>NC_135656.1:17021579-17336897 GCF_964188315.1 Podarcis muralis | reverse complement strand
TGCCAACCTAGCAGTTCGAAAGCACGTCAAAGTGCAAGTAGATAAATAGGTACCGCTCCAGCGGGAAGGTAAACGGTGTTTCCGTGTGCTGCTCTGGTTCGCCAGAAGCGGCTTAGTCATGCTGGCCACATGACCCAGAAGCTGTACGCCGGCTCCCTCGGCCAATAAAGCGAGATGAGCACCGCAACCCCAGAGTCGGCCATGACTGGACCTAATGGTCAGGGGTCCCTTTACCTTTACCACGAAAGTAGGTTCATTCGATCATTCATTATATCTTGTTACTTTCAGCAAACCAGTCAATCACAGCCTCTGCTGAGACTTGATTTGATTTTAGTAGCTAACACACAGGTAGGTCTAAACCACTGAGCCTCTTGGGCTTGCTGATCAGAAGCTCAGCGGTTCGAATCCCTGCAATGGAGTGAGCTCCCATTGCTCTGTTCCAGCTCCTGCCAACCTAGCAGTTCGAAAGCACACCAGTGGAAGTAGATAAATAGGTACTGCTGCGGCGGGAAGGTAAACAGTGTTTCCGTGCACTCTGGTGTTCTGTTGTGCCAGAAGAAGTTTAGTCCTGCTGGCCACATGACCCGGAAACCTGTCTGTGGACAAACGTCGGTTCCCTTGTCCTGAAAGCGAGATGAGCACCACAACCCCATAGTCGCCTTTGACTGGACTTAACCGTCCAGGCGCCCTTTACCTTTACCTTTTTTTACCCTTATCTGTTGATGAATAACAAAAAAAGAATTATTGATAATATGAAGGCTAGCTTTTCCAGAGTAGACTTTTAACAGCTTCGGCCTGATTTCAGAATATTTAGGGTTGTATCTAACATTAGGAGAAGTCTCATTTAAATTAATGGACATATCTAACTTAGGCCCATTAATTTCAGTGGGTCTACTCTGAATGGGAAATAGTGGGATGCAAACCTTAGAATGCAGTGGGGCAAACATCAGTGGGTAGGTTTTTCAAGTTTTTCCTCATCTACATTGATGCAACCCACAGTCAGTTTGAATAGCATCTTTCTAGCATCTTAGATACAATTGTTTTGGGGACTTCAAAGAAAGGCATAGAATAGACCACAAAAGGAACTTTATAATGTAACTGTTCCTTTTTAAAATGTCCATGGGAGGGGGGCCTAACAAAGATTCAGAACTGCATGCTTGCTGTGCAACAATATCATTGAGTTTAGGTTAATTAGTGTTCTTGCCTGTGATAGGTCTTTTGGTTTTCATTTCAACTTGTGAAAAGCCACACAGCGAGATTAGAGTATCAGCCTTTGAGACCCTGGATTTTCTTGGGAAGTCAGGGTTACTTATATTGATCACCGCAACAGAAGGATAGCAGTCTGTCTTGGCACCTGTACTCCTTTTTAAAGCCATTATACAGTGGCCTGCTTCTGTACCTTCAAAGGCACAGAGGAGCTTTCCTAACTTCTGTTTGCAGGAGTAGATGAAAGGCAAGAGATACAGAGTTCTTGAGTTTCTTTTGTATAGCCTCAAGCTTCTGTGCCATATTCCATACCCAGCATTTGGCTTCGTAGACTATGGGAAAGAACTTTTAATTCTCAAAGACAGGCAGAGCTGGAAAACTTTGTAGAGAAATTGCAGTGTAACTTGTGTTGCCCTTTTACTCCTTGTGCTGCCTACGCTTGGCTAAAGGAGAACTAGAGGAGAGAACTCCCAGTTTCCAAATATTGGAAAGATTTCTCCTGGTCCAGTTTTTGTTCCTCCAGTGCCCATTTAAGTAAGTTGCATTGCAGCTCTAACAATGACTTCTTGAAAGTAAGTCCCACTCAGTTTAGTGGGGCTCACTCCCAAATTTGTGGGGTTAGGATTGCAGACACTCTCGCTTTTTAGAAGTACAGTGGTACCTTGGTTCTCAAACTTAATCTGTTCCGGAAGTCCATACCTAAACCAAAGTGTTTCAAAACCAAGGCACGCTTTCCCATAGAAAGTAATGCAAAACGGATTAATCCATTCCAGACTTTTAAAAACAACCACTAAAACATGAATTTTACTATCTAACGAGACCATTGATCCATAAAATGAAAGCAATAATCAATGCACTGTACTATAAAATAAATAAGACAGTATTGTAGATGATAATTTTTTATTTTTTTTAATTCTTACCTGCACTGATGATAGTCATTGTTTGGATGGGGGGGGGGGGGCTTTTATCCATTTCCGCAGTCACACAGTCAATAAATCAGTAGCTGAACTGAATTCCACACAGTCACAAAAACAAATTAACTAAAAAGAGCCTCAAAAACAAAAGCGCAAAATAATAGCAAAAACAAAAACGCCAAACTTAATCCATTCCAGAAGTCCTTTTGACCTCCGAAATGTTTGAAAACCAAGGCGCAGCATCTGATTGGTGCAGGCGCCCTGGAAACAATAGCCGACAACCGCATCAGATGTTCGGCTTTCAGAAAACGTTCGAAAAATGAAACACTTCCGGGTTTTCGGCATTTGAGCACCAAGGCGTTTAAGAACCAAGGTACCACTTTATAACCTTGAATACCCTTCCCCAATTTTCTCCATGCACAGATCCTTGCACAAGTTCGTTCCTTCACATGGAGGAGGGCAGCAGTCGCAGTCACTGGGCCCCATTGATGTCATCATGCCTCTCTGGCTTTATACCCAACCTCTGCATATCAGCATAATGTGGTACTGATGTGCATAGACGTCCTTTCCAGAACTGCTGAATGTGGAAAGCTTGGGTCAGGACCATTGGACGTGGTCCTTCTTCCATTCATTATCATAGGAAGGGTATTTGTGAAAGGGGATTTCTGTCTTTTTGCCTATTAACAACCCGGTGTTTTGCAATTTGTCTTGACTTAGTCTTCTCTAACTTAGTCTTCTCTTGACCCACTGCAATCTGGCTTCTGCCTCCAGGAGTCCCCTCACAAAATCACCAATTATTTATTTTCTGCCTAATCTAAAGGTCTTTATTCAGCCCTTGTTCTTCTCGATCCATCTGCGTGGATACAGTTTATCCCTTTCTCTTGCTTGACTCCCTTTATGCCCTTGGCTTCATTATCAGTGATTCCATCTTGCCATATATATCATTATTTCAAAAATTCATTATGGGGAATCTCTTCCTTTGCTTTGCTCTAAAGAGAGTGGGTATGGGAGAACTTTGAGAAGGAGGAAAGAAAAGACTCCTTAGCCTTTTCCCAAACTCTAATATATATATATATATATATATATATATATATATATATATATATATATATATATATAGTAAGCACAACACCCTGACCCCACAATGGAAAACCTCCATTTAATTTTCTGCCACTTTGCCAGACAGACAAAAAACGATGCCTCTTTCATGGGGAGCAAAGACTTTTGCAACATAGGGGGTGGGGTTCAACACAGCACTTTAAAAATTAGTAAGCCTACAGAAATTTAGTCATTTGCATTCTGAGATGGAGAAAGTATGGGATTTATGAAATTGGGCATGATGATGAAATGGTGGTTGAATGTATTTTGAGCAAAACAACAAGAAGAAACCTGGTCTGTCTATGGAAGCATTTTATTTAGTGAACCCTTGATAATGCCTTGCTGTTTTTTATTCTTCTCTTCCCATCTCTTCCCTCCCCTAATGCAAAATTTAATAAGGTTTCATGGCAGCATAACCTTGGAAGCAATATACATTTATATTGTCCCGTAGCAATGGAAAACAGTCCCACAGTAACTCAAGATGCCTTATGGACAAGTCCAATGTTGATTGTGGTGGCTTTTGAAACATATGAGGGACAGATCCACAAATGAAACTGTCTGTCGGTAGAGCATGAGACTCTTAATCTCGGGGTTGTGGGTTCAAGCCTCATGTTAGGCAAAAGATTCCTGCATTGCAGGGGGTTGGGCTAAAAAAATGACCCTTGTGGTACCTTCCATCTCTACAATTCTATTATTCTGTGTAGATGTGTCTGCACCAACATGCAGTAGGCCTTCTGTGTATGGCTCTGCCTTCACTTAACAACACTGTTCTGTTTATCTTGCTTTCCGATTTTTCAGATGCTTGCTTAGTTTATGTTTGGGAGTGTTACTCTGCTTACTAACCAGAGTTCTTTAGGCAGCTTTAAAATACAATAAAATAGATAACGGTTACTAGGGCAGCACTAATATGTGTAAGTCTTCCCTCCCGTGGCCCAGTTGACTCTGCTGACCTGTAACTGGCTTTTAAAGCAACCAGATAGGAGTCGCTCAAAGCCTCAGGCTTCCTTACTAGGCTGCTGCTGCTGCTGACAGCTTCTGTTTCTGGTGAGAGATGCAGGAAGCCCTGTGGGACCAAAGGGATTAGCAGATGCTTCTCTGCACCCCAAGTCATAAGATGTTCCAACTCTCACCCGATGCCTGAATTGTTGCCTCTTATTTATTAAATGTAGCTCTTCACTGAGAACCAGGCCTTTATTTGCTGGGCTCTAGGTGGGCCCTTTGTTTTTACTATCAGGAAAGCCTGAAATATATTGCTTAACAAAATAATACATTTTTGTTTGAAGACATTTTAAAGGAGCAAAACTAATTATATAGTTTTGATGTATGGCACCACTTTAGAATCTCAAAGGAAATAACCAGATGAATCACACTTACTGAAGGCAGATGATTCTTATCTTTTCCTATCCCCTGCTTCTTTCTGTGTATCAGATTCGGCTTTATTCTAAATAATACATTGGGTTTTTATTAAAGAGATAAAGACTTGGTGTTTTGTTTACAAAGACAAGATATAAATTCTGTGTCAGGAGAAAGCATTATCTGACTTTGCCTAGGGAATCTCATTCTGGCAGAGGCTTGGGGTTGTATCCAGCTAAGTTTTACTCAGAGTAGATGCATTTAGATTATTGGATCCAAGACAGTATTTTCCATTAATTTCAATGGTCTGCTCTTCAGCAGAGCTAATATTGGATGCAAACCTTGGCATTATGAGCACAGAGCACTTGACAGTCTTATTTAGGATGCTGCACAACTGGTTTTATATTTTCAGAACAGTAACTTGGCTTCCTGAAGTGCAAATGGCTGAAAGCCTAATGGTTGGTGGTGGAAGGTTTGGAGGCACAACAGAGGAATCTGAAGAAACTAGCTTTTTCACAGCATCATAGTTATGGTTGTGTGCATGTGGTCCATGCAGTGAGACTTTGAAGTGCAGTTCTGGCAGGGAGTAGGCAGTACACGATGGGGCTGATTTGTAGCACATTCTCACTGTGTGACCTGTGGGGCCAAACAAAGACATGAAAGAAACACAGTTATCACTTCTGGTTCCCATCTGAAAGGTCCATAGCTGAGGGGAGATGCTGTGCCCCTGCTTTTTTGTGGGACAAATGACTATTTAGATGGCCTTGTGTTCAATTGGAGTCAGTGCTAGCTTGCATTGTGTTGTACTAGCATCTGTGAAGTCTCTGGCACTGTTTGGCTGAGCTGGTGTGCAAACATTCTAGCTCCTTGTAGATCAAAGTGGTCAGACTATTTTCCTTCTCTTGTGAGAGCTGGACTGCAAAATGTTCAACTTGGGTGGAATTGAAACCTCACAGTGATCCTATGGAAAGGGAGGAATGGCTTTGTGAAGTGGACTGACTAGAAAGAGTTCTCGGGAGGAGACGAAGGAAACTGATGGAGAAAGAAGCCCAGAGATGAGGAAGGAAAAAAGATCCTTTTGCTACCCACCTCACTTTAGATGAGGAAGATGTTTAGATGAGGGAACCAGGCACAGGGCCTTCTCGGTAGTGGCACCCACCCTGTGGAATGTCCTCCCATCAGATGTCAAGAAGATGAGTAACTATATCCTTTAGAAGACATCTGAAGGCAGCCCTTCATAATGTTTGTCAGATGGGTGGGCTGCTGCTGCTGCTGCTGCTGCTTCTTCTTCTTCTTCTTCTTCTTCTTCTTCTTCTTCTTCTTCTTCTTCTTTCTTTATATTTCTTTATTATTTATTTCTGTGCAGGCAGCCTGATTCAGGAGAAGACATTTGCTCAAATATACAGGTCAAGTTATGATGAGGGGCAAGGCCTTGTTACATAAGTATAAACAAGAGCATCGTGTTTTGTGTTGAAAGTTCTGAAGTGTATAAGACCAAGATGGTCTGGCAAATCTGAATTTGACTTCATGCTCTCTAAGCTGTGCTATTAATGGCGGTCACACCCATTAATAATAATGCACAAAGTAAAGGACAAAGATAATGTTTGCCAGTTTCAGAATAATAGTGCCTTGGATCTCAGAATCCTCTTTTAGGAACCTCTGACCCCAGGGATGCCCAAACTTTTTTCAAAGAGGGCCAAGATTTGATGAAGTGAACATGCATGAGGGCTGACCAAAGTTGTTGCCATGGGGACCAGTTTAGGCCTCCGAAACAGACTTTGGACATGTCTGCTATATGGCATCTTATTCGTCCATATTTCATATATATATATATTCTTTATTTTTTTACCAACAACCAAAACCCAACAGTGAAAACCCCCAGGTGGCTGATACATTGAGTATACATAATCAATAATAGCATATTCAAATCGACCATATGTACAATTCTATATACATTAACACTCCTCGCTCCACAAGGTTTATTTAACTTTTAACATTTTAATTGCCCCAAGTTGTTCAAATCTACCTAAATAATTCAAAACAAAAAAATTCCTTCCAGTAGCACCTTAAAAGACCAACTAAGTTAGTTCTTGGTATGAGCTTTCGTGTGCATGCACACTTCTTCAGATACACATGCATGCACACGAAAGCTCATACCAAGAACTAACTTAGTTGGTCTTTAAGGTGCTACTGGAAGGATTTTTTTTTGTTTTGACTATGGCAGACCAACACGGCTACCTATCTGTAACTGGAACTAAATAATTCAATATCTTCTCAAACCAATCCTCATTGTTCCTTTATAAAGCTTCTCAAATGAAGGAATGGTTGTCGAGAGCGGCATATAAATCAATCAAGGTTGAATTTTTAAAAAGTTACTTTCCTGACTTCTGCAAGCCTAACTACCAACAGACTCGCTTACAGTTTCTGCCTGGCAGAGTGGCATTATGTTTTTAATTTCTGGAGTAGAACATCTTATTTCTTTCAACATGCCAAATAGGGTGTACATGATTACATTTGTTGTAAAACTATTGATCTGTCATTCACATTTGAATGTTCAAGGGGAAGGCAAGTGAACAAGAGATCATGTTCATCAAGTTGTTTTCTGATTTAAGATGCTAAATAATGTAAAGTGTTTCAATTGTTGCATTTGAGCCCAGAAGCCTGGATTGGCAGCAGGCACGTGGGTTAAACCACAGAGCCTAGGGCTTGCCAATCAGAAGGTCGGCGGTTCGAATCCCCGCTACGGGGTGAGCTCCCGTTGCTCGGTCCCTGCTCCTGCCAACCTAGCAGTTTGAAAGCACATCAAAGTGCAAGTAGATAAATAGGTACCACTTAGTCATGCTGGCCACATGACCCGGAAGCTGTACACCGGCTCCCTCGGCCAATAAAGCGAGATGAGCACCGCAACCCCAGAGTCGGCCACGACTGGACCTAATGGTCAGGGGTCCCTTTACCGTACTTTACCACTGATCCAGCCTCTGTTCTCTCGTGCTTCACTGAGCTGCGAAGACACATTTTTCTTCAGGTAATGTGAGAACTTGAAAATCAGTCCTTCTCAGCATGGGTTGGTTAGGCCGATAAAGAAAGCTACTATCCCTACTGTAAATTTCATCACCATCATCATCATCATCATCATCATCATCATCATCATCATTTTATTTGTATGCCCCCTTTCCACAGTTAAAAACATTGCTCAAGGTAGCTTACGACATGACAAGATTTACATAATTACAAAAGTCATAGACAATAAACCACATCAAAAAAATACACAACCAAATGGAAAACAATTTCCACATAAATCAAAATCTAAAACTAAGAATGCAGCATTAATATCACAGTTTAAAATGCCATAGGTAAAAAATAATAGCAATAAAAAAAAATCATGCTTTTGTTTTGTTTTCCTTATAGGCTACAACCTTCTACATATTTATTCAACCCTTTCCAAGTCGCAACCTTTTATCTAAATACCAAACCAATTATCTATTCCTCTTTCCCCACCAGTGACTATAGATAAGCATGGAATAATATACATTTTATTTATTTTATTTTATTTAAAAATCACTTGCTACAAACAGATGCTGGTGCTAGTTTGTATGCTTATTATGTGCTGAAGTTAACTTGGATACTGTTTATTTTCTTCAAAATGGTTATACTCTGAAGTTACAGTATCTTTAAAGACACAACTTTAGAGGATCAGTTCATCCCCCTGTTTAAACCGTGGCAATTTCCCCTCTAAATAATAATGATGATGATGATGATAATAATAATAATAATAATGATGATGATGATGATGATGATGTATTACTTATACCACGCCCAATCCACTTGTTCTAAAGTGATTGTGGAAGTTACGATGCTTGCTGCTGTTTTGGAGATTATTGGCAGGTTTATTGGGTTTTAGTATATTGTTTAGTTGTTTTTATTTTTATTATTCTTTTATTCTGCAAACCACTCTGTGATTTTAAATGAAGAGTGGCAGGTTAAATAAGTTTAAACTCTGTATATCTCAGTACAGTAGAACCTCGGGTAATGTAAACTTTGGGTTGCGAAAGCGGCAAACCCGGAAGTATTTTTCTGGCTTTCGCCACTTGCGCATGCGCAGAAGTGCTCTATTGTGCTGCGTGCATGCGCAGAACAGGCACCTCCAGTTGCGGAAACCTCAGAATCTGAGCGGAGCTCTGGAACGGATCCTGTCCGCAACTGGAGGTACCGCTTTATAAGTAGTGCTCTGCTGCAGAAGTAGTAAATAACTTTTTTTAGACCGGATATCCAAAAGTTCAATACAAGCATGGGCCTTTTCTGTGGTGGCTTCCCATCTATGGAATACTTTCCCCAAAGCCTGGCGTTACCATTACGTATCTTTAGGCACCAGGTGAAAATATTCCTCTTTACCCAGGCCTTTGGCCATTATATAATCTATGGCCTATTAAATGGGAGAGGGGACTGTTATTATGATTATTTTATTTGTCAGCTTTGTATTATGTTTTTTATGATGATGTGTAAATTATGTTCTTCATGTTGCACACTGCCCCAGGATCTTTGGATAAAGGGTAGTATATAAATTACATCACAGTAATCAGATTCCATAATTTGGGCATCTGTGTCCAGGGCAGCTGTTTACCAGCTCCATATGGTACACAGACTGAGACCCTACCTGCCTGCGGACTGCCTTGCCAGCATGGTGCATGCTCTGGTTATCTCCCGCTTGGACTACTGCAATGCGTTCTACGTGGGGCTACCTTTGAAGGTGACCCGGAAACTACAACTAATCCAGAATGCGGCAGCTAGACTGGTGACTGGGAGCGGCCGCCGAGACCACATAACACCGGTCTTGAAAGACCTACATTGGCTCCCAGTATGTTTCCGAGCATAATTCAAAGTGTTGGTGCTGACCTTTAAAGCCCTAAACGGCCTCAGTTCAGTATATCTGAAGGAGTGTCTCCACCCCCATCGTTCTACCCGGACACTGAGGTCCAGCACCGAGGGCCTTCTGGTGGTTCCCTCACTGCGAGAAGCCAAGTTACAGGGAACCAGGCAGAGGGCCTTCTCGGTAGTGGTGCCCTCCCTGTGGAACGCCCTCCCACCGGATGTTAAAGAGAACAACAACTACCAGACTTTCAGAAGACATCTGAAGGCAGCCCTGTTTAAGGAAGCTTTTAATGTTTGATGTATTACAGTATTTTAATATATATTTTTTGGAAGCTGCCCAGAGTGGCTGGGGAAGCCCAGCCAGATGGGCAGGATATAAATATTAAATTATTATTATTATTATTATTATTATTATTATGCAGATTGCCTCATATCACATTTCTGTATACTAAAGAATAAACTTCTCATATGATGGCGCCCGTCAAATGCTACATTGCCATGAACAGGAGCCTGTCTTCACTTTAAGAAAGTAATAGAGGACTATTGCAAAATCCATCACTGGAGGAGCTGTTTCACTTTTATTTGCTGATTTGCATATATAAAAGAGCTGCTTGACTGATGGTCCCTCAGATCAATAACATACTCCATCTTCCACTGACAGCCAAAGAGCAGGAGGAGAGAGGAAAGCCTGACATAGCAAATAAATAACCTTGCAGGTGTAGAAAATGCCATAGAGTTGGAACAGCTTCTTAAGCAGATGTAATTATTTTATCGAACTTCATGAAATAGGTCTGATTCAAAGTTTGCAAAAGTCAGAGAAAGGGCTTCTTCTTTTGCAGGACTATTTTTATGTCATATATTTTGCCTCACTCCACTCTGATTACTTATTGAAACACATTTGAATGGTCATAATAACTGTGAATGCACCACCATGATCTTGGAAGATTCAGAGTTTGAAAAGAGAAGCTTACATTTTTGTCTTATGGCAAGCAAGCATATTTTCTTTCTTGTCTCTGTTACCCCACTTTCTCCCTACTCCTGTGGCACCTGCCCCCAGTCTCCCAGATTGCTCCCTTGTTCCTCCTACCCTCTCTCACTCACAATTTCTGCTCCACTGCTTGGGCATAGATCTTAGCCTTAAAAGAGCATAGAGCTATAGAGTGGGAAAGAGTGTCAATGTGTCACTCATCCCATTTCCTCTTAATCTCTATGTACTTTCAGGAGTGGGGAGAAAGGTAACCGCCTTCTCCAGGGACTCAGAGCCTTTGAGAGTGCCAGGGGGACAATTGCTCTCACAGGTGCCACATTGGAGATCCTAGCCATACAACAAATGGGTTGATGAAAATGACATTTCATCTGGGGCACCTAAGTAGTCTGAGCTGACTATAGTTAACTGTACGACTT
Organism: Podarcis muralis; assembly: GCF_964188315.1. NCBI lineage: Eukaryota > Metazoa > Chordata > Lepidosauria > Squamata > Lacertidae > Podarcis > Podarcis muralis. The sequence continues at coordinate 17,326,053 of NC_135656.1, read as the reverse complement.
CATCTTCAGTGGGTAGTGAAATGCCACAGGATTTCTGACTACAGTGGTACCTCGGGTTACATACGCTTCAAGTTACATACGCTTCAGGTTACAGACTCCACTAACCCAGAAATAGTGCTTCAGGTTAAGAACTTTGCTTCAGGATAAGAACAGAAATCATGCTCCGGCGGCGCGGCGGCAGCAGGAGGCCCCATTAGCTAAAGTGGTGCTTCAGGTTAAGAACAGTTTCAGGTTAAGAACGGACCTCCGGAATGAATTAAGTACTTAACCCAAGGTACCACTGTATTTATAAACACAACAAGTTCATGACTATTTATGAACACAACAAGTTCATGACTATTTATGTGGAAGATTTTGTGTCGTAAATCACCAGTTTTACAATTATTTTTAAGAATTTGATGTGCTGTTTGTTCCCTTCTTAAGACCAGGGGGTTTTTTTAGTGGGAACTTGGAAACACTGAGTTCCCTTACCTTTAAAAAATTAAATAATTGGGGGGGGGGTTGTCAGGTGGGCGGGGGTTGGAACAGATATACACCCAAAGTTGTAGCCAATTCTAATCCAGATCATTGTCTTATTGAGTTGATTAATCAAATCTCACATTTAGTCACTGCCCGGGGGGAGGGAGTGGCAGCACTGCAACCAGACCTTGCAACAAACAAACAAATGGACTTTGTGGTGAGTTCCCCCACTTTTTTCTTTTTTCTTTTCCTTTTTTTTTTTTTATTAGAAAAACCTTTATTATATTCCAGCAGTTAAAAACAAATATACATCATCCATAAAAGAAAAGAAAACATGAAAACCTAAAAGAAAGCAGAATATACAAAAACAAAATTGGATTCCTTACTGACTATACACTCAAACATTGTACAAATCTATAACATTATTGACTTCCCACCACCTCGAGCGAGCGGTAACTCAATACTACATTCAGCAGTGTCTTTATCTAATCATTGTTCTCACCTCGCGATTTTTATATTATGCCTACTGTGATTTTGTCATTTCCCAAGATCCGTTCCATGTATGAGAGAAATTTATTCCACTCGTTAATAAATTTGGTATTCTTCTGTTGCCTGATCTTCTGTGTCATTATTGCTGTATCCATATATTCAATTAGTTTGGTTTGCCATTCACTAATCGTTGGAACGTTGGCTGTTCTCCAATTCTGTGCTAACAGTATCCTTGCGGTTACTGTTGCATATTGAAAGAGGGTTTGGTCGTCTTTTTTGATTTCTTCCCCCACCATTCCTAAGAGGAATGCCTCGGGCTTTTTGGGAAAGTTATACTTTAGGATCTTTTTCAACTCATCGTAGACCAACCCCCAAAACCTTTTAACTTCTTCGCAGGACCACCACATATGAAAGAAGTCTCCCTCCTTCCTCTTGCATTTCCAGCAAGTCTTCTCCCCGGTTTTATACATTTTAGCTAATTTCGTTGGTGTGATGTACCATCGGTACATCATCTTTTCCATGTTTTCCCGAAGTCTGACACAAGCTGAAAATTTCATATCTTTATTCCAGAGTTTTGTCCACCTTTCATATTCTATGGGGTGTCCTAGGTCTATGGCCCACTTAACCATTACTTCTTTGATTTCCTCATCCATTGTATCCCAATCTAATAGTTGGTTATACATTTTTGTTAGCAGTTTAGATTTTCCCTCTATTATTTCTAGCTGGAACTTGGATTTATTCTTACTCATTCCGACTTTTTTATGTTCCCTCCAAACGGCGTTAATTTGGTGGTATTGCATCCACCCCGTTAGTTTATCCTTTAATTCCTCATAAGGTCTGACTTCCCAACCTTTGTCTGTTCTTTTCAGGAGATCAGCGTAAGTCCACCTTTTGCCTTCCATATTTAATTTTTTAATTACTAGAATATCAATAGGTGACAGCCACCATGGGGTGTCCTTTTCTACTAAGTTTTTACATCTGTTCCACACCTCCAGCAGCGCTCCTCTTATGATATGGTTGGAAAAACCTTTATGGACTCTCCCTTTCTCCTGCCATAAGTACGCATGCCACCCGAACCTGGCATCGAACCCCTCTAAATCCAATAGGTCGGTGTTATCTAAGACTATCCATTCCTTGATCCAACAGAGGCATGAAGCCTCATAGTATAGTTGCAGGTTCGGTACTGCGAAACCTCCTCTCTCTCTTCTGTCGGTGAGTAACTTATATTTAATTCTGGCCCTTTTGCCTTGCCAGATAAATCTGGACAAGGTCCTCTGCCAATCTTTGAACATCGTTGTGCCCCTAATTACCGGGATATTTTGGAATAGGAATATCATTTTTGGCAAAATATTCATTTTGATGGCGGCCATTCTCCCTTCCCATGAGAGTTGTAGTCTACTCCAACTGTCTAGATCCCTTTTACATTCTCTCCAGATCTTATTGTAGTTGTCCTCCACCAGGTTTATACTTTTTGGGGTAATCCAAATACCCAAATATTTAACCTTTTTCGATACTTTTATCCCGGAATCCAGCTCTATTTTGTTTTTTAGTTGTTCATCTAGATTTTTTATCAGGATCTTTGTTTTGATTTTGTTTAGTTTGAACCCGGATAACCTACCGAACGCCTCCATTACCTCAATGACTGTATTTATCCCTTTTATGGGGTCTTCTATTGAGACTACTAGGTCGTCGGCGTAAGCTTTTACTTTATATTCTTTTGTACCTATTTTAATCCCTCTGATTTCCGGCGTTCCTCTTATTCTATTTTTCAAGAAAAAAGCACTGCTTAAGACCATCAACACAGTGGCGTAGCATGGGTTGTCAGCACCCGGGGCAAGGCAAGTAATTTGCGCCTCCTAACCCTCGCTCTCTCTCCGCACCGCATGGCACGCCTGGCACCCCCCCCCTCCACAGTGGGCGGCGACCCGGCGGCTCGGATCGGATTCGCACAGCCAGCACTGCAGTGAGAGAGAGAGAGAGAGAGAGAGAGAGAGAGAGAGAGAGAGTGTGAGTGAGCCAGGTAGGAGCAGAGAGCTGCGAGTGCGAGCGCGCGCCCCCATGTTGCACCTGGTGCGGCCAGCCCCCCCTGCACTCCCCACGCTACGCCACTGCATCAACATGACCTTGATTTAAATGTAATGACAGGAAGATAGTTGGGCGCAGTTACTGGAGCTGGGGCCAGGCATTGTTTCGTTCCAATTTCCACAGTGATAACATTTAAACAAGAGAATACTAGGAATGACTCAAGTCTGCTGAGATGATGTGCCAGTACACAACTGTGTATGATCAGGCACAGGAGCTATAAAACTACTGTGTTGTCAGTTATCACAACCAATTGCAATGCAAGAAAACTCAAGACGTTTGGGTGGGTTAGCAGGCATCAATAATAAATAATAATATATTTTATTTATATCCCGCCCTCCCCAGCCGAAGCCGGGCTCAGGGTGGCTAACAATAATAAAATAATACAACATTCTAAAATCATTTAATTATAAAATTAATTCAAATCAAATTGATGGCAACCATTGGGCTAGAGTTCTGTGAAGATTGCCAATGGAGTGAGTCAGGCTGTGCCCTGGCCAAAGGCCTGGTGGAACAGCTCTGTCTTGCAGGCCCTGTGGAAAGATAACAAGTCCCGCAGGGCCCTAGTCTCTTATGACAGAGCGTTCCACCAGATCGGAGCCACAGACGAAAAAGCCTTGGCTCTAGTTGAGGCCAGCCTAACCTCTCTGTGGCCTGGGACCTTCAAGATGTTTTTGTTTGAAGACTGTAAATTCCTCTGTGGGACATACCAGGAGAGGCGGTCCCGTAGGTACAAGGGTCCTAGGCCATATAGGGCTTTAAAGGTTAAAACCAGCACCTTAAACCTGATCCTGTACTCCACCGGGAGCTAGTGCAGCTGGTATAGCACCGGGTGAATGTGATCTCACAGCGAGGACCCCGTAAGGAGTCTCGCCGTGGCATTCTGCACCCGCTGGAGTTTCTGGGTCAGTCTCAAGGACAGCCCCACGCAGAGCGAGTTATAATAATCCAGTCTGGAGGTGACCGTCACGTGGATCACAGTGGCTAGGTCAGGGAAAGAGAGGTAAGGAGCCAACTCCTTAACTTGGTGGAGATGAAAAAAATGCCGCCTTTGTTATAGCTGCAATCTGCACCTCCATGGAAAGGGAGGTGTCGAAGATTACACCCAAACTCTTAACGGACGGTGCTGGCACTAATTGTGCCCCCGCAAGAGATGGGAGGTGCCCCCCCAATCCGTCCCAGCCAAAGGACCTCTGTCTTCGAAGGATTTAACTTCAACCGGCTCCCACGTAACCATCCAGCCACAGCTTCCAAACATCTGATCAGTGTGTCTGGGGCCGAGTCAGGATGGCCATCCATCAACAGATAGAGTTGGGTGTCATCAGCATACTGATGGCAGCCCAATGCTACTGCTTTGGCAATAGCCAGATTCACAGCCACACTTCTAGGCAAAGCTATACTGTAACAGGTAGCACAACTGACATTAATTTGTCTAGAGTCAGGGAGTCATCAGCTTGGTGTAACCCCACTTGATTGATACATTTCTCCAAGGAGTTATAATGGGATTGTAGCTAATATAGCACCACATAGGATGGGCTTGCCCTCTCTGTCGAAACAGATGATTCTTTGTGGCTTTATCAGAGCCAAATAAATCTGTAAGACAGGCACGTAAGGGAATTAAGATATGGGCAGTGTTGTTTCAGTTTTCTATTTTTAAAGCTCTGCTTTGTAGTTGGCACCAGTAGCCCAATTGCAAGGTCAGCCTTGCTTTGGAGAGAGGCAGGCATCCTGCCATTCTGTCAGATGGGTATGAGATTAAATAGCAGAGGCCCACTGTGAAATGTGTACACCAGGCAGGATGCTCAGCAACGGGTATTCATGTGGCTATCTCATTTTGATTTCTCAGCCCTGTGTTTTGGCGACTTTTGTTACTAATCCAGCTTTGGTGTGGATTAAGGTTTGAAGCAAATACCCGCCTTCCTTACTCATCTTTCGAGGCCTCATGGCCTTTTGCATCAGACTGATTGGAGGAATGAGGGAAACCACATGCCTCTCCTACCCCCTCCTTCCTTTCAATGCGTGCCTGCAAAATCGAGCCTTCTTTCATTCCATGGAGAATGTCGAGTCCTGCTTTGGTGGCATCAGAATCTGCTTCAGTGCATGGAATGGCAGAGTGCAAATTCATGTCAGCCATTTGCTTCATGCACAATTTTCTCCAGTGTGTTTTCCCAGGACTGGTGTCAAATGTAGAGATGTCGCGGTTCAAAGAAGAACATCCCTTTGGGAATAAACTCCCCAATTTGCCTGCTTGATAGCATAGATGTTGCCTTAGTTTTCCTGTCAGTCCCTGTAATTCAGGATTGGTTCTGACAGTGCTTTCTATCATCCCTCCATTATTTTAAGTGACCTTCAGATGGTATCACTGGCTCCCTAATCCTGGGCATTTTCTCTAACACATCTCGCCTCCTTGCAGCCCAACAGAATATTAGCAGTCATCGTGAGCCTTTCTGTAACACGTAGTTGCTGGCACAGCATGATTTAGGGTTGGGATGTTAGTATTTTTCTCTAGGACTTTCTGTTTAGTATGTTTAACTTGATGCTTCTTGACCTGATAAGGATTTTATAAATACAGAGTACTGGCACAGTGTTCGCTAGGTCGTTGGCTCCCTTCTTGTGCAGTTGCATTGTCAAGCAGACATTTGGCACAAAACCACGATAATCTGGCTTTCTTGTTCATCTGGAAAGCGTGAGCGGGGGGGGGGGGGGAGTATTTTCAACTTTCCCCTCAACTTTCCCTGCACAGTAAGCATGGCTTATGCAGTGCCCAGCCTTCTCTGTGCATGGAGGCTCTCTATGCAGTTCAGAAACCTCTTCATTTCCTGCTGCAGGAATTAAGGTAAAGGTAAAGGACTGCTGGATGGTTAAGTCTAGTAAAGTCGACTATGAGGTGTAGCACTCATCTCACTTTTCAGGCCAAAGAAGCCGGAGTTTCTCCACAGACAGCTTTCTGGGTCGTGTGGCCAGCATGACTAAACTGCAACTGGCACAACGGAACACTGTGATGGAAACCAGAACGCAAGGAAACGCCGTTTACCTTCCTGCTGCAGCCGTACCCAGTGCTTTAGAAAAAAAACACTGCCGGTACCTATTTATTTACTTGCACTGGTGTGCTTTTGAACTGCTAGGTTGGCAGGAGCTGGGACACAGCAACGGGAGCTCACCCCGTTGTGGGAATTCGAGCAGCCAACCTTCTGATCAGCAATCTCAAGAGGCTCAGTGGTTTAGATCACAGTGCTACCAGCGTCCCATTATACTTTATTATGCTTAATGTGACAATGATGATGGCAAAGGCATGGGCAGCAGTGCACCTTTGGTGGTGGCAGCTCAGAACTCATCACCCTACAGACCCTTTCACCATGCTTGCCATCTACACATAACACATGTAATCTCAATATTTGATTGGCTTCCTCAATACTTGTTCCTAGATAAGCTACACATTTTTCTATGTTTGGCAACTCAGTGTTTGTTTTGGGGGTTCAAAGTTTGCTGTGCTTTCACAAATGCATTGCAACGTACTTGGAGGGCCTTTCACATGCAAACAAACTGTGCAAGACCTCCTTTTAGACCAATTCGCAGCTTATGCTTGCATGTAAGCCTCATTGACACAAATAGGACCTGCTATCTAATTTGAGAATTGAAGCACGGTCTCCACTACCAACTCTTGTTGGTTCTGCACAAGACAGTCATAATCATTTTTTGTATTTTCAGGATGTTGTGGAAGCAATATGGAAGACTATAGTTATCAAAATTTTGAAAACATTTTGCCCTATTTTTATTGTTTTCATTTTTTCCCCCTACAGCTCAGCAAAATTCACCAAAAATCCATGAAGGCTGGTGGGCTTATAAAGAGGTGGTCCAGGGAAGTTTTGTTCCAGGTAGGTGCTAAGTTTCCAATCCAGTGGTTGTGTGGGTTGCTGCTCTTTTCTGGCATATTTACCAGCATGTACTATTTGATATCATATTTAACAGATTGAGAAGTACTGATACTTGTACACCTGTGCACTGTAACAAAAATCTGAAGAACATATCAGATCAGCACTATATTTTTTTCACTTTAGCCACAGATGCATTGTTACATATTTGGAAGGCCTTGTGGCTTTCTAACTTCCTTGATTCCCTCCTCCCAAACCGTACATCTTAAGCTTCTTTTATGTGAAGTCAAGGGAGGAACAACAAAGCTTGCCGTTGCCGTCGGCTGCAGTTGTGTGCATTCAGTCCTCACTGAAATCTGTGGGGCCCTTCTTTTCAAGAGATCTTAGAAAGGCAGACTCTTTAAAATTTTTTCTGAGCATTTTCCAGAGAACGACAGCCGCAAGAGTAGAAAGAAATGATCCTAAGTAATGAAACAATAGGGGAGACTGCATTGTAATTGTAGGGAGAGACTGATTCCGTAAAGAATAGAATGCTGGTCTATCTTCCACTTGGCTATGTTGATGATTCAAAGTCTAGGAGTGTTTTCTTTGGCTCAAACAACAGGCACCTTCCAAGACTAGGAGATTTTCTTTGGGCATATGCTTTTGTGAACTAGAACTCCTTGTTGGATGCCTAGAATGTGATCCTCAGTTGCCAGGTTGCGTGTGTGTGTACACATATATACATGGGTGCAAAGGGGGAAAGATGTAAAGGTTGGCATTAAGTGAAAACGGAACACAAAAGTACAGTCTGACAATTCTATTAGTATTTTAATGTGTGCAAAATGAATTTTCACTGAAACAGTACACAGTGATAACACAATCATCTTGGCAGTGTTGAATGGGATAGGAAACCATTGTCTCTATTTAGACCCAAATGAATAAAATTTCCCAGAAAGGTGAATATATTCAGTAAGGATTCTGCAGGCAAGAGGAATTTCTCAGGATATTTAGATGTTTTGGAATGAGATAATTGGAAATATGGATACTGGTATATGCTAAGTACTATAAAACCTAGAGGGAAGATGCAGTTTTCCCTTCTGTTTGGGATATGTGGGCACATGTCAGAGAGTTGTGATAAGCCCAGTATTTCTTTATGCATGTCCATTATGCGTCCCCAACTGATTTGGACATACTCAGTCTTTAGCGCTGCCACACCAGTTTACACATGACACATTTATGTAAATTGCATGCTGACCGTTAGATCAGAGAGCTTATTACACAGCACATACCTTTGCCACATATTATTAAAAATGCCAAACAAAAATGTCTTCTTCCCACAGTGACTAAGGGCTTGTGTATCCAACTATTCTAGGATAACAACTCACAACTTGACATAATCCTCTGATTTTGCTTCAGCCCCTGAACATCTAAACAAGATAGAAGTGGGTTGCAAGAGAGCCCACTATGACTAGCAAGATTAAAGGCTCTTTCATCCTGGAATTGGCGATCATGTAAATAGTAGCAGACTGTATATCTCTGGTATATGAATTTTGTAGAAAAACAAAGTGATTTGTGAATGGCCTTCGATACTCATTAGTAGTAGAAGTAGCCTACTATTCTCACTGAGGGCATATGTTTGAACATCCTGGAAAAATGTATATTCCTCCCTTCTATCTCATTCTTCTTTCAACTACAGAGTTACAGGGATTGAATGTGGGACCTCATTCAAACAAAGCATATGTTCTATCACTGAGCTATGGCCTCTTTCCTGTATTATACAGAATGTGTGCATGGTATTAACTAGTTCACATTTTCAAATGTCAGTGCATAATATTGGCTTTCTGAGTGCATCTTAGAAACACTTGAATTAACAAACAATAAAAAAGAACCGCAACTGTTTCTCAGGAGTGCAAAGCAACTGCAAATCCATTTTGTCAGCCTCTGCCTGGAATGCCCAGCAAACTCAAAGCTACTCCCTAAATGTCCAAGTGTATAACTAGAATATTAAGTAGAACATGCTAAGCAATTCCAGATTCATGCTCCAGGTCCTGTAGAGATTTGTCTTTGGTGAGCACTTCATAAAATGCAATCATATGTTCCATTCTGTTTTCGTTATTTGCTCCAGAGGCTGACAGGCCATGTTAGCGATGTGTTCAGTGACTGCCTTTTAGTTTTTGTTTATCCTTTTCCTAAATCCCAAGAACATGTAGAGATTTGCAGTAATGTATCCAAAGGAGATGTTTCTCTTGGTCTAATGTCACTTGATTTGGGCAGCTTTGAAACAATTGAGAGTGAGCATGCTTCCATTAAGGAATTAATAATCAGTTGATACATATTCAGGTATTTGTATTTGGAAGTGAGAGCTGGAACATAAAGAAGGCTGATCGCCGAAGAATTGATGCTTTTGAATTATGGTGCTGGAGGAGACTCTTGAGAGTCCCATGGACTGCAAGAAGATCAAACTTATTCATTCTTAAGGAAATCAGCCCTGAGTGCTCACTGGAAGGACAGACCCTGAAGCTGAGACTCCAATACTTTGGCCACCTTGTGAGAAGGGAAGACTCCCTGGAAAAGACCTTGATGTTGGGAAAGATTGAGGGCACAAGGAGAAGTGGACGACAGAGGATGAGATGGTTGGACAGTGTTCTTGAAGCTACGAGTTTGACCAAACTGCGGGAGGCAGTGGAAGACAGGAGTGCCTTGTGTGCTCTGGTCCATGGGGTCACGAAGAGTCAGACACGACTAAACGACTAAACAACAACAACATTTGTCTTTGATTCAATTAAAAAGGCATCTAAAAAGCATCAGTGCTAGGGGTGGGGAACCTAGGGCCTTCCAGATGTTGTTTGACTCCTAACTCACACCAGCGCCAATCAGCATGGCCAATGTCTGGGATGATGAGAATGGCCGCTTACCCAGTCCTGGGGTGTGTGGCGGTTGTAGCCCATCACAACTGGTCCTGACCCCTGGGAGCAAAACTGGACTGGGCGACCGACAGTTGGGAAATCCCTGTGTTGGCCACTAAGGAGGTCAGGAGTTTCTGCCAGTCCCAGTTTTCAATTCAGGCCAGTCCATGGGGTTGGGACTTTGGAGCCTCAGCCTCAGCCAGGATGGCCAATGTCTAGGGGATGAAAACTGTAATCAAACAGCATTTGGAAGGCCACAGATTTTCCATTCTTGTAATATACAGTGCATTTATTATTAAAAATGAAGGGCCACAGCCATTTTGTACATTGGATGGATTTCAGTCCCTGTTCATTGTTTTGCTATACCTTCCATATCCTTGGTTCAGACGTATACCTCCACTGTTGCGTTTTTATATCCTGCACGCTAATACGTGTTGGCAAAGCATGGCTGTGCTTTAAGGAATAGCATTCACCCGAGAGACTCCAATATGGAAGCAAGAATTGCTTTTTTCTTCCAAGTGTGTGGGGGAAATGCAGATACTGAACTCTGTGCAAGTACAGTGTTATATTGCTTTCTTTTCCCTGTACTGCATGTCCTCACACAGGTTGTTTATATAACCCCGGGCCAAAAGAAGTCGTAGGAGGCCCATTATTTGTAACTTGCCTGATAGTCAGTTTTGAGATTGTTCAAGACACTGCCTCACAAAGTCTGGCCTTCTGGCCTTTTCTTTGTGAAAAGCTTGTAGCTGACCTGAAAAGCGCTTTTGTGAAGTGTATCAAAATGCCTTCTAGAAGTAAATGCCACTCATTGACAATTTGGCAGAAAAGATTCTGCATTTGCAATGGAACCCAGGTAGCAGAGTGAATTTTTGGCAGTCTTGAGCAGAAAGCAAACATAACGGAATATGACCCCATGCATAATAATTTTTTGGAGATCATGAACCAGTCTCACCGTATTTTTGAAATCCTTGTAATCAGTTCTGTCTTCTCTGATAACTGCTGGAATAGAGAGAAAGATAATTTGCAAATCATTGAGTTTTCTTATTTATCACATTTGCTTCCTCTCTTTTTCCATAGGATCTCAGGGTAGCTTATATGGGATATCCCAACAGCCACCCTGTGAGTGATAGCCATTGGCCCTAAAACCACCTAGAGAGCTTCATGCCCAAGCAGGGTTTCAAATCCAGGTTTACTTCATCTGAGTTCACCACGGTCTCTGGGCCATTGATATACGGCCAATTTGTACATTTCACAAGTGGCATGGTTTTTACATGATCACCAGTCTGGTAGCATTCAACATGTGCAAGCCACATGGCTGAAGTCTATGGCAATTCTTCATGCCAGTTCCATTAGCTCTAGCCAATGTTGCTGTTGAGGGTAGTGCAAGAAACCAAAGGGGACATCCTAAGGATGCTTTGAAACATTTTCCTCCTTCATGGTACCCAAGGTGCCATATTTGAGGTTCCCAAGCAGTCGCCCATCCAGGCACTGCCCAGACCCAGGGAGCAAGAACTGCTTAGCTTCAGCAATGTGGTCCCTTCCAGGGGTCAGTGAACTTTTTCAGCAGGGGGCTGGTCCATTGTCCCTCAGATCTTGTGGGGGGCTGGACTATATTGGGGGGGGGGGGAATGAATGAATTCCTATGCCCCACAAATAACCCAGAGATGCATTTTAAATAAAAGCACACATTCTACTCATGTAAAAACACCAGGCAGGCCCCACAAATAACCCACAGGTGCATTTTAAATAGAAAGACACATTCTACTCATGTAAAAACACACTGATACCTGGAATGTCCACAGGCCGGATTTAGAAGGCAATTTGGCCAGATCCGGCCCCGGGCCTTAGTTTGCCTACCATGCCTTAGACCAGCCTTTCTCAGCCTGTAGGTCCCCAGATGTTGTTGAACTACAACTCCCATCACCCCTAGCTAGCAAGGCCAGAGCTCAGGGATGACGGGAGTTGTAGTCCAACAACATCTGGGGACCCACAGGTTGAGAACCGCTGCCTTAGACCATGCCCAGGGAAAATATACGTAAGTGTGTTAATGACCAAAGTCTTTGGAGCCTTGCTGGCTGTACTCTTCTTTGAGGCATAATTGTTATATTTATGTTTATTGTTAATTAGTAAGGTGAATAATAGTTTGAGAGCATTTTTGAAATGCACATATTTTTAAGGAACCTAAATATTAATAGCTGAGGCAGGGATGGTAAAACTCTGGCAAGCAGGTTGGATGTGGTCCTCTCAGCATCTCTACCTGGCTTTCGGGATCCTACATATATCGTACCCCTCTCCCCAGTTACACATCGCACAACCCTTGACCCACACATTCTTCAGTTGCAAGGATGGAATGTGTCATTGAACATAGTTGCCTAGCTGGAGAATGGAGAGGGTGTGTGTGTGTGTGTGTGTGTGTGTGTGTGTGTGTGTGTGTAGCTCATGGGCAGCTCATGCTAATCACTATTAGTTATGTGGACATTCAGGAATCAGGTGGTTTTGCAGAATTCTACAAGGCTGTGCTGGGTGAATGGGTTATAACCAAGTTATTAGGGGGGGTAGCTTTGCATATGGAGGAAAGTGAGTGTGGGTATTCACCTCTCCTAACTTTCTGAGGGGATACCTATGATTCCTGTATCACTTGTGCTTCTCCTTCAGTTCCGTTTCCTCATATTTTTATATTTTACATTGTATTTAAATTCTATATTTAATACTGTACTTAATGTATCATACTGTGTGTTATGTATTTTGCTTTCTTTGCTCCTTAGCTTGTTATTGACTGAAACAAATAAATATTATATTACAATAATTGACCTTTCCCAAACCAAATGTTGTTGGATTGCATTTCCCATCAGCTACATCTACAGCTGACATAGGCGGTGTTAAGAGATTAAGGGAGTTGCCACCCCTAAGATCCGGGCAACATCCGGTGGGGGAAGGCTGCAATAATCTATGTTAAACCCATTCTTTGCTGCTTTAGAGCTGTCCAAGGTGCTGAAAGCATATGGTTCTGCAAGGATTGCAGTAGAAAAGACTGCGGACACCTTTGTGTTTCAAATGAGCATCCAACATATAAAAAGGGAGGAATGTTCAAGAGGAATTCAGTACTTTAAAGATATATTTGCTTGAAAACAAAGGCTGCTGCCCAGAAGTCATTACTAGTAGCAGTTCACCCCAATTAGATAGATTTGCTATAAAGTGGTTTTAGAAATGCAGCCAAAACATTACACAACATTAAGGCCAGTTCTTGCACCCTGATCTCAATTACAAAGGGTGCATGAATCAAGAGTAAGCCACAGATATATTAGTATCATTATAACAGTCCCATACTATGACCTGATAAGCATAATTTATAGCACCACTGTGCATAAAGTGTTTTCTTCCAAAAACGCAAATGGAGAGTGCGGTTTTAAAACTTGTCTGAAGTCATTCTTCACTGGAATTTGGAGGCTGTTGAGTGAGACATGCGGCTTTGCCTTCTGTTGCTTGCATTCTTGCATAGACAGGCTGCTCACAGGGGGTTGCTATATGGATCAGCACTCCTTGCTTTGATTCAGCTGTCTTGTCTCAGAGGCCCCAGCAAGCTTTTCTATGCTAATATCCCAAAAATGAACTTCAATCAGGGCATCTGCCATCATTCAGCATGTGGGATGGGAATTTTATTGGAATTAATTATCTCAGATCAGTGCTTGGCTGCTGTGACATCTCGCCTTACAATTTGGAGGCTCGCACAAGATGGACAGTGGTAGCAGTAATTGCTCCTTCAGTGCTGTGATCTACCGTTTTGCATAGTGAATTTTGCATTACTTGCAAAAGTCAGAGCCACAGGGCATGAACACCACCCAAGGAAAGGGACTCTGAGAAAATGCAAACCAGTATTTTTAGTCAGAATGTTAATTGACGTTCCAACAGCCTCCTGCAAGGCTCATACATATGATATCAGTGCCTAGGATAGGTCAGTAACTGGTTCATTTTGCTTTCCTTCCCTCCATCCCCACTTCTAAGAAAGACAAGACCCTGTTCAGGAGCCTAGCAGATTCCACAGTGGACTTGGGCAACAGCTTATTTCCTCATATACAAGACAGATTAAGGTGTATATATTTAGGATCCACCTTGTTTCTGTGCTTGTAAATTGTTTTGAACTGTTTTTAGTATTGCGTTCTAATATTGTAACTCTCCCTGGGACATTAGGGTGAAGGACAGGTAATAAATTAGAATAACTGAATGTTGATTGAATGGTGTAGCCTTCCACTTGCTAACTTGACCCTTGTCCATCAGGCCAAGGGGATCGGCCAGCTCTGTTGAAGTTGCATTGTAATGTATTTTTGTGTGAGGGCATCCTTAAAGTAGATAGTCACAAGGCTGCTCTTAAAGACCCCTAGGTGTAACTACCAAGTAACTACCCTGTAACCAAGTTACAGGGAACCAGGCAGAGGGCCTTCTCGGTAGGTAGTGGTGCCCTCCCTGTGGAATGCCCTCCCACCAGATGTCAAAGAGAACAACAACTACCAGACTTTTAGAAGACATCTGAAGGCGGCCCTGTTTAGGGAGGCTTTTAATGTTTGATGTAGTACAGTATTTTAATATTTTTGGGGGAAGCCGCCCAGAGTGGCTGGGGAAGCCCAGCCAGATGGGCAGGGTATAAATTATTATTATTATTATTATTATTATTATTATTATTATTATTATTACCATGCATTGAAATTCTTCCGGTTTCCAATTCTTTCACCCAGGTATAGTGGGGAGGGGGAGTTAATTCATTGATACATTTTCTTCTTATTTTTCAGCACAGCCACACAATTTTTTCTTTTGCACTGTGTGATTTATTTCTTTTTTAGGGATGTTTGCACAAATGCCAACCTAGCCCAGTCTAAAGCAAAGGGAACTAATTATAAGCACCCCACTTAACTGGTTGTTGCATAGTACCTCTCTTGGGTGGAGGAATGAATAGTGTGTTGACAGTGGCATGAAGAGACCCACACATCACTGTGCACTCCAAATAAATGTTAGTCGCTATATGCTAAGGCACTGTAGAGAAGCTGTTACGGTTTCATTACTTAAATACAGAATAATAGGATTTTTATGGCGTATAGTGTTTATTGCTTTGCCAAAGCTCTGTGTTTCCTTAATTATGTTTTATCAGATGTAAGATTTAGTGAATTGTTATTGCATGCTGTTGCTCATTTTATGGGATGAGGACAAGGCAGAATTCAACTGCAATCCCCATTTTTTTAAAAAAAATCTCTTCCTGATACAATGCTTCCCTATAGGAGTTCATTATAGATTCACAGAGCCATGCCTTTAGAGAGCCGAAGTGCTGATCAGCACAAATTACTGGAAATTTCCAAAGTGATCCATCATGTACCTCACACTCTAGGTCAGGGGCGGGGAACCCGTGAATCAACTTTGACAGGTAGGCAGGGCAAACCCACCTGTCAATCACATGATAGGACTATGCCATCACATGGATGACAGGTAAGATCCGACCTGTCAAAATCCCTTGTGCAGGTTTCCCAAGTGCTTGACAGCCATCTGGCTTACGAAACACAGCACAGGGAGTGTTGCCAGCCTTATCCCCATTGCTTCCCAAAATTCCCAACATAGGATGAGTGAAACCTTCCTTCTCCTCCTCCCCATCAGCTGTTGAGGAGGGGGAGAAAGAAGTCTGATTTGCAAATATCAGCTGTGAGAAATAGAAGACTCAGATACCACTCTGAGCCTTTTTTTAAATTTCAGCATTGCACTTGTTATTTTGCTCTTTAATTTTTAATTCAGTAGGGCTGAACCCAAAACAAACCCCGTAAGACTTCAGCATGTCTGCTCTCAGGCAGGCTACATTGGAAGTATCTAGGGTTAAGAATTCAGGGAAAGTCAAGCTTCCAAGAGTTTTAATTTGCTCTTCAAGTTGGTTAACTGGGACATACATTAAAATAAAGTAATAGAGGAAATGGACTCCCTGGAGAGAGTTTTTGAAGAGAATTTTTGCTTCTTCTAACTTTCTTGTTTTATGATGGCTTTGGTGGGCAGAGGAAGCTGAACCCAGTAAATCTGGAAAGTTTGGTTGGGATAAAGGGCTTAATCAAAGGATGGCTGCAATCAAATTGACTTTTGTCCACAGATACCAAGTGGATTTGGCAGATATCTTAAATCAGGATGAATTGGTTTAAATCAATATGATTTAAATCTTTGAGTAAAACCATTTTAATTACTAACCAAAGGGCTCATTGATATAAATCTGTGATTTAAGTCTCCTGTTTAGCAAATCATAGATGTATTTTTTTTGGAACAGGTGCGCCGGCCAATTGATTGGTATAAGAAATAAAACCTATTGGTTGACAACAAAATAGGCTGCCTTTATGCAGCCTAAGAATGAAATCTAAAACCCCCCAAGGTGGTTGTTGCCAGTGGAGGCAAAGGCTGGGAAAAGACTCAATATGGTGTCCAAATGGCCAAAGTACTGGGAAATCTTGGAACAAGAAGGGGAGAAACTGAAATTGCAGAGCTTTGAGAAATTAAAAGATAAAGTGCTAGACTGGTTGCATTATTATCAAATAATGGAGGCTTATAAGATGGACAGGAAAATTGGCTTCCAGGTGGAAAAATCAAAATTGGAAACAGAATTGTTAGATTCCAATACTAAGAATTTGACAAAAATGTATAACTTGCTGTTGAAATGGAATACGCAGGATGAAACGGTTAAATCAGCTATGATCAAGTGGGCACAAGATATTGGTCATAACATTATGTTTGCTGATTGGGAGCAGTTGTGGACCACCGGTATGAAATTTACGGCATGCAATGCCTTAAAAGAAAATATTATGAAAATGATTTATAGGTGGTACATGACCCCAGTCAAGCTTGCAAAAATTTACCACTTGTCTGATAATAGATGCTGGAAATGTAAAGAGACTGAAGGTGCATTCTTTCACCTTTGGTGGATATGCCCAAGGATTAAGGCTTTCTGGGAAATGATATATAATGAAATGAAAAAGGTATTTAAATATACCTTCTTGAAGAAACCAAAGGCTTTTCTCCTGGGTATGGTCGGCCAATTGGTGCCAAAGAAGGATAGAACATTCTTTATGTATACTACAACAGCAGCAAGAATACTCATTGCAAAGTATTGGAAGACACAAGATTTACCCACCGTGGAAGAATGGCAGATGAAGGTGATAGACTATATGGGACTGGCAGAAATGACCAGCAGAATCCGTGACCAGGGAAGAGAGACGGCGGAAGAAGATTGGAAGAAATTTAAAGACTATCTCAGGAAACATTGCAAAATTAATGAATGTTAGAACGATGTTGATTTTAGAAACTAAGTGGTTTTCAGCTGTAATGATTAAGTAAAAAGAAAAGAAAGGTCAAAAATTAAATAGAAATTAAGGGAGAGGATTTGCTGAACTAATGAATTAGAATTTGGAATACAGATAGGGGAGGTATGAGGAGGTCGGGGAAGTAAGTTATAAGAAAATAAGTGATTGAAAGTATACTTGTTTTGTTTGTGTTTTGTTTGTATTATTGTTTTTCTTTTTGTATAACTTTTGAAACTTTAATAAATATCTTTAAAAAAAAAGAAAGAATGAAATCTAAAACCCTTGGCCAGGGAGCACACATGCATTTTGCATTGTACAACTATACAGGTAACTCACAATTTACGTGCATTTAATTTGTGCGTATTTAGCTTTACCTGCTTGGATTTTTCTAAAAAGGGTGTGGAAAGGGGGCAGGTGTCCAGGTAGGGAAGACTTTGGCAATCCTAGCTGCCATTGAACCCATTGTGTTTTGACTATATCCAGTTTTGGCTTTATGTGCTATGCTGGAACACAACCCCAGTGTAAAAGTCACCTATATCTATGTAGAGCAGGGTGGACTAACATTTTTTTAATCCATCACCCCTCCATGGGCCATATGCTAGCCATGTGTGCACATGCATGTACACACACACACACACACACACATATGTGTCCCCTACCACTCTGTTTCTTTCCCAAATTAAGGAATTCCGCCCCAACACACATACAGACCACATCATCCATAGACCAGACATGCTCTTTAGAAAACAACTTGACGAGCATATGGAAAGATGGTGTACATATTGAAAGATGCAGGGCAATATCACTTAACTTAGTTGCAAAGTAATCATGTACTTAGTTGTAAAGACCAGCGCATTTTAGGACACAAGTCATCAGAGGACATAAAGCGATTGTGAAAGTTCAGGTATGTAGGCTCAGTGGATGATCCTGGTCTGATTCAGAATGGCCTATCCTAATTTCTCATGACTGATCACTTGCCAGTTCCTGGATTAATTGTAATACTTGACTTATTGCAGGGGTGCCAACTTGAATAAAATATTGGGTGGATGGGACAGGTAAACCCTGCCCCACAGAATCAATCACATGATGTGGTGTACACACACCATTTGAATGGCAATGCCCATGAACTTTTTGGGGGAGGGGAATTGCCCCCTCAAATATTTTAGGGGGGGCGAAGGGACCTTGGCCCCTAGGAGTTGGCTCCTATGACCTATTGTATCATTTACAAGGCTTAACCCTGGGCCAGACATTTCCCCACCTGGTTTTCTCTTACGGCACTGAGATGTTGCACAAGATGGAAAATATGGAGGCTATTTAAAAGTGAAGATGGTGGAGGCAGTAAATTTGTTGGATGGTGGTGTTTTGCATGGTTTCAGTCCCTGACATACGGAAAGAGTTTTGCAACAGAGTTTAGAAAACCGGTAACATAAAAGAGTGGTTAGCGTTCTTTCCAGTCCCATGAAACATTCTGGCTCACTTTTAGAAGGATGGAACTCCAGCTACAGAGTTCTCCATGCCAAGCTGTCATATGCAGTGGTGATTGGGCTTTCATTTAAGTGAGAAATAAAAAATTAAAATGTGTTGCTGCCTGCTGAAAAGCAATCCCTCGCAACTGAAATTGCTCTAAATTATACTCTGCCCCCCACCCTGCTACAGAAATTCTCCCTCCACATTTATTGGGGTGGAGACAAAGACCCTGCACATGTAGGGGGGGGGGGGTTGGTGTTTGGTTTAGTTTTAGTGTGAATATGTGTGTCAGTGTAAGAGTGTACATGAATGGGATGTGTGAAGAGCATGGATGGCTGTGTGAGACTGATAAGGAATTGGTGTAGAGAAGGGGTTGCAAATAAAAATAACCACATTTGTGAATTTTCACAGACCTTAATGCATATTGCACATTGAGAGAGAGAGAGAGAGAGAGAGAGAGAGAGAGAGAGAGAGAGAGAGACTGCTGAGCTTTTAGTTTCCAGGGAGATAGAAACCCTCTCTATATGTGTGTGTGTGTTATTGGCACATTGCTGGGCTATTTGCTGAGCATCACTGTGTGTGTGTGTACACATGTAACTATACATGGGTGGCACTGTGGTCTAAACCACTGAGCCTCTTGGGCTTGCCGATTGGAAGTTTGGTGGTTCGAATACCTGCGATAGGGTGAGCTCCCATTGCTCTGTCCCAGCTCCTGCCAACTTAGCAGTTTGAAAGCACACCAGTGCAAGTAGATAAATAGGTACTGCTGGGGTGGGAAGGTAAGCGGTGTTTCTGTGCACTCTGGCTTCCATCACGGTGCTCCATTGTGCCAGAAGCGGTTTAGTCATGTTGGCCATATGACCCAGAAAACTGTCTGTGGACAAACGACGGCTCCCTCGGCCTGAAAGCAAGATGAGCGCCGCAACCCCATGGTCGCCTTTGACTGGACTTAACCATCCAGGGGTCCTTTACCTTTACATACTTGTCTAGATACATGCACACACGCACACGCACACATCTCAAAACCCCTAGCATCTTGCATTTCTTTCTTTTTTAAAAAACCTCTGTGCTTGTTGGAAACAGCAATGCGTAGATCTACTTAGTTGCATCTACTAAGAGCACTGTATCTAGATTATTATTTCTAAGACTGGGCCAATACAATCGTGCTTTGTGTATGAAAGTTCAGATACAGCTATTAAGTCTTATACACTGGAGCAAATAGTCCACTTTCTTTTGCTGATTTTTTAAAAATGAAATGGCTGAGAGGTTTGGAATATTAAGACAAAATGCCTTTAAGCCTTTGTTGATGTTGTTTTATTGCTTTTTTCTTTGTATTTGATTGTCAATTGTTCACTGCCCTGACAACTTTTGTTGAAAGTTGACCACAGGGATTATGATAACAAGTTATATTTCCAACCTGTATTTTCTTCAAAGAACTTAGAGCAGGCATGGTCAAACTTGGCCCTCCAGCAATTTTGGGACTACAATTCCCATCATCCCTGACCACTGGTGCTGTTAGCTAGGGATGGTGGGAGTTGTAGTCCCAAAACAGCTGGAGGGCCAGGTTTGGCCATGCCTGACTTAGAGTAACATAATGAGTCCTTCCCCTTTTATCCTTCACCCCAACCCTTAGGTTAGAGAGGGTTACTCAATGAGTGGGACTTGACTGTGTAAGGATTTTAACCCAGATCTCCCTGGTGCTAGTCCACAACTTTCATCCAGTACACTACACTTTTTCCTTAAAGGATGTCGCCAGTGCTATTCTGCAGCTTAGTCGCTCAGGCTTCCTAAATACATAAAAAATGTATTCATCAGTAATGTTAATTATCTGAGCCATGCGGTGCAATGAAAATGCAAGGAACATCAGGTACCCATGGTACCGTGGTTGTTCTGTTGTTGTTTTTGGAGGAGGAAGTAAGACAGATAAATTACACTTTATGTGAAAGCATAACTCAGTTACTTTTTATGATGCAAGAAGATCGGGAACCTGCATTGTGAATGATAAAGGTGGTTTCTCCGTGAAGATGTGGAAATAAATCAACATGAGGAGTTATGATTTATTTATGTGACAGAAGAAGAACCCTCAAGATATGCATCTTGTTGTTCTGGCAGGAGGCAGCTTCCTTATTTATGTTCGGAATTTTTTTTTTAATGGGTTTTTTTTTTCCAAGAGCAACTATTGTGAATGTTGTTTTTTCCTTTTTTTCTTTTTGTACCCTTGAAAGGATGTAGATTTATAGCAGTGTGGTTACTATAGAAGAAAGACACAGGAAAACGACACACTCTTGGGTAGAACTAACGCACATGGGGAGCTCTTTGTAGGCAGGGTGGCCAGGTCCTCTTTCATGTAGGAAAAAGTGTTGCAAAACTTAGAACGCGTGTGAGGAATATTCCCTAGCCCTGAAGAGAATGGAGCAAAATGGGCTGACAGTGAGCTCCATGTGTGAACTGGAGTCTTGTGGATCAAAGTCAAAGAACTTAAGCAGCATGGCATGTACCGTAAAACAAAAGATTAGCTGCAAAATGGCCAGAATCCTGTGCTATTCTGAGGGTGGAGTTCAGTGTGTGTACTTTCATTCCTCTTCCAGAATTCTACAACCTCTTTTGAAGTGTCCTGGCTGATGAAGTGTATTTTAAAATAATGGGATTAACCTAGGAGAAGAGAGAAAGGAAACTTGTGACTCTCCAAATGAAAAGACCTACATTGGCTCCCAGTATGTTTCCGGGCACAATTCAAAATGTTGGTGTTAACCTTTAAAGACCTAAACTGTGGGATGTGAAGCACATAGCAGTCAAGTTTAACATTCCTAGAGTGGACATGCAAGGGGATGCTTGATCCAGCCAGTAGAAAACTTCCTGTTTCCTCCTGGGCTGGGACAAACTTCCTCTGCATGTGATTAGAGATGGGTGTGGCCTTACCTGTGCAGGTGACAAAAGGACCAGGAACAACCCCCCCCGACTCCATTCCTTGAAGAAGCAATATATTTTTAGTTAGAGATGCCCTGTTTGCTTTCAGCCAACAGAGGACAAAAGAACTATCTCCTTATGGGATATATTCCACGTGTATATAATTTTGTAACCTAAGTCTGCCTTTAGGGATCCATCTGTGAACTGACTGAATGTGAGTAAACTTCTTTTATATTTTTTGCACAAGACTGTGTCATGTCTATTCTTTTTAAGGGGGATTACCAGGAATCTTATATTGAAAGGCTAAAACTAGCCTGCAACCAGCTAACCACTGTGTATTTAAAAGGGGAATGTTAAAACTCTGCTAAGTTATAGAACTTGCTAGCTCAAGTTAGGAAGGATATTATTAAACAATATATCCTCTCCTGCCTCCCTGAACATTCCCACATAAACAACCACGGAGCCAATGCAGTGGGAGCCAATGTAGGTCTTTCATGACCCGTGTTATATGGCCCCAGCGGCCTTTCCCAGTCACCAGTCTACCTATGAGATGTATACCAGGGGACTGCTGTGGGAAGGGGAATCCTGGGAAGTCACATGTTCAAAAGTGCTTTTCTGTTCCCACAGAACACTCTTCATACTATCCTTATAGAGGCATCTCCCAAGCTTTGTGATAAATGCTACATGGTTCCCAAGAACATCCTTTCTCTTCGCCCCCACCCCTTTGGGGATTATTGGAGGCACTCTTCATACTGGCAGAGGAAGGGGTGGGGGGGTGCGGTCCGCCCCAGGTGTCATCCTGGGGGGGTGACATCACCGCCCCACCACCTGGAACGCTCACTGCTCGCTGCAGGTGGTGCCCCCCCTGGGATGCTTGTCCCGCCCCCTGGGACACTCGCCCTACCCTAGCGGGTGGCTAGCCCGGATGCACAGAATGTGCCTCTGACTCTTCAGTCTTATAATAACTTGCAGAGGTAATTTTCCTTGAAGATTGCAGGGCAGGGCAGTGGATGTTCTGTTCCATTTTTCTCAGTCATTCTGAGACGGAACCATACTTCCTGAAGGTGCAGCCTACCTTTCTCCCTTGGGACGAGGTGACTGCACATATTTTGGCAATTGGGAGGGGTGTATGCCAGTTCTTCCCACTCAAATGGGCATAAAGAAGTGGGCGCATGGGGACTTAATTTTTCAAAACACACTTCAGGTCATCTCATAGCTTGCAGTTGGGCAGATGCCAGGTCCTTGGCACAATGGGTCATTTTCTTGCATGTGCTACCTAATACGATCCTGTCCTGAGACTTAGGCATTTAGTACACAGCAGGAGCCTCACAAAACTGGTTGTCTAAATGGGGCTTTTGAAAAGTCACAGGGACTCTCTTGCAGAGCCACATTCGGTTCCTCTACTTTAGAGGTGGCTAATTTTTTGGACCAAAGGATTGGACTTTTGCAAACCCTTGGGGGGGGGGGTGCCAATGTGACCATGACTGAAGCCAGACTCTCATAGAGAATCTTATGAATGCATGTGAATTACTCAAATTAATTTTTAAAGCATTAATAGATTAATGATTTTTACAAGACAAACAATGAATTTAAATGATTTACTAGTGCTTAGTTATAATGATCTTTAGTTATTATTACCCCACATTTGAACATTAATTTAAATGAATTAGTTGCCTTCCCTGTAATTGATATGTACTGAATTTAAAATCAATCTTTTTAAGGTTCTCTCTCGCCTCCTCCTCCTCCTCCTCCTCCTCCTCCTCCTCCTCCTCCTCCTCCTCCTCCTTCTCTCTCTCTCTCTCTCTTTTACACACACACACACACACACACACACACACACACACACAAGAACTCCATACCCTCCAACATTTCTCCCACAAAAACAGGGATGTCCTGCCATACCCTCTAACATTTCTCCCTAAGGAAAAGTGGGACATTCCAGAATTAAATCAGAAACCAGGATGGCTTCTGTAAATCTGGGACTGTCCCCGGGAAATGGGGACACTTGGAGGGTGTATATAGGGTTCAAACTACATTCTTTATGCAGGAACATGTAATGATAGTAGCCCAGTGGCCATTTTAAAATAGGAAAGCTGTGCTCACATGGTCTTAACGGGAGCTGTAGGGTGACAGCATAGGTGAAGTTTAACCTGTTCTCTAACTGCCATTCTCTCATTCTAATTCATATACAGTGGTACCTCTGGTTGCGAACTTAATTCGTTCTGGAGGTCCGTTTTTAACCTGAAACCGTTCTTAACCTGAAACACCACTTTAGCTAATGGGGCCTCCCGCTGCCGCAGCACCACCGGCGCACGATTTCTTTTCTCATCCTGAGGTAAAGTTCTTAACCCGAGGTACTACTTCCGGGTTAGCGGAGTCTGTAACCCGAAGTGTTTGTAACCCAAGGTACCACTGTGCAAGTGATCACCCTTACACGGGTTTTCAAGTGCATATCATGGGTAGGGTGAACTGGAGTGAGGGAAGCAACAGGATGAGCACACACAACTGCGTCATGTCAGGGGTATCTTTTCTGAATTTGGAAGAGCTGTCAGGGAAACAGAAGAGTTGGGGCTTCAGAGTACAACTCTGAATACAGGTTTGCAACTGTGGTAACTAGAGCATTTAACGGTATTTGGAGATAATGGTTTTATGACTTAATATCACAGTAGGGATCTGTTTATATGTCAATTTGAGATTGTTGTTAAACTCCAGTAAGCTGAAGAAATGCATGTTCTTCACTTCTTGGCATATCCACTCATAACAGTTTGACAAGCCAGGCAGGCAGTTTTCAAAACTGCTCCTTTATGTTGTTTTTAGATGCAGAAACAATTTGCAGGTATAATCTAATAACCCAAAACCACAGTTCAGGGAGGCAACCTTAGTGCAAAATAGAGCTGTGCGCCAAAATGTTCTTGCTCGGAGCATAATCTGAAACTGTATAAGCAAGACCTTTGGAGTAAAGCAAAAAAAAATTTAAAAAATGGAAGTTTGGGGCACATTTGAAATAGAAATCCAAAGCAAAGCTTGAATCCCTTTGGATCAGAACCAAAGGAAATGTTCATGCAAGGTCCCTTAGGAATCCGACACTTGCAAGTCTTGATGTCTGTAGTCTGAAGAAATATTTTATAAGTTTCTGCCAAGAGGGGAGAGATTAAAGAGCACGATTCACTGTTGCTATCTATTGCTAGACTGGCTCACAAGTCATGAATAATAAAACTTAATAATTCCTTTCACTAATTGAAGAAAGTTGCTCAAAATATCATTCTGAAATGAAAGTGCCATGTTTCTGATCATGGGAGGGGGGGGGATGCTTTAAATAAGAAACAGCTGGGAATTATTTTTGTAAGTAAATATAGAGGACAGAAATCAGTAAATGTTAGCTGCAGTGAAGGCCCTTTGAGAATATTCAAGAGGATTTTAGTGGGACTAACCTTTGCCGGATTGTGTCAAAACCAAAGGGCACAATTTCATAGCATTTGTTGTGAAAAGGATGGGAGAGATGTTATCAAAGGAATTATTATTATTATTATTATTATTATTATTATTATTATTATCATCATCATCATCATCATCATCATCATATTTTATGTGTACCCTGCCCATCTGACTGGGTTTCCAAGGAGAGAGGAAAATGCCAGAGAAAAGACGTCTTGCCTTGCCTTTACAATTTCTAGAAATAAATGTGGAGGAAGGTTGGGCAGTAGGAAGGGAAGAACTGGGGGGGGGGGGTGCTTTAAATTTTGAAAGTTAGTTTATTTGGGGCTTTGTGGTGGGAGGAATTCTCAGAGGAGCTGTTCAAATAATCAACGTGGTGTTCACTTTACAGAGGATAATTCAGGGGTGGCGGTGGGGGTGGGGAGGAAGAATCTTAGGATCAAAAGCTGTTCACATCTTTCACTTTTAACCAAGCTGGCACTCCACAGCATCAAAGTGGAGGCAGAGCACAGAGCAGAGAAGAAAAGACTTGGAAAGAACAGAGGCAATATGTAACATCTGGCCTGCGTTTCAGAATGCAGAAGCCAACCTTTTCATACGTGAATAGTCATGTTTATAACATGAGAAGTTGACTCATGTCCCTGTTGATGGCATGCTCTCTGATCACTGTGGTCCTACTAGCTTTTTGGCAGCCATATTTTATACGGATTGTAATTTACAAACCTAGACAGCATCTTAAAAAGTAGAGACGTCACCTTGCCAACAAAGGTCCGTATAGTTAAAGCTACAGTTTTCACAGTAGTGATGTATGGAAGTGAGAGCTGGACCATAAAGAAGGCTGGTCACCGAAGAATTGATGCTTTTGAATTATGGTGCTGGAGGAGACTCTTGAGAGTCCCATGGATTGCAAGAAGATCAAACCTCTTCATTCTTAAGGAAATCAGCCCTGAGCGCTCACTGGAAGGACAGATCGTGAAGCTGAGGCTCCAATACTTTGGCCACCTCATGAGAAGAGAAGACTCCCTGGTAAAGACCCTGATGTTGGGAAAGATTGAGGGCACTAGCAGAAGGGGACGACAGAGGACGAAATGGTTGGATAGTGTTCTCAAAGTTACCAGCATGAGTTTGGCTAAACTGTGGGAGGCAGTGGAAGACAGAAGTGCCTGGCATGCTCTGGTCCATGGGGTCACGAAGAGTCGGACACAACTAAACAACAACAACAATTTACAAACTGTCTTTAATGGCATCTTTCACATAGAGAGCATTTCTCCAGACAAGAAAGACCATAAGTGGCAAACCTGCAAAAGATGCTAAAAGATGCTTCCAGCTATTGGGGTCATTTGAACATCCAGGGACAATGCCAGGATCAGGAGCACCCTGAAGCTATGTGCAAACTTAATCCTTCATCTAGGATAGAGGGCATGTTTCACCCAAAAGCTTGGGTCATTCTATAGAATGGTGCACCTCTTCCATCAGTGATAACCCTTCAACTGCTTACATATTAAAGAAAGGTGAATCAGGAGGCACAGATCTTGCTAGGGTGTTGTCATTAAGTGTGAGCTGAACCTTTGACCCTTTGATCCATATTTCAGGGAAGAAAGTGAGGCAAAATGTCCCCTTCATTTGCATTTTGCAGACCCTCCAAGTGTTCTTATTTTCCAATGACAGTCCCAGATTTACAGAAGCCATCCCAGTTTCTGATTTGATCCCAGAATGCCCCGCTTTTCCTTAGGATGTCCCTATTTCCATTAGATAAATGTTGGAGGGTATGGTAGGATATCAGAGAAATATTGGAGAGCATGGAGTTATGTGATCCCCGAACCAAGGAGTTTAGTAACTTTTCAACCTTTAGAAGACATCTGCAGGCAGCCCTGTATAGGGAAGATTTTAAATGTTTAATGTTTTATTATGTTTTTATATTTGTTGGAAGCTGCCCAGAGGGGCTGGGACAATCATCATCATCATCATCATATAGGAGGTCCCTATTTTCATCAAAAAAATGTTGGAGGTTATACTCTTTATGCTTTAGCTCTACATCTGTGAAATGGGTATTTTGTATTCAAAGTTTGCCTCCATCCTCTTCCCTGTGCCTCCATGGACAGCTGTGAGCCCAAAATGACTCCCAGGCTGCGCACCTGGTCTTCCAAGAGCAAAGTTACTCCATTCAGGACCAGGGAGTCCCCCACACCTGCCCACGCCCTGTCCCCAAGAATTTCTCTACAAAAACTGCTTTCTCTTCTGAAGCTTCATTGCAGGGTCCTCTGCAAAGCTAGGGAAACAAATCCAATCTTCCTAGCAAAACAAGTTCATATAGGCCAAATTTTACTGGCAGACTCCTTATAGGACCCTGGAACCATCTGGCTTCCTGTTTCAGGGTGCTCTCTCCAACTGTTTGGACCTCTCCAGAAGGCTGCATCCACCTTCTGCAAACATACACAAAGCAGAGATATTATTAGAAGTGTGTGGAAATGTCGTGCCCACGCATATCTGGCATATGGCTTGCAGATTCCTCTGCCAGGATTCCTGGCCGTTCAAAATATCTTCTGCTTCTTGATGTGTATGTTTTTTAAAAAATAATGATGATGATGAAATGAATGAATTATCCACTTATTTCACCCAAAGCAAAGTCTATTCTTGCCATAAATACATTTCTTTTTGGCTATGGATCCCCAATTATCCCCAACAGGACATCTTCTTAGCCATAGCTAATTTGAAAAATAAAGTCTACCCAGCACTCCAGGTCTCTGTTTACAGAACTACTACTCAATTCTTCTTCCCAATGGCTTCCATGTCTTCTAAAGGTTGGAAAGTTACTTATCTCATTGGTTCGGGGGTCGCATAACTCCATGCCCTCCAATATTTATCTGATGCAAATTTTGTTTAGTCGTTTAGTCGTGTCCGACTCTTCGTGACCCCATGGACCAGAGCACGCCAGGCCCTCCTGTCTTCCACTGCCTCCCGCAGTTTGGTCAAAATCATGTTGGTAGCTTCGAGAACACTGTCCAACCATCTCGTCCTCTGTCGTCCCCTTCTCCTTGTGCCCTCCATCTTTCCCAACATCAGGGTCTTTTCCAGGGAGTCTTCTTTTCTCATGAGGTGGCCAAAGTATTGGAGCTTCAGGATCTGTCCTTCCAGTGAGCACTCAGTGCTGATTTCCTTCAGAATGGAAATTCAAATGTTGTTGTTGTTTAGTCGTTTAGTCGTGTCCGACTCTTCGTGACCCCATGGACCAGAGTACGCCAGGCACCTCTGTCCTCCACTACCTCCCGCAGTTTGGTCAAACTCATGCTGGTAACCTCGAAAACACTATCCAACCATCTCGTCCTCTGTCGCCCCCTTCTCCTTGTGCCCTCCATCTTTCCCAGCATCAGTGTCTTCTCCAGGGAGTCTTCTCTTCTCATGAGGTGGACAAAGTACTGGAGCCTCAGCTTCACGATCTGTCCTTCCAGTGAGCACTCAGGGCTGATTTCCTTAAGAATGGATGCGTTTGATCTTCTTGCAGTCCATGGGACTCTCAAGAGTCTTCTCCAGCACCATAATTCAAAAGCATCAATTCTTTGGCGATCAGCCTTCTTTATGGTCCAGCTCTCACTTCCATACATCACTACTGGGAAAACCATGGCTTTAACTATACGGGAAATCAAATAGGCATGTCCTAAGGAAAAGCTTGACATTCCAGGATCAAATCAGAAACCGGGATGGCTTCTCTAAGTCAGGGAATATCCATGGAAAATAGGGACTCTTGGATGGCCTGGAAGCGTAGTGTTCAGATCACCGAAAGCCAGCCGAGCTGTGCAGCCAGGAATTTGGACCCCATCACCCCAGTCTATTGCTTTACTGTAGGACCTGTGCATGTT
Source organism: Podarcis muralis (assembly GCF_964188315.1). NCBI lineage: Eukaryota > Metazoa > Chordata > Lepidosauria > Squamata > Lacertidae > Podarcis > Podarcis muralis. Next base: position 17,297,284 of record NC_135656.1, on the reverse strand, counting down.
CTGCCAGATTGAAACCACAGCCAATCTATCAGAACATTCAGAGGGTGCCTGCATTTCGTTTGCAATCTGTTCTAGATGCCATAAGAGACATTTTGTAGTCCTTGGGGCAGAAACCAGAGAATGCACACCTCCTGTTCCTTCTGTGTTGTTAACATAATTTGGCATTTGCATCGATATCCTTTGTCAGAGCTTCTGAAAATGCACTTCATTAAGTCAAAGGAGGTTGGGAAAAACGCATGCCATGGGTGCATCATCTTCCTGGATGCATACAGCATTGTGGAGGGGAATCGCTAGCATTAGTTTAGCTAGAGTTGCAAGGTTTCTAAAGTAGCATGCCGACAATAATAGACATTTGCTTTGTTGCATTGTTGTGAATGTATGTGGTTGTGGAAATTGATTTCTGTTTTCTATATAAAGTCATGGCCAAACTGTGAAGTTATTACACGACATGGATCACTTTTTACAGTAAACTGTTTGCTGCAGATAAAAGCTGTGCCAGTATTTTAAGCCGAGATGTCCAATTGATTCTGTATTGACAGTGCAAATGCTTCCACATTGTTGAAAAAATGGCTCATGGTGGTCAGGTCGTTTGTCCACAAAACCAGGTGCACATTTTTATTTTTATTTTGCAACTGCAGGATCTTCCAATTGTTTGCATTTTTGCACAGATTTTGGCATTACTTCCCCTCCACCCACCCACCTTTTTACAGGTATATATGTGGCGCTGTGGTGTAAACCACAGAGCCTAGGGCTTGCTGATTGGAAGGTCGGCAGTTCGAATCCCTGCAACGGAGTGAGCTCCCGTTGCTCGGTCTCAGCTCCTGCCTACCTATCAGTTCGAAAGCATGTCTAAGTGCAAGTAGATAAATAGGTACCACTCTGGCGGGAAGGTAAACAGCATTTCCGTGCGCTGCTCTGGTTTTGCCAGAAGCGGCTCGGTCATGCTGGCCACATGACCCAGAAAAGCAGTTTGCGGACATACGTCGGCTGTCTCGGCCAGTAAAGCGAGATGAGCGCTGCAACCCCAGAGCTGTTCGTGACTGGACTTAACTGTCAGGGGTCCTTTACCTTTACCTTTATGTGTGTATTGATTCTTCTCTCTCTTCCTTCATGCCTCCCTCCCTCCTTCCACCCATCCCACCCCCACACACTGTATGGGCATAATTGGGTATATTTTCTTTGGAGAAATGTTGGAGGGTGTGGCTTTGCACTAGACGAAGCGCCCCATATTCACTGCCCCCCTTTTAATTCCAGGGGGATTCATTTTCCTCAACAAAATGTGGGGATGGCGAGACATTTTCTGCTTGTTTTCATATTGCTGTACATTTGCTATCCATATTCTGACTTTTCTCATTAGTGAGGAACAGTGGAATCATTTGCCCAAATGTTATGATTTATTTTTTTTATGAGCTGCTTTGGAGGAGAGGAACCTGTGCCCTTTTCTTCATTAAGCATGCCAATAAAAGAGTTTAAAACTAATTATAGGAATGCTACATGGATTCTGGATAAATCTGTGGGAAATTGGATCATGAGGTCAACTAGACACCCTGCCAGTGGAAACAAAGTATGATATATTTTTAGAGTATGTGTTAATTGCAGCCCGGTTCCACGTAATGCTGACCATCTTGATGTTTAGTCGAATTCAGTAATTCTTGAGGGCATTCAGTATGTCACAGAATTAAATTCCCTCTTATACCCTGCACCTTTTGATCAGTTGGAATGAATGATCTTGTTTTTGGACATGATACGTTTGATGGAAACCACCGACCTACAGCGCAATCCTATTCAGGTATACGCAGAAGTAAGCTCTGCTTTATTCAGTTGGACTTTCTTCCAGATGGGATCACAGCCCTATGGAGGTTGCAGGCTGAATCCCAAATGTGTTCTTCCACTCTAGGTGTTTACTTTAACTCTTTTTGTTGTTGTTTAATCATTTAGTCGTGTCCGACTCCTCATGACCCAATGGACCAGAGCATGCCAGGCACTCCTGTCTTCCACTGCCTCCTACAGTTTGGTCAAACTCATGTTTGTAGCTTTGAGAACACTGTCCAACCATCTTGTCCTCTGTCGTCCCCTTCTCCTTGTGCCCTCCATCTTTCCCAACATCAGGGTGTTTTCCAGGGAGTCTTCTCTTCTCATGAGGTGGCGAAAGTATTGGAGCCTCAGCTTCAGGATCTGTCCTTCCAGTGAGCACTCAGGGCTGATTTCCTTCAGAATGGATAGGTTTGATCTTCTTGCAGTCCATGGGACCCTCAAGAGTCTCCTCCAGCACCAGCTTCAGACCATATTTTGTGCTCTCACCCTCCTTAAAAGGTTCTTTAATTCCTCCTCACTTTCTGCTATCAAGGTTGTGTCATCTGAATATCTGAGGTTGTTGATATTTATTCCGGCAATCTTAATTCCAGCTTGGGTACAATAAAATTTTCAGCCACCTTCTCCCCACCCCACCAAAAAAATCATACACCTCCAAGTAATGGGCACTGCCTAGTTTACCTCCTTTCAACCTATTACCTTCTATTTCAGAATAGTGCTACAAAAATAATAACTGCAAAATATTGAAGAATGAAATTGAAATACGAAAACTGACAACAATCATTGGGACAGTGGCCTATATGGGTAGTATGAATCACTGGTCTTGAATCTGAGTGAACTTCCAGCTGGGTTAAAAAAATCTGCTCCCAGCAGATTATGTCTCTATATATGTACCTGTTTCTATATACCACCATTTTGCCACTGTCTGTGCCCCTGAAATTGCATTTTGTCAACAACTTTCAGACATCTCAAGTGGCCCCTGGAGGTCGAAAGTTTGAGAACGTGTGTCACAGTGTATTTTGTGGAGAGTGTTTTTAATTGCCTAACATGAGACAGCTAATGAGGACCTGAGAGGACCAGTGTGCTATAAAAGCACTGCCAGTGGTTTGAGTGCAACCAGCAAGGTAGAACAGATGGTTAAAAAATTAAAGGACATGGTTGAAGAAAAAGGTCCCTCTGACATTCAGAGTTAGAGACAACAGTAGCCATTAATATACCAGAGCTAATTCTACAGCAGGGAGTGAAATATTATTTAATCAGCAGTACTTCATACATAATTCAATTAACTGCTTTCACTCATCAGTATTAACGAGATCTGGAGCTTGGATTAATGTGCAAGAGCTTCATAAAAGGGCTCCCAGCCTCCCTAAATTCTGCCAAAACTTAATAAAGTAGTGCCAATCAAATTCCAGTCTGCATCCGATGCTTTTACACCCCGATACCACAAATCATCCTATGCTCTCATCATTGTTTGCTAATTCTCTAATTATGCCACTCTCTGCAGTAAAAACTAATTAGTGCATAGTGGTCAACTTTCTCCAGAGCAGAAGACTCCAGATGCTTCAAGCAAGAGAACCAGGGATAGGGCAATAGAGAAACACCCTCCTTTGGTGTTTTTTGTTTTTGTTTTTGCTTGCCAAAAGGAGTACTGGCTTGACTTTCAAAGAGGAGACGAGCAAAAATCATCCACTGCTAGGCTTCTGCCAGAGAGAATGCTATTGGTTCACTGGCACATGTTGATTGCACATGGCACCCACTCTTCAAATCAGTACACACAGCTGGTTGTAGACCTTACTCATCAGGGACTAGAATAGGGGTCAGCAACCTTTTTCAGCCATGGACCGGTCCACTGTCCCTCAGACCATGTGGTAGGCCAGACTATATTTTGGGGGGGGGGGGAATGAACTAATTCCTATGCCCCACAAATAACCCAGAGATGATTTTAAATAAAAGCACACATTCTACTCATATAATAACACCAGGCAGGCCCCACAAATAACCTAGAGATGCATTTTAAATAAAAGGACACATTCTACTCATGTAAAAACACGCTGATTCCCGGACCGTCCGCAGGCTGGATTGAGAAGGCGATTGGGCTGCATCTGGCCCCTGGGCCTTAGGTTGCTTACCCCTGTACTAGAAACATCATGTCAAGTTAAATGGTACCCACTGGCTATCCACTTATCTATTCAGCTCAAGGGGCAAAACTCCTTTTCTCTCGTTGCACTTAGTGTGCCTCTGGGACTGGGAACTCGTGAGTGGGCACCTCCCATTTGCTTGGTAAGGATGATCTCTTAAAGTAGCCTTTCTCAGCCTGTGGGTCCCCAGATGTTGTGGAACTACAGCTCCCATCACCCCTAGCTAACAAGGCCAGAGCTCAGGGATGATGGGAGTTGTAGTCCAACAACATCTGGGGACCCACAGGTTGAGAACCTTATCATATCTTAAAGTGATAAGAGGGTGGGAATGTAATAACTGTGAGCAAGGTGTGAGCAAGCATGAAGTGATGAATAGGAACTGGGGATAAATCTGATTGTGTTTGCACTTTCTGAAACAATATGAGAAGTGACAAGCAACCATCCCTTGAAATTCACACTTATCTGAAATTTCCCATGCAGTTCCCCCAACCAAGGAATGGTTACAAAATATGCATATATTAGGTGAAAGTGTGCCCCCAAATTAACACATTATTGAAAGTGGCATGCAAAATGTAGGAAATGCTTGTGAAAAATGTATGTTCATCAAAGCTCCATACAAAAATGCGTTTGTTACAAAAAAAAAAAGCATACTAAAATGCTGAAGAATTCTCGGGAGGATTTTCTAAACGAAAATTCGCAAATTGCAGCAGAAACATGGAGAACTGAACTTAAGGCTAGAAAAAAGAAAAATGGGGAGAATCAAAACTGAAAGATCCTTCTGTCCCTACTGGAGAATATTCATGGAGGAAAACATGATGTACAGTTCTCTCTAGGATTTTCCCAGAAGTTTGCCATCCAACGCAGACTAATTCCTGCCCTAAGTCTTGCTTCCTGGGGCTAAGGCCCACACTCCCTCTCTGTGTGTGCCTGTTCCTAGGCTTCTAGTCCAAATTTTTTTTCATGCTGCTTATGCTTTCATGTTCCTTTTAAGAGCTGGTATCCTTTTCACTTCTGGTTGATTTTGGATTGGTTGTAATCTGTTGTTATTATTTGTACTTTGCATTCCATTTGCTTTTGCATTTCAGGGGATGTTCATTGTAGGGCAGTCAAAAAATATCACCCAAATCAACAAATCAACGAAGCCTGATCTTTGGGCAATCCCTTTGGATATATAGAGCAGCTGCTCCCTTGGTTTAAAGGGGTTGTTCTGAAGCACTGGAAGACCTTGCCATCGCTCAGCAGAACAGAGGATATGCTGAACTTCAGCACAAACGGGAAACCAAAGGGTGTAAAAACGACCCAGAACTGTGCCTGTTAACAGACATGGCACTCCAGAGACCTTTGCATCCACTTGGCAAGGCATTTGGCATTTACTCGAAGAAAAGGCACACACTAATCTATAATTCTGCATGATGGATCTTCTCTGCTGCCAGTTCTGTCCCTTGCTGCTCACTCTTTCTTCTGCCTCCCTCTCTGTTTTTTTAACTAATTCCGGAGACTTTCCGCTTTGTCATTTGTTTATTAATCTGTTGCTGCAGAGTGCTGTAGCACAGAGGCAGGAGGACTTGGCTGGGATTATTGTTTAATTTGTTTCTGCGAAAGAAGAGTTTGTTCCTTTCCCTCCCACTTTCTGTTGTTTATTGTTGTAATAATGAAAACCAATAAAAACATGAGCGTTACTCCCCGCCCCCCATTAAAAGAGGACAGAGAAGCTTGATGAAACTTAATGCTGAAACTGTTTTAATGTTCTGTGGCAAAATAGGAGCTTTGCTATCATACTGTCTTCATGGAAAGGAAGGTGGCCAGGCACCCAGCACTTTTTTATTTTATTTTATTTTATTGCTTTATATCTTAGCTATCTTCCAGCACTTCACTCAGGGCAGTATTTAGAGTACAATTCTAAGCCATGCATGGTGGAGATGCAAAGTTGTGGATTCATAAGAACTCCTAAAGCCCTTGCAGGGTCCTGCCTGCTAGGGTGAGAGGTGTGTGTGTGCCTGTGTGGTCAAATTTATCTCCTTATGTTTTAATGCATGGATATTTTATTTATTCATTCATTCACTGAATTTATGTACCGCCCTATACCCGGAGGTCTCAGGGCGCTTCACAGAAAAAATCACAATATATAAAATCAAAATAAGAACAATAACCCAAATAACACCCCCTCCAAAAAGAAACACATTTTAAAAGGGTATAGGATGTCCATCAGGCCAACCAAAGGCCTGGTTAAAAAGGAACATTTTTGCCTGGCACCTAAAGGTGTATAATGAAGGCACCAGGCGAACTTCCCTGGGGAGAGCATTTCACAGATGGGGAGCCACTGCAGAGAAGGCCCCGTTCTTGTGCTGCCACCCTCCGGACCTCTCGTGGAGGAGGTATATGAAGAAGGGCCTCAGAAGGTGATCTGAGGGTCTGGGTCGGTTCATATGGAAAGAGGCGGTCCTTGAGGTATTGCGGTCCTAAACCCTTTAAGCTTTTATAGGTCAAAACCAGCACTTAGAATTTGGCCTGGAAACTCACTGGTAGCCAGTACAGTCGGACCAGGATCGGTGTAATAGCCTTGCTCCAGTGAGCAACCTGGCCGCTGAATTCTACACTAGCTGGTCTTTCCGAACTTCAGAGGCAGCCCTATGTATAAGGCATCGCAGTAATCTAACCTTGATATATTCTTTTTTACGTAAATCCCCTTCTCTTTGATTGCAGTGGGGAGGGGTCAGTTATTGCAGTGTCAGGCTAGAATAGAAGAAGGCCACCATTCTGGAGCCTCTGAAGGATCCATGTTTCCAACAAGACCAAAGCTGCCCCATGCCCCTTCCCTAGAACAGCAGCCAGGGGTCAAAAGAGCAGTCACCAAACATCACCCTCTGGAAATGACCATCCGAGTAGGAGCAAAACCACTGCAAAGCAGTACCACTCACAACTTCGACAGACACTCCAGAAGGATATAATGGTTGATGGTATCGAAAGCTGCTGAGTAGTCGAGGAGAATTAGCACAGACACATTTCCCCTGTTTCTCTTCCAACAGAAGTCTTCATCCAGGGCAACCAAAGCAGTTTCTGTGCCAAAACTGGGCCTAAACCCTGATTGAAATGGATCTAGAAAATCAGTTTCCTCCAAGAGCACCTGGAGCTGGTTTAAACGTTTCACAGTAGCAGCGACAAAATGACTCCTCACCACTACCAGCCACCCTAAATTATACTACTTAAATCAGGCATTTTGAACCTTTGGCCTTGCAGATGTTGTTGGACTCTGTCTTCTAGCGGCCCCAGCCAACATGGCCAATGGTCAGGAAAGATGGGAATTGTAGAGAACTGAGAGGCAAAGTTTCCTGTCCCTTGCGTAAATGAATAAAGCTTGTGTCTCCCCATCCCTACGGTAGTGAATAGACTTTTCAGGAGCTATTTATGTGCGTTAATTCATCCATGAAGCTTTGGATCATGATGAATATGTTGGGAAATAAGTCACTTATATTCTTTCTGTTGCACTTGGGTGATAACTGCCTTTGAATTAGTCAACATGCATAGGCAAAGTTTTGCTGTTCAGCACTCTTGCTCAGAAACCCAGACCCTCGTTTCTCCATTGTGATTTATAACTGGATGATTAATCCTATCTTTGAATATTTTGCCTTGAGGTTTAAAATAGATTGAATGTAAATAGATGGAAGAAAATGTATGGTATACTAATCTGCAGGGCTGCTGTTCTGTGCAAAAGCACCTTTCAAATTCATTTTTGAGTTAAGGTGTGCATGCATTTACAAATTCAATACGAAGCAATGCTTCCCAGTCATTCTAAGTTGGTTGAGCTTCGGAAATGATGTAACGATGCAACGCTGTAAAAGATCAATCACCATTATCTAAAAGTATAGTCCGGAAATATGAGCATGGCATGTTTAATTCAAAATTTCTGTAAAAGGCAAAAGTGAAGCTGTCACTGCAATGTGGTGTAAGATGAGAGTGAGGAAGGAGTAGAACAAGAAGATGTTTTTTTGACTACACTGCTCACTGGCACATTTTTAAAAATGTGCTGGCAACACAGGAAGCTCAAGAGCAATTTAGCTCAAGTTACAAACAATCGAGATATATTTAGTTATGGGCAGCTGATAAAAAGGATCTTCCAACTGAGTAACAAAATGGAAAGTGGTGCTTGCAAAGAAATTGAGCACCAAAAATATTGGAGAACATATGTAGTAGGATTCTGTCAATCTAGGAATGGATGAGAGTAGGAGCAAACATAGGAATACTGGAATCTGCCTTATACTGAGTTGTTAACAGAAAAATCTGAGGGCTCCCTTGGACAAAAACAAAGACACCAACCAGGATAACTTGGAGCAAAACAGCAGCCTGTAGGCTTGGCCTTTATTGAATACTGTCGCGACAGGACTCCCACCCACAACAAGATGAAGCAAAATGGAAGCCCAGAACAAAAGAAGACGCCGACTTTAATTAGTTACTAATCCCCAAACTACACCCCTAAGACTACATCACAACTACATCACAAAAAGGAGGGGTTGAGGGAAGAGTTGTGGTGGTAACCTGAGTGTCCTGTCACCTGGCTGGTTCCTCCTTTCCCCCCTCCCCATGAGTACTTTCCAGGTGACAAAGGGGAGCTTGCAGTTTCCTGCCCCCAGAGGGAAGAGCTGATCATTGTCCTTGGTTCCAGTCCATGCTGAATCCACTCCCATATGCAAGTTCTTTGTGATCTTGATGGTCTTCTGTCTAGGACCATCAGGGTTGGCATAGCAACTGGGCAGAGCCTCCTGTGTATGTGCTGGTATGCTCAATGGATTATGGCTGCCCTGTATCAAACCTTCCCCATTTTGTAGCCCTTCCTTCGTGGAGTAAAATGAAAGTGGAACAGTGCAGATCCAATGTATGGTTGATTTTCTATGAATTTATAACAGAAGCGTAGCGTATGTAGTGTGTGAGTGTGTGTGAAGTTTGTACAAACTGAATGATGGGGGGGGGGGTTCCTGCGACAGAGTCACCCCATTAATCCATCCAGCTCAGGCATAGGCAAACTCCGGCCCTCCAGATGTTTGGGACTACAATTCCCATCATCCCTAGCTAACAGGACCAGTGGTCAGGGATGATGGGAATTGTAGTCCCAAACATCTGGAGGGCTGGAGTTTGCCTATGCCTGATCTAGATCAATGATATTTACACAGACCGGCAGCAGCTCCCCCAGGATTTGTGGCAGGATTTTCTCCCAGCTCTACCAGGAAATGCCAGGGACTGAAGCTGGGGACCTTCTGCATGCAAGGTCTACCACTCAGCTATGCCCCCCTCCCCCCAAAAAGATAGTGGTTTTGAGAAATAGCAAAAGGGAGGAAATGTATACAGTGGTGGAATCGATGTCAACTGTTTTTGCTTGGAAGCGCCTCTGAAGTTTGGAGAACCGCATGGGCTGCCCATCCATGCTACTCAGGGAGAGCTTTAATTGTAGTAGTAGTAATATAATAATAATAATAATAATAATAATAATAATAATAATAATAATAATAATAATAATTTATTATTTATACCCCGCCCATGTGGCTGAGTTTCCTCAGCCACTCTGGGTGGCTCCCAATCGAGCGTTAAAAACAATACAGCATAAAATATTAAAAACCTCCCTAAACAGGGCTGCCTTCAGATGTCTTTTAAAGATAAGATAGCTGCTTATTTACTTCACATCTGATGGGAGGGCATTCCACAGTGCGGGCGCCACTACCGAGAAGGCCCTCTGTCTGGTTCCTTGTAACCTCACTTCTCGCAATGAGGGAACAGCTAGAAGGCCCTCAGCGCTGGATCTCAGTTCTGGGCTGAACGATGGGGGTGGAGATGCTCTTTCAGGTATACAGGACCAAGGCCGTTTAGGGCTTTAAAGGTCTGGTTGGTAGGAAATGCATACCCTCCAACATTTTCTCAAATGAAAATAGGGACCTCCTATTCCATAATAATAAGAATTTGTTTATTTATAGCCTGCCCATCTGACTGGGTTGCCCCACCCACTCTGGGCGGCTTCTGACATATATAAAAACATATCATATTTTTCAGTCTATAAGACGCCCCTATGTATAAGATGCCCCCTATTTTGGGGGACTCAGATTTAAGAAAATGGGGGGGATTTATCTGTGTATAAGACGCCCTGTCAGGGAACTGCCATCGGAAGGACAGGAGGTGCAAAGGCTCCCTCAGGTTGAAAGAGACGGAGCAGCTGAAGAGGGAACCAGTAGGGGGCGAGCAGGAACTTCCAGGGAAAGTGAGTCGGAGGGGTGGCTCAGAGACGTTTCCAGCGAAAACAGTGGAGAGGTCTCAGGACCTCCTATAGGGACACCCACGCCTCGCCGGAAACTGTCACGCAGAGAGTCCAGAAGACGTGTTTCCGTGAAAGAGCTTTTATGTTGGAAACGTTTCCGAAAGCAACCACTTTCGGATTCTACTAGCGATTGACGCAGCCATGCCGGAGGGGCTCCGTCACAGGCAGAGGTTTGAAAACCTGATCAAACTCTGAGGGACTTGCATTTTACGCACAAGCAGCTCATCATCCCACCACAGCAATCCGAAAGTCCCTGAAAGCCAGCTTGTGCAAGCAGCGGCATCATGAGCGACCCAGCCGGAACCGGAGGAGCAGGAGCAGCTGGAGGAGGTCCAAGCCTGGAAGAAAGGTACAGGGCGTTGGAGATCCAGCTGGCCATGCAAACGGCGAGGCTTGAGGAGAGGAGGGCTCAGGATGCAGAAAAGGGAAAGGAGAAAACCACCTCGATAGCCAGAAAGGTGCCAGGATTGGTGCAGAAATTCGGGGGAGATCCCAGAAACTATCATGCCTTTAGAACTGAGATGCAATACGCTCTCAACCTGCAGTATGATGACTTCCCCGACGAGGAATCGCGAGTGGCTTTTGTAATTGGCCATCTCGAAGGGGGGGCGAAGGATTGGGTTCGACCCCTGATGGCAGTGAATAATGAGATACTAAAGGACACGAGGAAGTTTTTTCGTGCCATGGACCTGATGTTTTCCAGTGACATTGAGCAGGGGGTGGTACGAAGGCAGTTAATGGCTTGCAAACAGGGGAGCCGATCTGTCCGTGAGTACTGGACTGAGTTTACTATGCTGATTCATAAATTGGGGTGGGACCTATCGGCAGAACCCATCCAAATGCTTTTTGAAGAGGGGCTTTCTTCGGCCGTTAAAGATGAACTTTCCCGGGGGCCAAGGGCGGAGTCTATGGATCAGCTGACCAAATCCGCGCTGGCCATAGGAGCGCGCCAGGAAGCGAGAGCTTTGGAAAGGCGGGAAGGGAAAGGAGAACGTTGGAGGGAACTGCGCATTCCGGACATTCCAGAGCCACCTTTCCCGCCGGCAGAGCCGATGGAAGTTGGAACAGCGCGGGCGCGCGCAGTTTCAAATCCCAGTGAAGGGCGGAAGAAGGAGGGAAAGAGCGCCAAGAAATGTTATCTCTGCCAACAGCCAGGGCACTTTGCCAGAGTCTGCCCACAAAGAAAGGAATGGCAAGGGATGGCAGGAGCTGTGGGGGAAAGGGAGGAGGAAAACAAGGAGCAAGTAAAAGCCAACGCCTGGCTGCCACCGTCGGGGCACAGCAGCCAGGCCAAAGAGCAGTGAAAGTGCCCACGCCAGAACCACCCAGACCTGCTTTAGTGATAGAAGTGTCACTAGAGCTGCCAAATGGACACCCCCTACAGGTCAAGGCGCTTTTGGATTCAGGCAGCTCCTGTAATTTTATGAGTAAGGAGTTTGCAGCTGAGCACCAGATACAGACCATCCCTTTAAGTAATCCCTTGCAGGTGACCACGATTGATGGCAGAGAGCTGTTGGGAGGAGAAGTTAGCCAACAGACTGTCCCGATGATAATGAGGGTGGCAAGGCACACCGAACGGATAGCGTTTAATGTGGCCACCTTGGGAGGAGCTCCCATCATTTTGGGGATGAGCTGGCTGGCGCTACACGATCCGCTAGTGGGCTGGCATCAGAGGGTGGTCTCCTTTGGGTCAGCGCATTGCCTAGAACACTGCAAGCAGGGGAAGGTTCAGGGCGGAGACAGAGTCACCCTAGCCGGGATGGAAGTAATGGGCAGAGGGAAGGTGCCCCCGCAATACGCAGATCTGAGCAACGTATTCAGCGAAAGGGAAGCAGACAAACTGCCGCCGCATAGACCCTTTGACTGTCAAATCAACCTACTCCCTGGGGCCCAACTCCCAGTGGGCAAGCTGTACGCCATGTCCGACAGGGAGATGCAGGAGCTGAGGGAGTTCATTGACAAAAACCTGAAGCGAGGTTTCATCAGAGAGTCCCGAGCGGTGGGGGGCAGCCCAGTGTTTTTTGTGGACAAAAAAAACACAGATAAGCCGAGACTTGTGTGTGACTTCAGGGCCTTGAATGCAGTGTCGGAACCCCTGGCTTTCCCTATGCCCCGAATTGATGACATTTTGACCAGGGTAAGGAAGGGAAAGATTTTTACAAAGCTGGACCTGCGGGGGGCGTACAATCTGATACGCATAAGGAAGGGAGATGAATGGAAGACCACCATGTTCACCCCTTTGGGAGCCTTTGAATACCTCGTTATGCCCTTCGGTCTACAAGGAGGCTCCGCGTGCTTTCAAGCGTTTATTAACCACGTTCTGGGGCCTTTGCTCTACAAGAACTGTGTGGCCTTTTTAGACGACGTGTTGGTGTATTCGGAGGATGAGGAGCAGCATGTGAGGGACGTTCGAGAAGTGTTGGGCAGGCTGCAAGCCAACCAGCTGTGGGTGAAACTGGAGAAGTGCCAGTTTCATACCAAGGAGGTGGAATTCCTGGGGTACCGCTTGTCAGACAAGGGATTGGCCATGGATCCAGGCAAGGTCCAAGCGGTACTGGAATGGAAGACACCGAAGACCAAGAAGGATGTGCAAAGATTCTTGGGGTTTGGGAACTTTTATCGGAAGTTCATCAAGAACTTTGCCCACTTGACGGCGCCCATCACCGACTGCCTCAGCAGCAAGAAGAAATTTGTTTGGACGGCGGAGGCGGAGCGAGCATTTGAAGAACTGAAAAGGGCTTTCGCCTCGGAAGAACAACTTCTGCATGTGGATTTACGAAAACCCATGAGAGTGGAAACTGATGCGTCCGACCGGGCGGTAGGGGCGGTACTTCTTCAACCGGGGAGGAGTATGTCAGAGTGGAGACCGTGTGCCTTCTTCTCGCGGAAGCTGAATAAATCCGAGAGGAACTACACGGTGTATGACAGGGAACTACTTGCCATTCACGAAGCGTTCCGGAGGTGGAGACATTTATTAATTGGGGCACAACACAAGGTGCAAGTGTGCACCGACCACAAGAATTTAGAGTATTGGAGAACAGCTCGAGTGCTCAACCAACGACAAGTGAGATGGGCACAGGAATTCTCTAAATTCAACTTTGAAATTTGTTATGTGCCAGGTCCAGAAAACGTCAGGGCGGACGCTCTCTCACGCAAACCAGAGTATTGGGAGGGAGAGGGGGCGATTGAAGAGAGACATGTCATCCCTGAGGACCGCTGGGTGTGTGGGGCGGCGCTGGTGGGGCAACGAGAACTGGTAGAGGAAACGGAAAATGATGAATATGCCCAGGATAAGCTCAGAGGACTCAGGGGGGAGGGCGAGAGCCCCGAAGGTTTTGAGGAAAGAAATGGGGCATTGTATTACAAAGGGGCACTGTATATACCCGAAGGTGAATTGAGGGGGAGAGTACTCAAGCAGTTGCACGATAGCCCCACGGCGGGACATTTTGGGCAACACAAGACCATGTGGTTGGTTACCAGGGAATTCTGGTGGCCCAAGGTGAGGGAAGATGTAAGGGAGTATGTAAGAGGGTGTGACCAATGTCAGCGAGCCAAAGGGGAAAGACGGGCGCCGGCAGGGTTATTAGAACCATTACCCACACCAGAACGGCCTTGGGAAGCGGTATCAATAGATTTTATGACGGATCTGCCGAAGTCCAAGGGGAAAACAGCCATCATGGTAGTAGTAGACCTGTTAACAAAGATGTGCCACTTTGTAGCATGCTCGCATGCAGTCACAGCGGAAGAAACAGCGAAGTTGTTTGTAGAACACATCTTTAGGTTGCACGGGGCTCCCTTGAGGGTGATCTCAGACCGCGGCAAACAATTTACTTCCAGGTTCTGGAGGAAGCTCATGAGCTTGCTGCACGTGGAAGTCAATTTTTCAACGGCCCGGCACCCTGAAACCAACGGGCAGGCGGAAAGAGCAAATGGCATTCTTCAACAATATCTGAGGTGTTATGTCAATGACAGAGAGAACGATTGGGTCGAAAAGTTGGCGCTGGCAGAATTTGCCTACAATAATGCGGAGAATGTGTCCACAGGGATGAGCCCCTTTTTGGCTAATTACGGGTGTCACCCCAGGGCATTTCCAGGGGAGGGAGGGGAGAGATGGAGCGTTCCAGCGGCTGAACATTTTGTAGAAGAGATGGAAGCGATCCATCATCAGCTCCAGCTCAACTTAGAAAGGGCCAAGGCACAATATAAGAAGCAGGCAGACAAGAACAGAAGGGAAGGTGAAACCATAAGGGTGGGGGATCAAGTGTGGCTGTCAACCCAAGGGTTGCCGTTCAAAGGGGGTTGTAAGAAATTGAGGCCCAGAAGATTGGGACCCTTTGAGGTCATTCAGCAGGTCAACCCGGTGGCTTTCAAACTCCGGTTACCCAACCACATGAAATTGCACCCAGTGTTCCACAGGTCGTTACTGTCACCATACAGGGGGGGACGTGAAGGGGAGCACGTCAGGGGACCAGCCTTGGAAGAGAGGGAACGCAGCAACCATGTAGCGGAAATCCTCGATTCCAGGTGGAAGGGAAATCAGGTAGAGTATTTGGTGGCGTGGGAAGGGGAACCGGAGTCAGAAAACACCTGGGTGACTGCAGGGGAGGTCAATGACGAGGTTTTAACAGAAACGTTCCACCAAAGATTCCCTAGGAAACCACAGCCGGTAGAAAGGTTTAGGAGGGAGTACTTCGGCACCACCGACGAGGAACAGGAAATGGAAGGATTCACGGAGTCGGAGTTGGAAGAGGGAATAGACTCCGAAGACGAGGAGTATCGAGAGACGAGGGACAGTAGCAGGTGGAGGGAAGTGTTCGAAACTTCGGACGATGAGGAAGGTTCTTTCAGGGGTTTTACTTCCTCCCAGCCCGGAGGGGAGGAGACGGGAGGGGGTGAAGGGGGCCCTGGAGGGGAGGTGGATGTCAGGGAACTGCCATCGGAAGGACAGGAGGTGCAAAGGCTCCCTCAGGTTGAAAGAGACGGAGCAGCTGAAGAGGGAACCAGTAGGGGGCGAGCAGGAACTTCCAGGGAAAGTGAGTCGGAGGGGTGGCTCAGAGACGTTTCCAGCGAAAACAGTGGAGAGGTCTCAGGACCTCCTATAGGGACACCCACGCCTCGCCGGAAACTGTCACGCAGAGAGTCCAGAAGACGTGTTTCCGTGAAAGAGCTTTTATGTTGGAAACGTTTCCGAAAGCAACCACTTTCGGATTCTACTAGCGATTGACGCAGCCATGCCGGAGGGGCTCCGTCACAGGCAGAGGTTTGAAAACCTGATCAAACTCTGAGGGACTTGCATTTTACGCACAAGCAGCTCATCATCCCACCACACGCCCCCTAATTTTTGACATTATTTTTAAGGGGAAAACCTAGTCTTATACATGGAAAAATACGGTAATTAAACATTCAAAGAACTTCCCTATACAGGGTTGCCTTCAGATGTCTTCTAAAGGTTGTGTGGTTACTCATCTCCTTGGCTCGGGGGATGCATAACTCCATATCCTCCAACATTTCTCTGGTGAAAATAGGGGCATCGTAAGGACATTCCGGGATCAAATCAGAAACTCAAATGGCTTCTGTAAATTCGAGACTATCCCTGGAAAACAGGGACACTTGGGAATCTGGGAAATGGAGCAAGCATGCCAAAGAGTCAGTTGCTTTTTTAATTGTGTGCAATGCATTCTGATAAGGCACACATTATTTATACTTCAGATTGGATGCTTTCTCAACAATAAGGTAAAGGTTGAAGAAGCAAATGATGTGCGAGGATCACATCTTGCCTAAAAATGGACTGGGGTTTGTTGGGGTGCACATCTTCATGTGAAATGTACAGCAATGGCTGCTCTCTCGGTTGGAAGGCAGCAAGCCCATATTGGGATTTGCTTGGGAATTATGGTTGATCCATTGCTCCTTGGAGAGGCCAAAACTCGCTGTTCTTTGATTTTGTAAATCAGATGGTTAGTTCACTCTCAGCTTGTTGGATTGATTTAAACCAAGTGGATTTGAATCAAATTTCCAATATATAAGGAAGCATGCATGTTTAGTTGCAGTTGCAATTAGGCCTATAACTAAATTTGGCTCGCAGCTATCTGGGAACATAATCCAAAATGTCTGGACATTAAGTTCATGGGTTTTTCTACTGCAGAAGTCGTATCTGCTTAGCAACAGAGGGCATTTGTGAAATTAATTATTTCTGTTGACTGTCTCTGAACACATGCAAGGACACTGAGCAAATTCACTTACCTAAAGTTTAAGTGGCCAGAATTTTCAACTTGCAAGGACTGTAGTTACTAGAAAAAAGCAATACAATGGTCTAAATATTCATGATTTGCATGATTATTAACAAAATGCATCTGATGTGTCCTATTTACCACTCCAGACCTCAAACGCCAGATATATTTTGCATCTGGTATGTTTGTATTTTACACAGAAAAGCAATCAGTGGCTCAGTGACCTGGTAAAGACATAACATTAAACCATAATCTCGTCTGGTGCATTTGGAAGTGAGCTGATCTAACTCACACCAACTGGATTCATACATGGACTGGAATTTAAATTTCCTTTGGATTTCACAGTTTTCCTACTTTTGTGTGGGGGTTTTTAATTCCCATCTCAAAAAAAGATCCAAAATAGATACAGCTGTATATCTTAAGGTAAAATACATTTAGAAACGTGTGCATTGAGGTAGAATAAATATACAAATACATATTTTGTGATAAGACCTCAGAGAACTTTCCTTCTGAACTAGGGATGTCAAAATATGTTAATATCTGAAATGAAAACAAAGTCTAGGTAGCCACTTTGAGCCTACAAAATATTTTGCTACAATTGAAATAATGCAGTTTAGCAGGCAAACAGAAGGTATCTTGCATTCTGTTGAGTAAAATCTCCTGTCTAAAACAGAAGTGTTAATATTCTCATATAACACACACATTAAATGGAGACTGCAAAATTCTGGTCCCAGTTATTATACCCATTGCCACCTGCTCCCATCAGTTGTGTGCCTGGCTGGGCATCTGTCTGAGTCCTATCCCTCATGGCATTTGTGTTACTGGTGAAAAGGGACTGTTCAATGAAATAGAACAAGGACTGAGAAAAAGGCAAAAGAAAATGCATTAACAAATGATGACTTCCCTCTCGTTGTTTTTTTTTATATGTTTCATGAATTAAACCTTACCAGAAGAAAAGCTGCACGTTTTCTGCTGATGCTCTATCTTTCAGTGGAAACATAACGGTTTGGTTTATTTATTCTGAGACGCCTTATACAAAACTGCTCTGGGAAAGGTCAGAGATGGGCATCGAACCACCAAGAATAGTCATGAAGTTTATAAGCTGTTTATTGGCATCAGCTTCCTGGAACCTAACACCACAAAATGGCTGAACTGATGCGCTGTCACAATTATGTTCTAACATGGCGGCAAATGAGCTGAACCCCCCCCCCCCTTTTATTTTTTTAGAAAGCAGAATGCAATGTTGTTGGTGAATCTTGAACACGCACTGGTGTTACATTCTGCATTGCCATTTTCATTTTCACTCACTGAAGAGCTTCCAGGAGTCCTTCTCTTATAAGGGGGAAATTATACAGCCATACCTTGGGTTACAGCCACTTCAGGTTGCATTTTTTCAGGTTGCGGACTGCTGAAACCCAGAAGTACCGGAATGGGTTACTTCCGGGTTTTGGCAGTCACGCATGTGCAGAAGTGCCGAATTGCAACCCGCAGTTGTGTACGCTGCGGGTTGCGAACGTGCATCCTGTATGGATCACGTTCGCAACCTGAGCGCCCACTGTACTTTAGAAAACTTTAGGGCTCTTCATGTACTTTGTCCCCAGAGAATATTCTGGGGTGCTTTGGTTGTTGATGCATGTTATGTACTGAAGTTCTCACCCTGGGCCAGCAGGGGGATACTGTAGATAGCTTTCACTCAGGTCCACATATGCAAATAAGGGATTGAAAGTGACGTTCAGTGATTGGATAGTTACAGAAAGTGTTACAGTTGCCTTGTAGTGGAGCTCTATATAAGCAGGCTGGCTGAACCCTTCAGTTCAGTTCTGTTCTGGCCTGTGAATAAACAAGAGCTGTTTGAAGAATCGCTGTGTCGTCTGATATGTTCACCCACAACTTAACAATGCATAAAAGGCAATAATAGTGTTTTCACTGAACATAGCTGAGCTGCACAAGAGGGCCTTAACCTTCATATCAGGGATAAGAATGACCTCCTGGATTGGAAGGCAGGATCAATCTTTTGAGCTTTCCTCCCTCTTGTTTGGGCAGAAAATAGGTTTCTTCCGACCTCTTATATTCAGTAGCTCTTTTTTTGTTTTACTTGCTATATTTTCATTCACTGTAGCCTGGGAAAGGCCTTCGGGTTGGGAGCAAAAGAAGATTTTGAGGGAGAAGCTCCTTTGACCTTGAATGACCATCACTCCTTACAAGGTCTTCTTCCTCCCCTTCCTCTTTTCCCCACAAACTAGCAGCTTATAGGGGCCAATGACATGAAGAAAATCTCTCCCTCAAGGCCGCCTGCCTCTCATCCCAGCTCAGAAAACCTAAGGCACTTTTTGGGTTGTTTTGTACAATCTCCTGGACATTGACTCACCAACTTTACCAACAGTCTCATGAAGACTTGGAAAAGTGAGGCTGATGTGCAACGATTGCACAAGCATTCTCCCTTGTTTGGTGTGGCCATTTTCACATTATTCCCCCCCTCACCAAATTAGCATTTGCTAATTTATATGTATAGATGCAAAATTAGAAATACTTGCTGCAGTTTAAATGGAAATGCAATACATTTCACCACAGTGGGCATGAGTGTGACCATGTGACCTGCTCTGTCAGCTGCCTGGGATAATGCTGATTGTGGCTGGGTAATAATAATAATAATAATAATAATAATAATAATAATAATAATAAATGACTTATACCCTGCCCATCTGGCCAGGCCTCCCCAGCCACTCTGGGCGGCTCCCAACAGATTATTAAAAACATGATAAAACATCCAACATTAAAAACTTCCCTAAACAGGGCTGCCTTCAGATATCTTTCTAAGAGTCAGATGGTGGTTTATTTCCTTGACATCTGATGGGAGGGCGGTCCACAGAGCGGGCGCCACTACCGAGAAGGCCCTCTGCCTGCTTCCCTGTAACCTCACTTCTCACAGGGAGGGAACCGCCAGAAGGCCCTCGGCGCTGGACCTCAGTGTCCGGGCTGAATGATGGGGGTGGAGATGTTCCTTCAGGTATACTGGGCCAAGGCCATTTAGGGCTTTAAAGGTCAGCACCAACACTTTGAATTGTGCTCAGAAACATATATGGTCCGGGTGGCCACTCGCAGTCACCAGTCTAGCTGCAGCATTCTGGATTAGTTGTAGTTTCTGGGTCACCTTCAAAGATAGCCCCACTTCAAGGGCCCTTCCTACTTTCTTATGGTTCTGTATCTTGCAGGGGTCAGACATAGATCAGATGACTCTTGGAATAGAAAACTCCTTCATATAGGAAACTGTCCTCTTCAAATAGAGGAATCTCCTCAGGAGACATTGTCGGCCTACCTCCATAGCTGAGAGCCGGGAAATAACTTCTGGGGAGTATTGTTGCTCAATTCATAATATAGCTAAGCATTGTGAGCTGGAGAGATTGGTATATTGAACCACATAATTACAAATTTCAATGCCATTACTTGTCAAAATGCCTTGGGAAAGCAGAGACAGGGTTTCTCTTTTGGAACACAATCCAACAGTCTAATCAAGAGCTGTTGGACTTATATTGGGTCTTATGACCCTAGAGAGTATAATTTAAAATGAGGGTGATACCCATAGCTTGTGGAAATAGTCAAAGGATGCCCATGCTACCCTGTGCCAATGAATTTTTTATTTATTTTTTTACATTTAAGTGGTTTAAAAATGAGGTATTTCTTTCCTTTTTAATACTTTATAATTTTTCTTTCTTTCTTTTTAAAGCCATACGTACTTAAGGTGAATGTAGCCTTTTGCCCACGGCTTATATTGCTGAGCTATTCCTGGCACTTTCTCTGAAGTTAAATGAAAAAGTGATTTTAAGAAACAAGTGGGGTTTTCCATTCACAGCACACAGCTTAAGTACAAACAATTTTCCGCGGTGCTTTCACAGGCCAGGCTAAAAGACTGAATTGTTTTGATTGCTGAATTGCCTTTCTTAAAGCCAGATACAAAGTCATTGGGTGTACTGTGATAACCCAAGAGAAAACTTTTTATTATCTCCACCCCACCCCACCTAAAAAGCTTTGTATTTTCCCTGCTGAGTCATAAAAGTTCATTCCGTTTGGTGTGTATTGGAGTTCGGGGGGCGGTCAATCCTCTTTCTGTAGAGAAAAGTAGGGAGGAATAAAAGTGATTGTAAAACTGGCATTGCCTTTTCCATATTTAGTCCTCTCGAATACTGTCAAATCCAATTGGGGTGGGGAAACACTCTAGATATGTTGAAGAGGAATTTCTGGCCTTAATATGATTGCTGACTTGGCTTTTGGTAGCTTTGGATTAGAGGACGTTTAAACAGAGAAAAGAGCACTAAAGATAGTTAATCTTTACTGAATAAATCTTCTTCAAACTACCCTTACAAAACACTCCATAATTGAGGCAAATCACTATGTATTTGGAATATGTTCTTTCGACTGCTGCTGCACACAGCTTATAACACACCCAATCCTGATCTAAACGACGGTGGGAAGAGAAATAAAATCTAGACCGTTGCTCTTGGCATTGACATGACCATTATTTTTAAGTGTGTTTTCACCGCTGAATGAAAATGGGTAATGGGTATATGTGTCTGTAAGTGGAAGAATCAAATGTGCATTGATGTGCTATTTCTGGGTGTCACGGATAGGTCTGTAGAACAGAGTCCACAAACTCAAAGGACAATAAAATTGCACCATTAAAGCCAATGATAATTACACCATTCTTTTTAATCAAGCTTAAAGGCATACTGAATATAGAATGAGAATTTGATAGTAAGAGTATAAGCTATTGGGTACCAGATAAAAGGCATTTCACACTCATATTGAATGGAAATACAAAGATATTCATATATGCAGGTGACATACACATCTGGTGTTTTGTTTTGTTTTGTTTTGTTTTGTTTTGTTTGTTTGGCTGCGTCTCAAGATACTAAGCATACCTGCTCAGACACCTTTGTGTTTTTCAAATTCCTTTTTTTCTCCCAAATTTAATCAGAAGGATTTGAGGCAGCTTACAGACCCTTCAAGTGTCCCTGTTTTCCAGCAACAGTTCCAGATTTACAGAAGCCGTCCCAGTTTCTGATTTCATCCCTGAATGTACCACTTTTCCTTAGGACATCCTTATTTTCATCAGAGAAATGTTGGAGGGTATGGAGTTCTGTGACCCCCCCCCCCCACAAGCTGAGAAGCTAAGTAACTATGCAACCTATAGAAGACATCTGAAATCAGCCCTGATTAGGGAAGTTGTTTAATGTTTTATTATGATTTTATATATGTTGGAAGCTGCCCAAAGTGGCTGGGGCAATCCAGTCAGATAGGTAGGCTATAAATACTGTAATAAAATGATGGTGATGGTGATGGAATAGCAGGGGTCAGCAGACTTTTTCAGCAGGGGGCCAGTCCACTGTCACTCAGACCTTGTGGGGGGACGAACTATATTGGGGGGGGGGGGAATGAACAAATTCCTATGCCCACAAATAACACAGAGATGCATTTTAAATAAAAGGACACATTCTACTCATGTAAAAACACGAGGCAGGCCCCACAAATAACCCAGAGATGCATTTTAAATAAAAGGACACATTACCACTCCACAAACATAGGGACCGCACTGGCTTCCAGCTTTTCGTATCCATGACAAAACCCAGGTTCAATATACACAACTTGAGTTACACTATCATATCTTTCTCTCTTTCTCTACCATTTAATTCATATGTACAGTGGTACCTCAGGTTAAGAACTTAATTCATTCTGGAGGTCCGTTCTTAAACTGAAACTGTTCTTAACCTGAGGTACCACTTTACCCGCCGCCACGCCGTCGTCGTGCAATTTCTGTTCTCATCCTGAAGCAAAGTTCTTAACCCGAGGTACTATTTCTGGGTTAGTGGAGTCTGTAACCTGAAGTGTCTGTAACCCGAGGTACCACTGTATGTGTGTATAAGTGGGGGGGGGGGATGTCAATAGATTTTTAAATTTCATGCATGCAATTTTGGGAATGCAATGCCATTTTGAAGTTTAAATATTGGGTGGAAATTGAGAATTGGCCTCATTTTGCCTCTGCTGTGGGGATAACTTGGTTCTAGTTGCCTTTTGCACAGTCCGGAAAGATAAAGGAGAGCTTTATAATAATAATAAAAAATCTTTTAAAACATCTGATGAAGAAACTTGAGTAGACTTAATTAGATGGCTCTTGGGGTCTCTTCCAGGAACCCACCATTCTATGAAATATATGCCTGTTTCCATAGGAGATGTCTCTGCAGTTGTGTGTCGGTCTGGCCCTGCCCACTCTTGGAATGTGCCCATCAACACTTTCATACCCCCCCCCCCAACATTTTTCTGATGAAAATAGGGATGTCCTATTCCATAATCACAATAATTTTATTTTTTATACCCCACCCATCTGACGGGGTAGCCCCATTAAAAAGCATTTTTAATATATATATTTTTAAAAAACTTCCATATACAAGGCTTCCTTCAGATGTCTTCTAAAGGTTGTATAGTTACTTATCTCCTTGGCTCAGGAATCACATAACTCCCTCCAACATTTCTCCGATGAAAATAGGGACGTCCTAAGGAAAAGTGGGACATTCGGAGATCAAATCAGAAACAGGGATGGTTTCTGTAAGTCTGGGACTGTTCCTGGAAAATAGGGACACTTGGAGGGGGTGCACTTTTATATGGGGGAAATGTGGCCCTGAGCCTGGAGAAAAAACAGCTCCAGATCCACAATAATTCAACTCTCATTCAAATCCTTTGTTTGCGCCAATCAATTTTGTTCACTTAATTAAAGGAAGGTTGATAGTCTCTGCAGGTCTGTGGCTTGTAGGGGATGCTGGGACAATGAGAAACAACAGCACTCGAGCCACAGTTTTGTAACACTATACTTGATAACATCCCGTGTTTACTAGCCACCTCTGCAGAATCCTTATCAAACGGGAACAAAACTTGTTCAGCTCTGAATAGGCCAGGATTAAGTTCAATTAAACTAATTACTCTAATGTTTGCAAAGAGCTTTGCACATGAAATAATGCTGTAAAAGCACCAGAGCGTTATTATTTATTAGACTCCAGCTTGATTCTGGCACCACGCAGCTATCGGCATTTCTATAAAATGCTCTGTTGATAGTGTGTGTTTCTTTTATATAATAGAGATCAATTTTGTAATTGAGATCAATTGGAGGCTTTTCTGGGAGACCTGTAGGTTGTAGTAAACCTAATAGTCTGTAATTGTTCAAGGTACAAGTCTGTACAGCGGGTTGCTTGGAATCACATTTTGCAGTTTTTCTTGGACCGCCGCCTGCTTTTTCACTTTAACATCCCACTTTGGATTAACTGGCAGAACCTGATACACTGGGCTTAGGTAGTCAGGATGAAAGCCCTATCCCTATGTTCTTCATCTTGCCAGTTTCTATCTTCTTCTCCTCAGTCATTGGCTTCTTCTCAATTTGCAGAGACTTGCAGGACCAGGCGTTAGGCTCCCCATAAAGGTAAGGTAAAGGTACCCCTGCCCGTACGGGCCAGTCTTGCCAGACTCTGGGGTTGTGCTCCCATCTCACTCAAGAGGCCAGGGGCCAGCGCTGTCTGAAGACACTTCCGGGTCACGTGGCCAGCGTGACATCGCTGCTCTGGCGAGCCAGAGCCACACACGGAAACGCCGTTTACCTTCCAGCTAGAAAGCGGTCCCTATTTATCTACTTGCACCCGGGGGTGCTTTCGAACTGCTAGGTTGGCAGGCGCTGGGACCGAACAACGGGAGCGCACCCCGCTGCAGGGATTCGAACCGCTGACCTTTCGATCGGCAAGCCCTAGGCGTGAGGCTTTTACCCACAGCGCCACCCGCGTCCCTTGGGCTCCCCATACCCCAACCCATATAAATAAGAGACCAACAAGACTAGTTTGGGGTCAAAACAGGCCACAACTTTATTGAAAACAGATGTAAGAGGTTTGGCTTGGGCATAGGGCAATCAAAATACTTCTGGCCCGCCCGCCGGAAGTGATGCGTGGTCAATGCAGGCGAGGGTTTCTAAGACTTACATAAAATAAGGTGACCCCCCCCCACACACACACACAGGGACCACCACACCGCACCAAGAGGGGTGAGCAGACTTTTGAGGAAATCTTCTCGGGGGTCTTTCATGAGCCGTTGAGGAGTCTGTGATCCAGTCATCACAGTCAGGTGACAGAGGAGTCACCTTGGGGTTCAGGAATGAGATGTGGGTTCTGATGCCAGTGAATTCACATGTGAAGGACCAGTCTCCTTTTTTCCTCAGCACTACCATAGTTGAGAGGGATGCGGGTGGCGCTGTGGGTTAAACCACAAAGCCTAGGACTTGCCGATCAGAAGGTCGGCGGTTCGAATCCCCGTGACAGGGTGAGCTCCTGTTGCTCGGTCCCTGCTCCTGCCAACCTAGCAGTTTGAAAGCACATCAAAGTACAAGTAGATAAATAGGTACCGCTCCAGCGGGAAGGTAAACGGCATTTCCGTGTGCTGCTCTGGTTCACCAGAAGCGGCTTAGTCGTGCTGGCCACATGACCTGGAAGCTGTCTGTAGACAAACGCCAGCTTCCTCGGCCAATAAAGCGAGATGAGCGCCGCAACCCCAGAGTCGGTCATGACTGGACCTAATGGTCAGGGGTCCCTTTACCTTTACTTACCATAGTTGAAGGACTCTGAATCTGAGAATTCCTGGTCCAGGGCCATGACATCATTGCTTTTGTTTATAGGAGGAACAACAGTGGAATAGGGAGGAACTACATCTTGGGCTAATCCTTTGTAGCTTTCACTTTTCATGTTACCCAAGTCATGACAAAAGGAGCTGTGTTACAGGAGTTCCCATTGACTTCACAGGGCAGAGAAATCTGTAGTTGATCAATCCAGGATCCATCATCAGAAAATACCGTTATTAGGCAAACGAAGATATAACCAAATTGTGAGCAAGCTTTCCTTTCCTGCCTAATTCCTTCATCATACCCTAATTTGGATCTTGGTTCCCCCCACCTTTTATGGGCCAGCAAGACTTTGCTTTTTTAAATTGTTAGTTTTGTTGGATATTTGTGAGACTGAGTTTGCAAGACTGAAAGCTGTGGTCACTCCAAACTGCATAGTCCACCTCGTTGGTGGCAGAGGCCAAGGGACCAGTGTGGCCTACTTGCTATGTGATTACAAGTATGTGTAATAGAAATATCTTTCAGTTGCTGCGTACAAGTGCAGAATCCATTGTTGGATGGAGCAAGGGGGTTCTTTCTCTTGTTGTTTGTTCCCATCTCTGTAGAGTAGGCTGCATTGGGGAATGTGCCAAAGGCCACGCAGAGGATTCCATGGCTAACCTGTTGTTGCTTCCTCCCACACAAATCTAACGGAGCAGCCACTTCACCACTCTGGCCCTCATGACTGTAGGAAACAATATTTAGAATAATCTCTATGCTCTTCCTTTCCCAAGTCTCTCCTCCAGTCTCCTTTCTTTCTGCAGACCTCTGAAAACCTCAGTAGTAGAATTGTGTGGATTTACAAAGATCTATGCAAAAATGCATGTTGTTTAATATATTCTGCTTACAGAATCTGGTTCCTGGTTGCAGAATGTGCAAGCAGAATACACATAGGCCTCTTCTAAAGGGAACATATCCTAAACACATTCAGTTTATGGCAACTACAATAAATAATAATAATAATAATAATAATAATAATAATAATAATAATAATTTCTTATTTATACCCTGCCTATCTGGCTCTGGCAAACAGCATTTCCGTGCACTGTTCTGGTTCGCCAGAAGCGGCTTAGTCATGCTGGCCACATGACCCGGAAGCTGTACGCCGGCTCCTGTGGCCAATAAAGCAAGATGAGCGCCGTAACCCCAGAGTTGGCCACGACTGGACCTAACAGTCAGGGGTCCCTTTACGTTTACTATCTGGCTGGGTTTCCCCAGACACTCTGGGCAGCTCCCAACAGAATATTAGAAACACAATAAAACATCAACCATTAAAAACTTCCCTAAAGAGGGCTGCCTTCAGATGTCTTCTAAAAGTCAGATAGTTGTTTATTTCCCTGACATCTGATGGGAGGGTGTTCCACAGGGCGGGCGCCACTACCAAGAAGGCCCTTAGCCTGGTTCCCTGTAGCCTCACTTCTCACAGTTTGGGAACTGCCAGAAGGCCTTTGGAGCTGGACCTCAGTGTCCAGGCTGAACGATGGGGGTGGACATGCTCCTTCAGGTTTACTATGGGCCATTCAGTATGGATGCTCTTAAAGCAGGTTTCATGAGAAAAAACTCGTGAATATTACAATCACTGATAGGTCTTTGCATTGGCTAAGCCCAGTAGAGATTCTTGTCATTTTGATGACATGTATGCAGATTGTTAACAGAGAAGCTTTATTGACTCTTCTCACAATAGGTACATTGTGGAACTTTATTTCCCTATGTGCTGCAATACATTCCCTGCTCAATTTGAACCAGATCATTCCATTTCCCCCCTCTCTCTTCCTAATCCTTTTTAACCCAAGAGGGAACAATTTTATTTTGGGTGACGAGAGGGATGCCATCAAACGGTGTAGAATAATTCCAAAAATAAGACGTATTCTGTTTTGTTTGAAGGTCACGAGTAATAAAGCCTCAGAGGTACTATCTCCTGGTGAATCTTGGCTGCCAAAAAGAAAATATGCATTATATTTTACAAGTCCCCCCTGCAAAGTGTTGGTGCTTATTCTGTATGAGCTACAGCAGTCTTGGAGAAAAGAAAAAGAGACAGCTTAAGAGTTTGGGAGCTGCAAAGCAGCAGCGCAACAGCAGAGCAAGCCAGCAGATTAGGGCACATGTTGTGCTTCTGGGTTAATTTAGTGTTCTGCCTGAGGGTCGTGTACAGAAAAGTGCTTATGGTGGAGTTTCTCCTGCCTTCAACAGCACCAACTGCAGAAAGCTTTTCTCAACATGGGCCCATATTTCTTGCATAAGAGAACACAAGGATGTGTGTTTGCTCCAGGCATCAATGAACCAGCGCTGTAAACCAAGTCTTACTCTATCTGAGATGTTATGGTTGAGCAAAATTATTTTCTTGGGAATCTTCCTTATTCTGCAGTACTTTATTGAGCCCTCACCCCAGTATTGACAATTCTCTTTTTTTAAAAAAACAACTTATTCATAGCTATACAAAAATACAAACCTATTACAAAGTGTATTTATTTTTTTAATATGCTGAGATAACATAGCTATTTTATCTAAAAAAAGAACGTCAGAAAGAATAAAAGGCAAGAAAAAGAGAGGCCAAATGAAAAGAGAGAAAGGGAGAGAAAAGAAAGGAAAATCTAAAGAAAATTTGAAGTGTAAAAGGACTTCCAGCTCTCTGTTCTGCAGCTACATAAAATATTCATTCCTTAAAATCCAACCATTCTATCTTCTATAAACCAGTATTATATCAATCTTCATATCCCAATATTACCGGTTCTTTTTCCCTTTCATGCCGACTGCCCATAAGAAATTTCCAACCCTTAACAAATGTCAGTAATGATTTTTCTCTAATTAAACATGTTAACTTTGCCATCTCATCTCTCTGGTCTTTGACCGCAATAAAGATTGATTGATTGGTTGACTATGGCCATCTCAGCCAGATCCGATAATTTTATCAGCCATTCTTCTATAGTGGGTAGGATTGTATCTTTCCATCTTGTTGCGTATAACAGCCAATTTTCAGCAAGAACCACATCTGTAATGTTATTGAAAGCATACGATAGAATCTAATTGCTGCCCTTGCGCTTATGGAAATGGCTTTTGATCCCATGAATGTCCTTGCTAATGGAAGATAGGGGAGTCAATTAACCATGTTGTTTTAACCATGGCCCAGTTCTTAGGGGGTTTACAGTTAAAATACTCCTCCTGCTTTTCATTTTGTCTATTGAGATTGTGCTTTTTGTTATTTTACAAGAGGTAGCCCACCCCGTGACCTTATAGCGAAGAATGGGTAAGACATCTAATGAATATAAAGGTAAAGGTAAAGGTACCCCTGCCCGTACGGGCCAGTCGTGTCCGACTCTAGGGTTGTGCACCCATCTCACTTAAGAGGCCGGGGGCCAGCGCTGTCCGAGGGCACTTCTGGGTCACGTGGCCAGCATCATGAAGCTGCTCTGGTGAGCCAGCGCAGCACACGGAAACGCCGTTTACCTTCCCACTATAAAGTGGTACCTATTTATCTACTTGCACTTAGGGGTGCTTTCGAACTGCTAGGTGGGCAGGAGCTGGGACCGAACGACGGGAGCTCACCCCGCCGCGGGGATTCGAACCGCCGACCATGTGATCGGCAAGCCCTAGACTCTGAGGTTTTACCCACAGCGCCACCCGCATCCCTAGCTTTGTATAAAGCTTGAATATAGCTTTGTATAAAGGGTTGCTGATCTCCTCCTGTAACTGAATTTATGGATTTTGAATTGTATTACTCATTTTGTCATCTAGAGGCTTCAGAGTAGGGGAGGCACTCGTGTAATAAATAACAGTGTTGCTTGTAACACTGTGTGGTGTAGAGCCAGTGTGGTGTAGTGGTTAAGAGCAGTAGTCTTGTAATCTGGGGAACCAGGTTCGCGTCTCCGCTCCTCCACATGCAGCTGCTGGGTGACCTTGGGCCAGTCACACTTCTCTGAAATCTCTCAGCCCCACTCACCTCACAGAGTGTTTGTTGTGGGGGAGGAAGGGAAAGGAGAATGTTAGCCGCTTTGAGACTCCTTAAAGGGAGTGAAAGGAGGGATATCAAATCCAAACTCTTCTTCTTCTAACATAGCAAGTGGGATCAAGACATTAGGGTGCTCTGTTTTCCCTTCCAATGTTGAAAGTTTGATATGTGGACAAACCAGAGCAGGCAACTCCAAAGCTGTTTTTGTTTTGTTTGTTTTTACCCAAGTCTAAAACTGAGCAGAAAAGAGCCAAGGAAATCTGAATCTTCATGCGGAACCTTTTATCCTATTTGCCTGAACTTTTCTCTTCCGACAGTTGAAAAGTTAACTTCATACAGGATGAAGTGATGAACTAACATTTCTATATTATTGCCGTCAATTCCCCCTGAGAGGCAAATGGCAGGTCTGCAGAGTCAGGCAATTGATGCATGGCTTGCTGTCAGGTTTTTTAGAGCTCTGATGGGGAAATTGAAACAGCATGCACTCTCAGGAGAACTCCACTAACTTTGCCTACAAATTATCATTGAGAACAAAACTCGAGGGTATGTACATCTCCTCCGCATTTTTGGAAAGACACCATATGCAGTGTTCCTATATCCAGCCTTAAAAAAAATAAAAATGCTCATCTTCTCTTTGTTATGAAGTTTTCTATAGCTTTTGTAAGTTAGGGAGAATTATTAGAAAGGTGTCATCCAGGATGAGAACTGTGAGACCCATTAGATCAGGAGTGTGAAACTGGATCCAGGTGACAGGGCAGATCCTAACCTGACTGACCTGCTGGGAGCCTGAAGGGCCTTGCCCTACCTCTCTCCACCTGGCTTGGGGCAGGGCCTGACAGGCTCCATAAAGGACTGCTGCTGCTGCTGCTGCTGCTGCTGCTGCTTGACAGAGAGGGCTCTTTTTTGATAGTTTTTATTTTTCACCTATGTCATTTTAAATTGTTACTGATATTAATGTTGCAATTTTTTAGTTTTAGATTTTATGATTTATGTGGAAATTGTTTTCCATTTGGTTATATACCTTTGGATGTGTTTTGTTTATTGTTTATTACTTTTGTTATGTTGATAATTATGTAAATTAATGATGTAAATCTTGCCATGTTGTAACCCGCCTTGAGCATTGTTTTAACTATGGAAAGGCGTCATACCAATAAAATGATGATGGTGATGGTGATGGTGATGGTGATGGTGATGGTGATGATAATGATAACCTCCCCCAATCCCCATGGACCATTTTGACAGTTCGGCAGGGCCACCTACTTGCCAATCACCTGATGACATCAGGTGAAGCATTTTCCTTTCCCCCATGTATTTGTTGGCATGCACCCAAGGAAACAGGGGCAATTTGCAGGCCCCCAGCTGGCTCAGGCCACCGGCCGTTGTGCGGGGCAAACTCTGGTCCTTGGTGCAGCATAAATCTGCGACACTGGCTTTAGAAGACTGTGCTCGCTATTCAGCAGAGAAAACGCTGCGCAAACAGAAGTGGCACGAGAGGTTGTGTGAGCATATTTCCAAGCAGGTTTTATTCAGTGTAGATCAGGACAAAAGGAAACATGTCTGATCTCCTTCGTGTCCAAAGCAAAACAGCAAAAGCAAAAGCTATACACAAAAGGGAAGTTCCCAGCAAGCTGTGCTGGAATGTAAACAGACCCGTGACGTGAAACAATTCCACATGCCTGTTCCTTAAGGTGGAACGGAATTCTCAACAGTATTCTGATGTGGGCCAAGGCACAGGGTATTGCAAGCACCACCAGCCCGTTGATTGGTGGCCCCTGCAAGCCCTGCTTTCAGCAGGGAGGCACATCTTTTTTCCTGCATCACACCTGATATCAGACATGCAGTGTACTTGGGCATCACTTGGGGAAACGGGCCTTGTGGACCAAATTAGGACCCCTGATGGGCCTATTTACACCTGTGGGCTGGAGGTTCTCAGATGCTGTGGTAGATGTGAGGGTGCTGAATCATTTCAGTGTTAATTGCTCACCCATGAATGTCTTTTGTTGCTGACAGGTGAAGATCACTTCATCCTGTATGGGAAGGTCCATAGCTCGGTGGGAAAATATATGCCTTGCCTGCAGAAGGTTTAATCCCCAGTATCCCCAAATATAGGGCTAGGAGAGAATTCTGCTTGAAACCCTGGAGTGGACATAGTACTAAGTTAGATGGACAGACATAATCAGAAGATTGGTGGTTCGAGCCCACCCAGGAATGATTGTGGGCAAGATTCCTGCATTGCAGGGTGTTGGACCATATGAC
Source organism: Podarcis muralis (assembly GCF_964188315.1). Classification (NCBI taxonomy): domain Eukaryota; kingdom Metazoa; phylum Chordata; class Lepidosauria; order Squamata; family Lacertidae; genus Podarcis; species Podarcis muralis. The sequence continues at coordinate 17,265,927 of NC_135656.1, read as the reverse complement.
CCTGGAGATCCCTTCCAGCAAGTTAAGCATGTTAAGAATGCATGCAGCATCCAATACTTATGATGGCATCAAGTGCTATTAGGTTCTACTCTATCCTGTCAACCACCTTTCTGTGATGAGCTATGTGCTTTACCATGATTACTTCACTATAATCGCACTGCAGTCTTCTTCTTTCTTTGGCGATCACTTGTAGCTGAGTAAGATTGTCTTCCATGAACATGGTCTTAACAGTGAGTCTGTAAGTGGCTGTGGGAGCCAATCTGGATCCACACGTCCTTCCACAGTGGGGACATAGGTTTCACGGTGAGGGTTTGCCAAGTGTGCCTTCCTCTTAGCATGTTTCTCCCTTTTGTCCTGAGTTTGAACGTCTTCAAGGTTCATGAAACCTTTGGTAAAGGCTGTTCTCCAGTTGGAGCACTCGCAGGCCACTGATTTGCCTTGAGAGAGTCTTCAAACCTCTTTTGTTGACCACCAGCATTACGCTTTCCATTTTTAAGTTTGGAATAGAGTAGTTGCTTTGGAAGACAATAATCTGGCATCCAAACATGACCAGTCCAACGAAGTTGATGTTGAAGAATCATTGGTTTGACAGTGATGATCTTTGATTCTTCCAGTACACTGGCATTAGTTCATCTGTCTTCCCAAGTGATATGTAGAATTTTTCGGAGACACAGTTGATGGAATCTTTCAAGGAGTTGGAGATGGCATTTATAAGCTGTCTTTATTTCAAAAGCATGCAGTAAGAGTGGTAGTACAATAGCTTTGTAAACAAGAATTTTGGTTTCCCCGTGAATGTCCTGGTCCTTAAACACTTTGCACTTCTATCAAGAGAAAGCTGCACTTGCAGAGATCAGGCAATACTGGATTTTGGCATCAATGTTGGCCCTTGTGAAAATAACTGCCCAGGTAGGAGAAGTAATCAACCCTTTCCAACATTACACCATTGAGTTGGATTAGTAGCGCTGCAGAGCTATTGTTTTGTGCTTGTTGGTGCAGCAATTTAGTTTTTTGGATGTTGAGCGATAGGCCAAGCTTTTTGTAAGCCTCTGCAAAGATATTTAGGATGGTTTGGAGGTCATCCTCTGAGTGTGCACACACTACCTTTTGCACTGTAGTATAGCATCACTGTCCTGACAGTTGTCACTTAAGTGTGAGATGCTGTCTTCATAATCATTGATACCTTTTACATTTTAATCAAAATGTAATTGAGTTCATCAAGATTTAGTCTCTGAACCAATCACATCATATTGTCATTCTTTCCATGGTGTGTAAGAGTGTTACGTTCATTAGAGAGTGCACATTAATTTTTGTTATTGTACAAAGTCAAAGCCTACATAAATAGTTTGATGGATGGATGTGTAATGCAAAAATCTCTTGACATATGGTGGAATAGACAAATTCATTTTTCTTTTACCTGCTTATAAATTTTGCTGGGAGGAGAGTTTTATTCAGGTTGTGTTAACTCTTATAGTGTCATTCTGACCGCATGCTATGCAGACAGACCAATTGAGGTCTTTGTGAGTGACATCTTTTATCTCCCAGGCCAATCTCTTTCAAATACAATGTCTTACAACTCCTTACATCTGTTAATTTAATTAATCTTACCCGTCTCCTTTTTAAAACAGTAAAGCCATGGAGTTCCAGCAACAATTTCTTGGTTGCATCTAGTGGAGTTGTTCAGTTCAGTTTAATTGGCTTAGGCATGATAACATGCCAATAGAATAGTTAGGTATTTATTTAATTATTGTACTTGTATTCCACTTGGCATACAATGTTCTCTTGGCCCATTACAGCAAAACTTTTTTAAGAAGTCTGGTGAAATAAAAAGGCCTTCATGTGGAACTGAAATGAGCACCAAGAAAGGACCAGTCGAGCCTCTGTGGGGAGGGCATTCCATAACTAGGGTACCACCACTGAAAATGTTCCTTTGCTCATCCACCTCACTTGGGAAGGTCACCTGAAGAAGCGACTCAGAAGATAACAATATTACTGAATGCTCAGTGGCCATCTTTCTCTGATACTGCATGTGAAAAGCCAGGTTTTTAATCAGCTTCCTCCCGGCTTGAGCACAGAGGTTCAAACCAAGTTGTTCCCTCTTCCGTAATCCAGTAACAGCCAGCATACCGCGACTCCTCCCAACAGCTTCCTCCTCTTTGTGATTCCTAAGCATTCATCAGCACTGTTAATGTTAACACGTCACAGAAAATGATATAGTCCCTTTATAATAGAAAATGAACATGGCTTAGTGGTAGAACATGAACTATGCACGCAAAGGCTCCCTGTTGAATCCCTGGCATCTCCAGGTAGGGCTTGGGAAAGATTCCTGTCCGAAAGCTTCAGAGCCATTGCCAGTTGCAGCAGAAGAAAGAAAGAGTAAAGCTGCAGAAGAAGGTGAAAGCGGAAATCTTTCATCGGAGCTGCAAGGCATGGCCTCAGTGAGATACTAAAGGGTGAAAGTGCTGAGCTCTGGAAAGAGAGTAAAATACAGTTGTTTGGAAGTTAGAAGAGACTGTAAACCCACGCTTGGATAAGCATGTGACTATAAATATTATGTTTTAATTCATCTACAAGTTTCTGCAAGTAAAACTTTTGAATGTTCAAGTCTAGAGATTGGTTTAATTTCCAAAGAAGGGTGTCAGGCATATATATGATTTGAGCTTCTTAGCTGCAATTTCACAATTCTTACTTCAACATAGTATGCATTAATGTTTCATGGCAAATAGGCAATTTACATACTCTGTTGTCTCACAGGACTGTGTCCCCACACATATGGTACAACTGAATAATTCCAACAAAAGACCACTTTGGGTGGCCAGTTAGGATCTTCATTAACATTTGGCACCCAAATACCTATTGCATAAATGAGTCACACTAATTCACATCTTAAATTAACCTGGTCCAGGTTTGTACTCATCCTAATAATCTCACCAACTGCATATGTATGCAGCAAATAGCATTGTGCTGAGCTATGAATCGGGAGACTCCGGTGTTTTAATCTTGCCTCTTCTAGAAACTTGCTAGGTGGCCTTGCTTTATGGAGCCTAATTCAACATACTTTTAAAAGCCCAATATGTTCCAAAAACCAATGGAGTGGAATCATATCTGCCTGTCACGCATCCTACTGCTGAGAAATTCCCAGAAAGCCTATTTCATTTATCAACATTTTACCTGAATTAAGCCTAGCATTGTTTTGGGTTTTATATGCTCATTCTTTCATTGATTATATGTTCACTCTTTCATTAACATCTGTCAGCTAAAGGCCAGCAGTATGTTAAATGCATTAAAATTATGATGAAACTACACATCAGGCCAAGAAACTCTAAACAGTGCATCAGCAAAATGTTATTTGACCAAAAATAACAGCAAAGGGATGGGAGCTGCCAATATGATACCCTTTTCTAGCTCTTAAATATATACACTTCTTTATTCATAGCTGTGCTGGGCCCGGGGGTAACCTGAGAACCACGGTCCAGGTCTGGTCCAGAATCCGAAGGTTCCGCTAGGAGTCAGTCCGACAGGGTCAAGGCAGGAAACCAGGCAAGGACAGGTACAGGATCTCAGGCAGGATCTGGCATACAGCAATGTTGCTCCCACAACCTGGGGCGGGGTCCAACAGCCTTTTATCTTTGTCTGGGTAACGGCCGGTCCTGATCTCCCAGCGACTCACCTCCCTGTTTCGCCTGAAGGCAAGCACTCCTCCTGCGAGTACTCAGTTCTCTCCTTCTCTCAGACCTTAGTCTCTGCATCTTGGGAGAAGTCGGTGGGTTACTAGACCCAGGGGCCGCCTCAGCTTCCCCTGACCCAACCGGTAGTGGAGCAGCTGTAAGTGATGGCCCAGCTGAAGGCAACGAGGTAATCCTTGCTTCTGGAGCCAGGGCAGGCTTAGGCAGCTGGTCTATGTTGCAGGGGAATCTGTGCAGACTGGGACTCTTCAGGATCAGGCCCCAGACTTAATTCAGATGATGCCTGAGGCAAAGGATCCAGTGCAGACTGAGACTGCTCTGGTTCCAAGTCCCAGCCCGAGTCCCAGCCCATCACACTTCATATGGCACCCAAAGAAGAACCTCAGTTGAAGATTTCAGTGGAGACATGTGGCACAGGTTATTATTACCTCAATTGTATGGGAGTTACAGCAGTGTTACTCCTGCCCACGCTGACAAGGTGACATGGGATTGACATGGGGAACCCATGCAGTCTGAACTTCTCACATTATCTCACCAGTGTTGCGGTGGCTACCGCACTACCATGGCAACATAAAACCCCAGCTGCACAGTGGAATCCTGTCTGTTTAACTTGGAAATCTTACTTCAGAACAAACCAGTCACACTTGGGACCATGCTTCAGTTGAAATTGGGAGAGCCAGTGTGGTGTAGTGGTTAAGAGCGGTAGTCTCATAATCTGGTGAACCGGGTTCACGTCCCCGCTCCTCCACAGGCAGCTATTGGGTGACCTTGGGCTAGTCACACTTCAAGTCTCTCAGCCTCACTCACCTCACAGAGTGTTTGTTGTGGGGGAGGAAGGGAAAGGAGATTGTTAGGTGCTTGGAGACTCCTTCGGGTAGTGATAAAGGGGGATATCAAATCCGAACTCTTCTTCAATGGGAAACTGTGATTAATCAGAGACTTCCTGGTTTAATCTTGACTCGTGTGCAGATACCAGTTGATGGAAACCACAGGATGGATGAGTGTACTTGACCTCAGGTCCTAATTTCTGATTTCCCATGGGAATCTGGTAGGCCTCAGTGAAAAGAGGATGTTGGACTCAATGAGCCGCTGGCCTGATCCAGCCAGCTCTCCATGTGTTCTTATGTTCTTCAGAGAGACATAGAAGGAAGTGCATGCACAAGCAGATGGCTGGTGCATCTGTCAGCTTGTCGAGCCAATATATGATTGTCCCTTTCTGCTAGAGACCAGGTTAAGGAAGGGTGGTCAGAAAGAAGTACTGTTTTGTGGGGACCGGGGGCTGGCAGGTGTGGAGGACTCCCTGGTCCTGAATGGGGTAGCTGTGTCCCTGAAGGACCAGGTGCGCAGCCTGGGAGTCATTTTGAACTCACAGCTGTCCATGGAGGTGCAGGTCAATGTGTCCAGGGCAGCTGTCTACCAGCTCCATCTGGTACACAGGCTAAGACCCTCCCTGCATGCAGACTGTCTCGCCAGAGTGCTGCATGCTCTGGTTATCTCCTGCTTGGACTACTGCAATGCGCTCTACATGGGGCTACCTTTGAAGGTGACCCGGAAACTACAATTAATCCAGAATGCAGCAGCTAGACTGGTGACTGGGAGTGGCAGCTGAGACCATATAACACATGTCCTGACAGACCTTCATTGGCTCCCAGTACGTTTCTGAACATAATTCAGAATATTGGTGCTGACCTTCAAAGCCCATGACCTTGGCCCAGTAAACCTGAAGGAGTGTCTCCACCCCCATCATTCAGCCCGGGCATTGAGGTCCAGCTCTGAGGGTCTTCTGGTGGTTCCTTCACTGCGAGATGTGAGGTTGCAGGGAACCAGGCAGAGGGCCTTCTCGGTAGTGGCACCTGCCCTGTGGAACATCCTCCCTTCAGATGTCAAGGAAATAAACAACTATCTGACTTTTTGAAGACAACTGAAGGCAACCCTGTTTAGGGTAGTTTTTAAAGTTTGATGTTTTATTGGGTTTTTAATATTCTGTTGGGAGCCACCCAGAGTGGCTGGGGAAACCCAGCCGGATGGGCACGGTATAAAAAAAAATATTATTATTATTATTATTATTATTATTATTATTATTATTATTATTACTACTACCATCAAGACAGAAATGTTTTACTCCTAGTATGAACCATCTCACACATTGCACCTCACATTTTGGCCACTAAACCACATATTGGAAGTATTTCAAATTGAGCAGTTTCTCTTTCTACTGCAAACAATAGCTCCAAATGTTGAACTTCGGTCTGCTGTAAAAATGAACTTAAGTGAACTTTACAGACAAACCACAAGAGGATGTTGTGCATATAAACTTAGTTCTCTCAACCAAATTTGTAATGTGGGAAGCAAAACTTACTGAAGATTTTTTATTGCCAGTGCTGTAATTATTGTCAGTGCTGTGTGTATCTCCATATCCTTATAGCTTTTTAAAATTGAAAGTAAGCTTATAGATCTTTATTTGTTTCATAAATTTTATATACTCATTGGTTAAAAAAAACACCTCAAAGTGGTTTACTGGAACAATAATCTTGAAAGTGATTTACAAGAAGATAAAACGATAAAATTTGCAACCGTACTTTAAAACATAAAGTTAAAACACTAAAACAGATTGAAATCACACACACATATATATACACATACACACATATGCACATAAAATTACATATACACACCCTAAAGAATATAATCAAGAAGATAAAGTTTTATAAATGAAACCCAAAATCACAACACCTCAAATTTCTTGATTGTATCACAATGCTTTGTGACAGTTAATAAAAGAATGAACAATAAGAGCAGAAAGAGCCAAGAAAAAACAAACAATTCAGTATTACTATTTAAAAAAAAAAAAAAAACTTTTTTAAAACACAAAGCCACTCTGTATCTTAGGTAGGCCTGAGTTCTTTTGACAAGAATCCCCCAAAAGGACTGCAGTTTGCAATAAAATTGTTTTGACTTTGTCCGGTTGGATCTACAGAAAAGATAAAATGCATAAACACTTGTGTTGTGTTCTGTTCCTTGTCCCTCTGCTGCATGTAACTGTACAAGAAACCTCTTCTAACTGTAAACACCATAATCAGCTGAAGAAATTCTACAATGCGTAGAAGACAGATGTGATATATGTGTGGTCCAAGTTATCATCATGAAAGTTAAACAGAAGTAGTTTGTAGTCAGTCTCACAAAGTTGTTGTAAATCATTCTTAGTGCTTCGTTTAGTTTCACACTAATTCTAATTGCACCGAGACAAGGACAATCTAATTACATAAAACTATATACATGCTTCTTCCTCAAAATCCTTACCACCACCCCTCCCTATGGGTAGCACAATTTACAAAGTGGAATTAAGAGGGCTCCAATCAGCGTAATGGAAGAATAGGCTTCCTTTTGTAACCTACCGCCATATCTGTAGTCTAGATGAAAATAACCAAATGATCAGCAAAGGGCCAAAGGTTGCTAATTGTGATTGCTCCTCACATTTTCCCCAGGTAATAATCTTAATTGGGGGAAAAATGCTTTAAAATTATAGCTACCAGTTTTTGCCTAATTAAATGTTAATGTCGAAATGGCATTCTGAAGGGATTCTTGTTTGCCAAACACAGCAGAATTGGTGAGGTAGGGGGTGGAGAGGCTTTGTACATGCTGAATAGTCTCGTTTTGCAGCGTTTTGTTTTCCATGCACAAGATCATAATTGGAAGGTACTGAAAAGCCACACAGTATAACCATCTCATGAAATATGGGACCATCTGCTACTCCTCTTCCACTAGGTTAACATATGCTGAGAGATGGTAGAATACAGTGGTACCTCGCAAGACGAATGCCTCGTGAAGACGGAAAACTCGCAAGACGAAAGGGTTTTTTGTTTTTTGAGCTGCTTCGCAAGACGATTTTCCCTATGGGCTTGCTTCGCAAGACGGAAACGTCTTGCAAGTTTGTTTCCTTTTTCTTAACACCGTTAATACAGTTGCAACTTGACTTCGGGGAGCAACTCATAGAACGCGGTGTGGTAGCCTTTTTTGAGGTTTTTGAAGACTTTGGTGATTTTTTAAGCTTTTCCAAAACTTTCCCGACACCGTGCTTCGCAAGACGAAAAAAATCGCAAGACGACAAAACTCGCGGAACGAATTAAATTCGTCTTGCGAGGCACCACTGTATGCAATTTCAATTTCATTCAGTTCTCATTTTTCCAGTCTTTAGTTCAGTTTTCCACCTTTAGTGGAAATTTATCTTATTATGCACATTTTTGTATGCAATTTTGGTTAATATTTTTGCAAAGCAATTTCCCCCAACATGCATTCTTGCATGTTATTTTCAGTATTGTATACATTCTTATACACACTTAACTCTAGTACATTAATTTTCGCAAACATCACCAGGCTTGCAGCTGCTTTGCAAAATCTGGAGATGTTCACATTTCGAAGGATGACTTGTATTTTAGTTTGTGTATTATCTTGGAAAGTGCAAATTAAGTAATACCATATTAAGTAACACCTGAAGGAGCGTCTCCACCCCCATCGTTCTGCCTGGACACTGAGGTCCAGTGCCGAGGGCCTTCTGGCAGTTCCCCTGCTGCGAGAAGCCACGTTACAGGGAACCAGGCAGAGGGCCTTCTTGGTAGTGGCACCCACCCTGTAGAATGCCCTCCCACCAGATGTCAGAGAGAAAAATAAGTACCAAACGTTTAGAAGACATCTGAAGGCAGCCCTGTTTAGGGAAGCTTTTAATGTTTAACAGGTTATTGTATTTTAGTGTTCTGTTGGAAGCTGCCCAGAGTGGCTGGGGAAACCCAGCCAGATGGGTGGGGTATAAATAATAAATTATTATTATTGTTATTATTATTATTATTATTATTATTATTATTATTATTATTATGAACTGAATTGGATTTCTCCTCCATTGCTCCATAACTTAATCCAGACCACATTATGCTACCAGTGTAAAGGCACTTGTGGAACAAGTAGCTCTGGGTGTTTGGATAAAAAGAGCCAGGACACCACATGCTGCAGAACTGTTAGAAATTGGCATGAAAAATACTGTTAGAAAAGTTGGGTCCCACCCCTACTCTCTGCAAGATTCTAGGGTGTTTCAGACACTCACCAGGGTCCGTGTTCCTTTGGAGAATTGAGACATGGCAGAGACTGCTGTAGCTTTAAGAAATATGGTTTATTCACCTATTTACACCTTCAGTCTGCATGGAGGGAGTCCAGATCTTGTAGCATAGTCATTTCAAGTATCCTGGCAAACAGGATTTCTGCTGTAGACTGCCTCCTCTGCTGTAGAACACCTCCTTCTGTGATGTTTGATGTATGTCCTTCTGTATGATTTTTTTTTTTTGGGGGGGGGTGGTCTTGGGCTACAGGGTGAGCAATTTCAAAAGTCTATATAAGGGCTTGTGCACCATTGTTCAGGGTTCTCCTCCCTCCTGCGTGTGGTGAGTGGGGACCCTGTTGCAACAGTTAATAAAGATCAGGCTTACTAGCCGCTTCGCTTCTCAATATACTCTGGTTGGCCTCTGTTATTTTCTCCTACCGATAGGCAACCCACTTAAGGACTGTATACGGGCTCTTGGATACCCCATAAAGGAAAAGGAGCAGGTTTTTATTACAACAAACAAACAGCTCCTGGGAACTCTAGGAGCTGTGGCAGTTTGAGGGGAATAGGAGTCTCCTAACAACTCTCAGCAAGGACACGGGTGGCGCTGTGGTCTAAACCACAGAGCCTAGGGCTTGCAGATCGGAAGGTCGGCAGTTCAAATCCCTGCGACGGGGTGAGCTCCCGTTGCTCAGTCCCTGCTCCTGCCAACCTAGCAGTTCGAAAGCACGTCAAAGTGCAAGTAGATAAATAGGTACCACTCTGGCGGGAAGGTAAACGGTGTTTCCGTGCGCTGCTCTGGTTCACCAGAAGCGGCTTAGTCATGCTGGCCACATGACCCGGAAGCTGTACACCGGCTCCCTCGGCCAATAAAGCGAGATGAGCGCCGCAACCCCAGTCGTCCTCAACTGGACCTAACGGTCAGGGGTCCTGTTACCTAACAACTCTCAGCACCCTTAACTAACAGTTCCCAGGATTCTTTGGAGAAAGCTGCAACAGTTTAAAATTATATAATGCTGCTTTGAATGTACAGGACAGGCAGAGCCCATTTGCTTGGGGTAAGAGAAATAAATCTGGCAGTAGGCAACATTAGTCTGTTGTAGGTCCAGAATCCTTGTTCATTGGCAAACAAGTCGGTGTGCAAAGGGTTCCCTGAGGCTGGCAAACTGAGAAACCACAAAGTCAGGAGTGTGCTTTTTCTTGTAAGATGCTAGCAGCGTAATCCTTGCTTTAGGCTCTTAATGTATGGAGCCATAAACCATATTTATTCAAAATAAAAATCCCATCTATCTTTGTGTACCCTTTTCAGCTGCTGATCTACAGCTCCATTATTTAGAGAAGGCTGCTTAATTTCATCACTGAAATCTTAATAGCTTTAAGGTTGAAAAACGCTTGCGCATTCCTCCTTTGAATAACCATGTTCCAGCATTGAATATTGCCTCTAGAGGGGGACATTTCACACAGTACAAATGTGTAAGACCTCCACCAGCCCTAGGAAACCTTATATTGTAGGAGACATGATGCTAATTTTTACATTGTACCGTATTTTCCACCCTATAGGACGCACTTTTTCCCCTCCAAAAATGAAGGGAAAATCTGTGTGCGTCCTATGGGGCGAATACAGGCTTTCGCTGAAACTTGGAGAGTGAGAGGGGTCGGTGCGCACCGACCCCTCTCGCTCTCCAGGCTTCAGGAAGCTATCAGCAAGCCTGGGGAGCCCGCGGGAGTTCCCGCAGGGCTCCCTAGGCTGCGGATAGTAGCCTGCCGCCCGGTGCGTGGGCGCCCTGAAGCAGAGCACCCCGCGTGCCAGGCAGATATCCACAGCCTGCTGCCCGGTGCGCGGGTGCCCTGAAGCAGAGCGCCCCGTGCGCCGGGCAGACATCCGCAGCCTGGGGAGCCCTGCAGGAGTTCCCGCAGGGCTCCCTAGGCTGCGGATAGCAGCCTGCTGCATGGAGCGCGGGAGCCCTGAAGCAGAGCACCCCGCGCTTCGGGCAGACATCGGCCAGCCCCACAAGCTTGGGGGACAGCGGGGAGGTGCAGTGCCACCATCCCGCTGTTCCCCGACCTGGTTTGGAGGCTGGCGCTGGGGAGAAACGCGCTTCTCCCCAGCGCCTGCCCCACAAGATCGGGGAACAGCGGGGAGGCGCAGTGCCGCCATCCCGCTGTTCCCCGACCTGGTTTGGTTTCCCCGACCTGGTTTTGGGGGGGAAATAAAGGGAAAAGTTTTTTCCTTTATTTCCCCCCCCAAAAACTAGGTGCGTCCTATGGGACAGAGCGTCCTATGGGACGAAAAATACGGTAATTGTTGATGTAAGCTACTCTTAGAAATGAAAATGTGTTGCAGGGAGGGAATAGATTTGATGTGATTTTTTTTTTATCAGAACCTCTGTTTTCTTACCTCTAAAACTGGAACACTGATCTAAGTTACAGGATTTTTGTGTGAATAAAACAAGGTTCATTCTGATTTTTTTCCTCTTTATTGTGTTGAGTTACTTGTACGCCACTTTGAAACAACTGTAATTAAGTGCAGTTACAATTTATGAGGCTGTCCCTTTTATCAGCATATCTCAAATGTAATGAAACATCTAGACATTGCAGATACTAATCCGACAGCCATCTTTACCACTTTGGTCGGCAAAAAAGTGATGCAGCAATGCATAGTAATGAAGGTTATAATTACTGCGGCTATTATTACCAAACACAACACAATTATGCAGCTGCAGCTAAAATTGCTTCTAGAAAATTGGCAATTGTATTTTCTATAAAAATCGGGTTTGCCACACAGGGCTGCTTCCTCATTTTCTGGAAGGGGGGGGGGGGGGAAGAAAGAAAGAATGTGTGAGGGAAATAGCCATAGAGGGGAAGAATAATAGTAGCTAAAGAAGGAGCAGCAGCAGGTAGCCTTGCAGTAAAGATATTGATGTCAAGCACAATATATAGTGCAGACCTACAAAGGATGCACAATGAAGAACCATCTTGTGCAACTATGTTGGGTAAGGTTGATTTGTCCCCCCCCCCCACCTTGTTCCCAGAGTACTTCTTTATTTCCCAGGTTATTTCCTCTTCACTCATGCCTTCTCTGTTGGTGGGGGAGAGCATCATTTTGTGGTTTGCTTCAGGTGCCAAAATGACTTGCACCGGCCCTGGGTATAGAGTAAAAAAAGGTAAAGGTATGGTTAAGTCCAGTCAAAGGTGACTATGGGGTTGCGGTGCTCATCTTGCTTCAGGCCAAGGGAGCCGGGGTTTGTCCACAGGGAGCTTTCCGGGTCATGTAGCCAGCATGACTCAACTGGCACAACGGGACACCGTGACGGAAACCAGAGCGCACAGAAACGCCGTTTACCTTCCTGCCGCAACGATGTCTATTTATCTACTTATGCTGGTGTGCTTTCGAACTGCTAGGTTGGCAGGAGCTGGGACAGAGCAATGGGAGTTCGCCCCGTCGCAGGGATTTGAACCACCAACCTTCTGATCGGCAAGCCCAAGAGGCTCAGTGGTTTAAACCACAGCACCACCTGCTCCACTCTGGGTATAGGATGTAAAATCAGTAAAACCAACCGATTGGAATAATTTCTAAAATAGATACAGGTATCAAACCCCCTTATAAGAGGCGAGCTACCTGTATTCTAAGAGATGGTAAAAGGGAGCTTAAAAGATACAGAAGTGTGTGGCATGATGAGAGATTGGCTGTTGTTGTGTGTGTGTTTTAATAAATATAATATTGGACAAAGTTGGGAACAGAAATCTAAAACATGCTAGGCTGCTATATCAATGTAGCACTCTCTACACAAAGACCGAGATTCAGCCTTTTTTAAAAAAACACCAAAACCAAGCAAATATACAAGCCAAAAATCAATATTGGCTGTTGTAACCTCTTTCCTGTTGATCTTTTGTGATGGGAGATAACACTAGGCCATACTGCAGTAAAAGCGTCACCACAAATATCGAGGGGCAATTCTATTAAGATAAAGTATGCTTTTGCTCTCTGCTGTTTTCCTAATAACCTATGAGCTCCTGATGAAATATTCCCATCTGTTGCCATGTTCATAAAATCTAGGGTATTAAAGGCAGCTTACTTGAGAGTAAACACCGCTGGCTTCTGAGAAAACATCCATGCTGTTGGGTTACAGCATCTTAGAAGGTAGGAAAGGGCATTTTTTCATCCGTTCACAAACAAAGCATTCACTGTGGAAGCCTTACAGTGAGAAAAATGAAGGGAATGAAGTCGCTGAAACCATAAGGTTGTAGGAAAATCAATATGCTTAACACAGTGGCCAACAACGTCCCAGGAAGCTTATTCTCCACTCAGTCGAGAATGTACAAAAATGGCCGGTTTTCACTTTGAAAAATTTAAAGTACAACTGAGGAGAAAATTAATTGCAGAGCCATCTGCTTCTTCACTCGTTCTCTGCCTTGCTTGATGCCAGCGTGAGGGGCTGACTCAGAAATCCCCCCTTTGCCTGGAGTTATCTACACATCTGCATAAACTCCACTTTCACACAACTTGAGAATTTGTAGCAGCCAACTTAAGAAATGGCAAGGTTAAAAAAATACCTGTTCACATTCTCCATCAGTCTCTAGGTTGACTGAGGTGCCACTTAAAATTGAATATGTTCCTTCTGCGTCACAAACTCATTCTTGTCATCTCATAAACATCATCTGCCTCAGCAGCAGTGGCAGAGTATTAATATTATTGAATTCATATCCTACCAAAGATGAGATAAATGGTTTTCCCTATCCCCTTTTTCTTCACAACAACCCAGTGAAGTAGTAAAGGCTGAAAGAGTATAAATCACCCAAGGTCACTCAGTAAACTTCAGGGCTAAGCATGGATGTGAACTGGGATCTGGGATGTTACCAGTGCTAGATGGAATCTTGTTGTTGTTGTTTAGTCGTTTAGTCGTGTCCGACTCTTCGTGACCCCATGGACCAGAGCACGCCAGGCACCCCTGTCTTCCACTGCCTCCCGCAGTTTGGTCAAACTCATGCTGGTAGATTCGAGAACACTATCCAGCCATCTCATCCTTTGTCGTCCCCTTCTCCTTGTGCCCTCCATCTTTCCCAACATCAGGGTCTTTTCCAGGGAGTCTTCTCTTCTCATGAGGTGGCCAAAGTATTGGAGCCTCAGCTTCAGGATCTGTCCTTCCAGTGAGCACGCAGGGCTGATTTCCTTCAGAATGGATGGAATCTAGACACACATTAAAACCGCTCTGAAAATGCTTTCTTTAAAAAAAAAAATACATTGAATTTTCCATAGAGCTCACCATTGCCATCTAGTGTCACATTGTATGTTACACTTAAAACACATTTAAAATGTTATATTTGCAGCTGTATAGTTGAGTGCTAGTCCAGTACTCTTACCACTAAACAACTACAGCTGTTTGTGTGCTGGGAACAATCCTGCTGTCATGAACTGACGGGTCAGAGATCAGGCTGAGGAGTACATGAAGTGCAGGAACTGGCAACCAAGGAGATCCATGAACAGAAAATTTATTTCCTCTTGCATATCACTGCCCCAGTATTTGGATACTTGTAATTAAATGGATAGCCGTAATTACCCAGCTTATAACTGAAGAATGTCTTGTCCTGAGGCTACCATCATCTGACTGATTTGGTTTGCTAATATTACTTTCTTACCTGCTTTCTTCCTAACACTTGCAAGTAAATAGAAAAGTAATAAATAAGCCCCAAAAAATCACTATGGAGGAGGTGCAAATAGTCTCCATTTGGCTGCAATTAATTACAGTTCAAGCTCAGTGGCATGCAAAATAATTTTAGTGCAGGAACATGATGGAGGCCGATCTGCAGCTGTTGATGTGACAGTTATTACATTAACTATTACCTAGTTCAGAACTACAAAAGACAGAGAGCAGAAAGGTTACCAGAAGCAGATGGCATAGAAAAATAATAGGGTAAGACCCTAATCCAACTCACGTGTGACCTGTTTGGATGTTTTGGCGGCAGTTTGCTGAGAAGAGAAAAACAGGGAGACGCCACATACCCCCACCCTCTGTCCTCCTCATCCTGAGCTGCTTTTGGGTCATATTCAAAGTAGCTAACTAGGACAAATAGAAGGAGAAGAAATGGAGGCAGTGAAAGATTTTACTTTCTTGGGCTCCGTGATCACTGCAGATGGTGACAGCAGCCACAAAATTAAAAGATGCCTGCTTCTTGGGGAAAAAGCGATGACAAACCTAGACAGCATCTTAAAAAGCAGAGACATCACCTTGCCGACAAAGGTCTGTATAGCTAAAGCTATGGTTTTCCCAGTAGTGATGTATGGAAGTGAGAGCTGGACCCTAAAGAAGGCTGATCACCAAAGAATTGATGCTTTTGAATTATGGTGCTGGAGGAGACTCTTGAGAGTCCCATGGACTGCAAGAAGATCAAACCTATCCATTCTTAAGGAAATCAGCCCTGAGTGCTCACTGGAAGGACAGATCCTGAAGCTGAGGCTCCAGTACTTTGGCCACCTCATGAGAAGAAAAGACTCCCTGGAAAAGACCCTGATGTTGGGAAAGATTGAGGGCACAAGAAGAAGGGGACGACTGAGGACGAGATGGTTGGACAGTGTTCTTGAAGCTACCAACATGAGTTTGACCAAACTGCAGGAGGCAGTGGAAGACAGGAGAGCCTGGCGTGCTCTGGTCCATGGGGTCACGAAGAGTCAGACACAACTAAACGACTAAACAACAACAGGACCACAAACACACAGCACAGGTTGGGGTTTCACATATCCAAATCCCTATCCAGCTAGGGATGTCTATGTGGGAATCTCCTTGCTGAATCAGTATGTAAGAGTTGTATATGGACTTCAGGCAAGTGGGTTGTCATAGCATATTATATACATGACTGAAACATCCTAACCTCAGTATGGTATATGAGATGTAAGTGATTGGTGTGTCGATGTGTGTGGGGCTATAAAATATTTTTTTTAAGCTGTCTAAATGGAATCCCCTCAGGTGCAAAGATTCCATACCTCTGATATCAGATGCCGGCGACGAAGTATGACAATAGCCTACTGGAAAATGGCTAGGGGAATCTCACCAGGGATGCTAGACTAGATAGACCTTTGTCTATCTTTTTTGTCTGCAGCTGTTTAAAAACCAAAGAGCGTGTAACAAAAAACAAGATCCTTACCCACTCGGGATTTTAGCAGAGATTATGAGTAGATTTCTCCTTCAAACATTATTTTTCCTTCATTTGTATTTATTGCATTTTCCCCCTGTTGTTGCAGCAGTTGGTTAGTATTCGTGGTTGGGTTTTTTAAAAAATGTTTCTTGTCAAATGTCTCAACTGGGTTCAGTGTTCCAGACCAGCTATGAGGCTATCTTGTACTTTTCCATTGTATTCCTTCATTAATAACATACCCTTTTGTGTATTCTAGTCTACATATCACTACATCTTTTCAAGTTGCCTACAAGCAACCTGAATTTCCAAATATAATAAATAGTATTTCAGGAATTAAAACACTGTATATAGTACAGGTGAAAGGTGTAAATGCATCTCTTTGGAGGTATTTTAGAAGCCCCTGAAAGTTCACTGCCCTTGGCATCTCTCAACCTGGTCTGTGTCTAGTGGTTGGGTAGAAGTGGATGGAGTCATCAGGTTGAATGATTGGGTCAACTTTTGAGGGCTCTAGCATATGGTTACCAGATCATTTTCAATGAATCTGGGAAGATTTTTTTTTAAAAAAATACATGCTTTATTATCCCTAATTGCATCTATACATCAACTGTTTTGCTGTCTCGAGGAGGAAAAGAGAAACCTGGGGGGTGGAGTTGGAAGCAGAGTTTGAGAATACAACTGTGGGGTGATCACAGAATCACAGATTTGGAAAGGAACCTAGGCCAACCCCCTGCAATGGAGGTACCTCAACTCAAGCAGCCTCAACTTCATAGAACATAAGTCTTCCCTGCTCCAGTTTGACTTCTGCAGTTCCGAGCCATCGGGGACATGCTCTTGTTCACCCTTTCTCTCAAGCTCAGCTGCCCAGCTCTGCTCCAGCTCTGCCACTGCTCCAGTTGGCTATGGGGATCAAAGTCATCTCACCCCTCCGTGCCTTGCCCAGCAGAGAAACCGCGAACCTTGCACCCCTCCTGGATAACCTGTGATCTCTCAAAATGAAGGGGGAAGGGGGCAGGAGATTGAGGGAGGCTCGGCAGTCATGGGCGGGCAGCGCGCCGTTGCCCAGGAGGGGTGCAAGGTGCACGGTTTTTCTGCCGGGCAAGGTGCAAAGCCGTTCTTTCACACTCTTCGATTCCCCCACCCACCTCTGCCTCTGTCTGTGCAAAAACTATCTTCCTACCCCTCTAGCTGCATATTACTCCAGGAGAGCAGGGTAAGGACATTCTGGGGATGGAATTTGTCTGGGGACAGATTTGCAAATTTGGGAACTGTCTCCGTGAAATGGGGACGTCTGGTAACCCTACTCTAGCATCCATCTCACTAAGCTACTCATTGCTCAGCATGTGGGAGCACTGGTGTTTGATGGCAAGGTTTGTTTAGGGTAGGATGTCTCTGCATGGTGTGGTGACAGGAGATGTAGAGTTTTTGTTTTCTTTGTGTCTCATAATGCTGGTACCTGGGGCCATCCATTGAAGCTGAATAATGGAAGATTCTGGGCAGGCAAAAGAAGTTATGACTTCACACAGTGCATAGTTGAATTATGGAATCTACACACACAAGATGTAGCGATGGCCACTAACTTGGCTCTAAAGAATTAGAGAAATTCATAACTTATGGAAGAAGATAAGGCTATCACTGAGTGCTACTTAAGATGGGTATGTTCCATTTCCACTCCCGGAGGAATTATGCCTATAGATATCCATTGCTGGGTATCACAAATGAGGAGAGTGCTCTTGTACTCAGGTCCTGTTGGCAGATTTCCCATTGGCAACTGATTGGCTGTTATAAGAACAGAATGCTTCAATAGATGGGCATCTGTTCTTATCCAACAAGGCACTTATTGTGGATACACAATCTTTTATTACTCCCCTTCTTTCATTCCCCTCCTTCCCTCATATGTATGTGTCCACACGCACACACACACACACATGTGGTATGACCCCATGCTAATGCATAGTGTGGGTGTGGCCAATGGAGTGAGCCATATCTATCTATTTGCTACCGTTCTTCCTGGTAGGGTGATGAGTTGGGTGGGGAAATCCTTGCACAATTGGCCCTGCCTCTAAGATTTATGGATTCACAGACTCCATAGCAGCATGTGATTCACCTAGTTGAAGGGCAGGTGCTATGTGGGGAAGAGACATACTCTAGCATAGAAAGGTAGCCTGTGAACAGCATAGGCAGCGCCTGAGCAAAACTGCTTTTGAGGAACTTTATTGGGACAGGGGCTGCTTGTGTCATATGGTCACAATGGATTGGGTGCTGGGTGCAGTATACCCTTTGGCCACCTGCAATAATCCCAGTGCTTTTTTTCTGGGAGGACACAGGGGTACGCATACCCCTAAACATTTTGTGAGTCTAAGTTTGGCCTCATTGAGGGACAGTACAGTGGTATCCGTTCTGGAGGCCCGCCCGTAATGTGAAAAGCCCACAACTCAAAGCACTGCATCTGCACAGGCGCAAGGCGCGATTTGGCGTGCATGCACAAGTGGCGAAACCCAGAAGTAACCCAGTACTTCCGGGTTGCCGTGGGACGCAAGACAAAAACACGCAACCTGAAGCGGATGTAACATGAGGTATGACTCAATATGAGTAGAAAAATGAGAGTACCTCTAAACATTTTTTTAGAAAAAAAACACTGCATAATCCAGTCCTAGGATCCCATGGCTTTCAAACTGTCATGGTGGCACATAGACTAAGTAGCCTGTACTCTGCCACGAAATGCGTAGCAGTTCAAAATGCCCCACATTTTTTCCAAGCTAAAAGGATTATGTAAATTAGTTCTAAAAATCAGTCCAAGTTCTAAAGTTGGAGGTAAGAGTTGATAAGATCTCTACTTCAGTTTATTCATTGAGTTCATTATTTTCATAATTTAAGCTTGAAATGAAGCCCAGTCGTAAAATAAAAGCCAATCAGGTTGTATTTACCCAGCAATTATTCTTGGCTTATATAATTACCGGTGCCAAAGATAAAATCTCAAGCTAGTTTATTGAAATTGGGAATTGAAACCACAGAGAGAGAAAAGAGCTCAGTGTACATCATTAAAAGCAGTCCATTCATTACTTCCACCTACTCTGCTTGAAGGAAACCATGATGCTAATGCCTCCAGATAACCACATGACCTTCTCGACTTTTACATAAAAGCTAAACGTAATGCCATAAATGCTTGAGAGGCATAAATCTTGGACACCAAAAGACATGACAGAATGGCGTTCAGCTGTGCAACTGGCCACAGGGCAAGGAACACTCCTGATCTGGGGTGGATATGAGCCAGCATCACAGGAATTGAAAAATGAGAAGTTTGATACACTGCTAGTAGACTGGCAAAATGGCCATTGTATCCTATACCTTCTCAGCTCAGAAGGGAAGGGGAAAGCAGAGTGATCAGGAAAACTCAAACTGAAGGAGAAATGGCATGCATGTGTCCAGTATCCATGGACGCACCCAGTGGCGTAGCGTGGGGGGTGTAGGGGGGGCCGGCCGCACCGGGCACAACATCTGGGGTTAGGGCAAATCCACGGGTTAGGGGGCGCAAATCCACGGGTTAGGGGGTGCAAATCCAGGGGTTAGGGGGCGCAAATTACTTGCCTTGCCCCGGGTGCTGACAACCCACGCTACGCTACTGGACGCACCACCAAAACCCACCAGTCAGGACTGTGCAACCAACTATGGTTATGCGGCAGACCCGTGTTTGGGAAACACTGATAGCCCCTCAACTGGCGGAGCTTGTGTATTAGGGTAGCATGCTAAAGTTTCTTTCCAGCAACTTGAATATTGTGTTGCCTTTACAGCTGAGACCCATGGGCTTATCGCAGCAAAAAGTTACTAGTTTCCTTTGCATCATTGTGCCTTCCCATGAATCATAAAATCAAATCAAGCCCAGCAGACCTCACAGACTTAAATCCCTATCATAAGGCGGGGTTATCGCGATCTTAACCTTTTCTTCAAAATCTCCAAGAAAATATCCAGCAGCTTCCCCTGGCAATTCCATTGTTGAGCAGCTCTCATATTTAAGAAGTCCCCCTCCCCTCTAAGTACTTAAATCTACATCTGCCAGCCTGCAATATTGCTTCTTCTGCTATTATCAGTAGACACTGTGAAAAACTGTCTTCTTCTTTAAAAAAAAAGAAAGAGGATAAATACCACAATAACATAATGTGGAATGAAGGAAAATGTATTGCAGATCTCATCTGACCACCAGAGAGATTTTGAAGTGAGATAGAGAGGTTTGTTTACTCATGGTGAAACTCTTCATAAAGGATTCTTCTAAAAGGAGGAGGAGGAGGAGGAGGATTTCTATTAGCCCAGTCCCTTTTAGTTCTATATTCCTTATCAATATTATTTATATCCCCCTCCCCCCATAGGTGGGATGCGGGTGGCACTGTGGGTTAAACCACAGAGCCTAGGACTTGCCGATCAGAAGGTCGGCGGTTTGAATCCCCACAACAGGGTGAGCTCCTGTTGCTCGGTCCCTGCTCCTGCCAACCTAGCAGTTCGAAAGCACGTCAAAGTGCAAGTAGATAAATAGGTACCGCTCCGGCGGGAAGGTAAACAGTGTTTCCGTGCGCTGCTTTGGTTCGCCAGAAGCAGCTTAGTCATGCTGGCCACATGACCCGGAAGCTGTACGCCGGCTCCCTCGGCCAATAAAGCGAGATGAGCGCTGCAACCCCAGAGTCAGTCACGACTGGACCTAATGGTCAGGGGTCCCTTTACCTTTACCTTTAGGAGCCAATTCCAGGAGGCCGCAGGTGCTTGGGCACCATCAATAATAAAATTGTGGGAGCCAGGCACCCACAAAGTCAATGAAAAAAGCTTCATAGCCAGCCAGTGAGCCATTCTTTTCCGGGATTATGGCTTGTCTCTCTGCCTCCTGGTGCGAGACCATCCCCACAGAAAAGGGTGCCTCTCTGGCTCTGGATAGGAGGAGGAAGAGGAGTCGCCACTGCCGGCCACCACAACACGGATGTGTGACATCACAAGCACACTGGGCTGGGCCCAGGGGTAACCTGTGAAACACAGTCCAGAATCTGAAGGTTCCGCTAGGAGTCAGTTCAACAGGGTCAAGGCAGTACACAAGGCAGGAAACCAGGCAAGGACAGGTACAGGATCTCAGGCAGGATCTAGCATACAGCATTGTTGCTCCCACAACCTGGGGCAGGGTCCGACAGCCTTTTATCTTTGTCGGGGTAACGGCCATTCCTAATCCCCTGGCGACTCACCTCCCTGTTTCGCCCGAAGGCAAGCACTCCTCCTGTGAGTACTCAGTTCTCTCCTTCTCTCAGACCTTAGTCTCTGCAGCTCGGGAGACGTCAGTGGGTTACTAGACCCAGGGGCCGCCTCAGCCTCCCCTGACCCAACCAGTAGTGGAGCAGATGTAAGTGATGGCACAGCTGAAGGCAACAAGGTAATCCCCGCATCTGGAGCCAGGGCAGGCTCAGGCCCCTGACTCGGCCCAGCTGGTGTTTGTTGCAGGGGAACCTGTGCAGACTGGGACTCTTCAGGATCAGGCCCCAGACTTGGTTCAGATGATGCCTGAGGCAAAGGATCCGGTGCAGACTGAGACTCCTCTGGTTCCGAGCCCGAACCCGAGTCCCAGGCCATCACACACACACCTGCACCTAGTGCATGTGACGTCACACACACTATGTCCAGGTGGGTGTGTGTGTGTGACGTTGCACATCTGCATTGCAGCGGTGGGCACCCACAATCCTGAGAACGAGATGCCACCCCGATTCTCCCCCCCCCCAATATCATACCAGCAGTCTATTGTGGTAGCTAATAATAAGCAAGGAGGGACGCGGGTGGCGCTGTGGGTAAAACCTCAGTGCCTAGGACTTGCTGATCGTATGGTCGGCGGTTCGAATCCCTGCGGCGGGGTGAGCTCCCGTTGTTCGGTCCCAGCTCCTGCCCACCTAGCAGTTTGAAAGCACCCCTAAGTGCAAGTAGGTAAATAGGGACCGCTTTATAGCGGGAAGGTAAACGGCGTTTCCATGTGCTGTGCTGGTGCTGGCTCGCCAGCTGCAGCTTCGTCACGCTGGCCACGTGACCCGGAAGTGTCTTCGGACAGCGCTGGCTCCCGGCCTCTAGAGCGAGATGAGCACGCAACCCTAGAGTCGGACACGACTGGCCCGTACGGGCAGGGGTACCTTTACCTTTACCTTTAATAATAAGCAAACAAATATATTAAACCATCTCTTTAAACAAGACATTGGATGCATTTGCCCATGTATCTTTCGGTGGGCTATTCTGAAGCAATACCGCGCCAATATTTCACTGGATTACCAATTGTTTCTTTTCGTTAAAAGAGAACATGCTGAAGATGAGCCAGTAGAAATTTCTCGAGGGTTTCAAGGTGGTGAGGTTGGGCTTACCTTACTTGCAGGTGAGGTGGTCGGGGTCAGGTTGCCTGCCCCCCTCATTTTGTTTTTGAATGTTTTAAAAGAAGGCTTGCCAGCTGCGATCAGCAGCCAGCCGGTTTTGTGGTCTCCCTGTAGCATTCAGATTTCCTTCCGGCTGCACGGCTGTTCCTGTGCCAGTTCTGCTCTAGCCAGCAACTGTGGGCAACCGATCAGGGCCCAGATATGCCAGGCAGCAAGCCAGAGGAGAAGATGAATGACAGGGCTGGGAAGCGGTGCCAACTCTACATTTTGAGGGGGCTCTGAGTCATAATTGTCTCAGGAAGCTCTTCCTTGCATAAATGGACTCATCTCTGCCCATGTACTCCCTCTCTTCCTCTGAGATCAGTCAACACAACTTTCTCTTGCCATAGTCATGTTTGCACACTTGGAGAGGGGCCATGAATAAGCAGCAACTAGGGACGCGGGTGGCGCTGTGGTCTAAACCACTGAGCCTAGGTCAGCGGTTCGAATCCCATGATGGGTCGACGGTTTGAATCCCCACAACACGGTGAGCTCCCGTTGCTCGGTGCCTGCTCCTGCCAACCTATCAGTTCGAAAGCCCGTCAAAGTGCAAGTAGATAAATAGGTACCACTCCGGTGGAAAGGTAAACGGCGTTTCCGTGCGCTGCTCTGGTTCGCCAGAAGCGGCTTAGTCATGCTGGCCACATGACCCGGAAGCTGTACGCCGGCTCCCTCGACCAATGAAGCGAGATGAGCGCCGCAACCCCAGAGTCGGTCACGACTGGACCTAATGGTCAGGGGCCCCTTTACCTTTACAAGAAGATAGCAGGACCAGGAGGCTCTTTGATTCACCAGTGTGCCTCCCCCTCTGCAGAACTGTGGACCCCAGAAGGTGCCCAATGATGGCACTGCCTGGCATCAGGCCTGCTGGGGAGGGAACGTGCAGGAGAAGTCAATAGGCCAAGCCTTTCCTACTATGGAAATACAGATATGGGAAAGCTTCACCAGTTGACATTCTGTCTGCCAGGTAGTTTTATTACTTGTGTGTGGTACCCGATTTATTGCTGAGCCCTCCACCCCACCCACAAAAAGGATACAATTTGCATAAGGTTCCAGGAAATACTGCTGACATCCCTGCCTATTTTTTATTATTATTTCTTTTAAGATTCAAATACATATCTGAAAGTTATATGCATACTATTCTCTACAGAGTAGTTAAATGCTTCTTGTACAATGCACTCGTAAGTAAAATGATGAATAGGCTTAAAATATTCTAAAATAGTATTATAGCACAATCCTATGCCTTCCTACTCAGAAGTAAGCCCCACTGCATTCAGTCACACCCAAGCTCGTATGTGTATAAGATTTCAGCTTTTAATTTCTTAGAGGAAAAAGGGATAAACCTTCTTGGTTTAACTAAAGTTTTCTTCTTTTCTTTCACGTTGTTATGCAGTGTGAACAATTTTTTTTTAATTAACGACACTCATTGTTTAATTGGCTTGTAATGCCCCCACTCCTGTTTGTTATTGGTAAGTGTGTGTGTGTGTGCGCGCGCGCTAAATCCAAATTGGATATATGCTGTTCCGATCTCTCTAAGAAATCATTAATTCCTCAGAATGCAATAATGAGGAAGGACAACAAAATGGGTTCTGGTAAAAGTTAGTTTTCTAAATGTGGAACTCTGCTTTCAGATTGTCTGCTTGCCATTTGGAACAGTAGGGAAATACAGAAAGAAAATAAATATGTTTTAAAAACATAGGATTAACGGCAGAAGATGGCACTTCAAACAAAACACCCCCTCATTGTATTTAAGAGCAGAGAGAGGGAGGGAGGGAAAAAAATATAAAGTCTTAAAGCAATAATTTGCCTTTATAAATTGACAGAGAGCAAATGGATTACCAGAGGTGGCTAAACTCACAATTTTTCAGTAGTTGCCATTTAATAAAATGGTTTTTATCAGTAATAGAGAGAGAGAGAGAGAGAGAGAGAGAGAGAGAGAGCGCACATTCTCATACACACACACACACACACACACACACACACACATACATATATACAGTGCTGTTTTCTGGGGGTACATAGGGGTACGCATACCCCTAAACATTTTGTGAATCTTTGTACTTTTGTCCATTTACTGTATTTATTTTTCCCAATTTGAACTATAAAATGGTGGTTTACTTGAATCAAAATGAAAGTAGCCCTAAACATTTTTAAGAAAAAAAACACTGTGTGCGGCGCGCGCGCACACACACACACATATATATATACCTACATACATATATATATGAGAATGCGCACACATATACACAGAGATTCTAGCAGCTTGTTCAAGAACATAGAGAATATAGCTGCTATAATGCCCAGGTCCCTTGGATGCACCATACATTTTGCCATAGCAACTGTAGAGCCTGAGACCTTAGACATGGGAAAAGGATGCTCCCAGCCATTCCCACTACCTCCAACTGATCGGGGCAAGAGTAGGAGAGTGGTGACGGTCTGTTGTTTGGAGGCCATATACTCTGCTCAAAGTTCATGATGCAGCCAAGATACTAAGGCATAATGGGACTTGCACAAGAGTTTCTATGAGACCTGGCTCTTTAGGGTATGAGTGAACTTTCTACGCTGTACTGTTCTCCTCTGCTAAGTGCAGGGTTGGGGATGGCCTGATCTTTGCCATACTCCCTCTGATGTTATCAAGACCCATTCTGAATTTTATCCAGGAGGTCTGGAGGATTACAGTTTGAATGCCCAGTGAAGAAGCAGCCACCACATGATTGGTGCAAGTTTGTAATGAGCTGCAGTGGCGTAGCGTGGGGGGTGCAGGGGGGGCCGGTCGCACCGGGCGCAACATCTGGGGTTAGGGCAAATCCACGGGTTAGGGGGCGCAAATCCATGGGTTAGGGGGCGCAAATTACTTGCCTTGCCCCGGGTGCTGACAACCCACGCTACGCCACTGATGAGCTGAGGTGTGTGGTTTGGTTATTCTGTGCCAATCCCAGCATTCTTGAAAGGTTTTCTTTTCCTCCTTCACCTCTGTCTTGTATTAATAGTGATCAGAACTGAATATCTTCTGTTGGCAAGGGGACTGTACAAAATGTCAAATTTCCCGTTCTTTAATCTTACTACCATACGCGTTTCTCCGGTGTTTGTAGAGAGATGGAAACAGTGAAGGCCTTTCAAATGTGAGTGCTTCACTCACCTCTTTGATGTTACACATCCCATTTGCCAGCTATTCACGCTAATGTGTTTTGCATTAGTGCTATATAGTGGGAAAGGTCCTGTCTCTGTCACCTGCGTGTTGAAAGCGTTGGGTGGAATTTGCTGACTGAAATGCAGCTGAAGGCTAGTTGTGGCCTCAGCTGCAAGCCTCTGAACAGCTACTTGGGAGGAAAACCCAACGAAATCAGTAAGAGTTATTTATGAGTAAACAAGAACTTCACAGCCCATTGGAGCTGATGAAACAAGTTCATTGCATCTAACGTAATTCACATTGCTTTTAATCGGACTGCCTAGATCATACTAAGCATCTATAATGCATCCCAACCACTCATAGTCTACAGAGGGCCTCTGTCTAGACTGAATATGCTTATTAGTGCATGAGAAGCATTGAGTGGGCCTGGGATTTAAGCCATGTAGAATAAGTAATATCTAGCCTGATGGCATGCAGCTGGTATTTTGTGTGGGAGATTCACATTCATGTGGAAGAAAACTTGACTGTATCTGTGGCACTGTGGTCTAAACCACTGAGCCTCTTGGGCTTGCCGATCAGAAGGTTGGCGGTTCGAATCCCCGCACTGGGGTGAGCTCCTGTTGCTCTGTCCCAGCTCCTGCCAACCTAGCAGTTCGAAAGCACACCAGTGCAAGTAGATAAATACCGTAGGTACCGCTGCAGAGGGAAGGTAAAAGGCGTTTCTGTGCGCTCTGGCTTTTGTCACGGAGTCCCGTTGTGCCAGAAACGGTTTAGTCATGCTGGCCACATGACCCAGAAAGCTGTCTCTGGACAAACGCCAGCTCCCTCAGATTGAAAAGCTCAAAACGGAAGTGTGGCACTCAAATCGGAAGCATACCACTCAAAATGGAGGACATTCGGCTTCTGAAAAAGGTTCGCAAACTGGAACACTTACTTCCGGGTTTGCAGTGTTTGGGTTCCAAGTTCTTTGAGTACCAAGGCATTTGAGAACCAAGGCACCATTGTAATAATGTATGATCTGCTATCCAGTCACATTATTTGCTGGGCTACCATTTCCTGTGTTGAACATTAGCATGATAAACTAAATAAGCAATCTTCCAGTTTCTTGCCCACTCTACTTCCTGCTCAGGGAGGAAGGGAGGGGGGGGGAATCCAACCAGTAATGGGTAGTGTGGGAGGGGCAAAGCTCAGATTGGCTCTGCCACCACACCTGCCAAATTCCCCAAATATTGCAGGGCCGTTTTCCAACCAAGCAAAGTGTACCAAAAAATGCATATGCTGGCCTAAAGTGTGAGGGAGGAAATGTGCATGTTACTGAGAATGCATTATATTAGGGGAAATTGCTATGCAAAAATGCCTATATTAGGAGAACTTCACACTAAAATGCATTTTTTTTTAATGCAGACTTCTTTAAAAAAATAAAAAATAAGTTGCAAACTGATGTGGAAATGTGGAGAACTCAACTTGAGCTTGGAAAAAAATAGAAACTCTGACAGATTTCTCTATCCCCAGCTACCATTCAACCTCCTGTTTAGTTTACCCGATTAGGATTGCAAAAGTTTAAGTGTGTGAATATAAATAAAGCACCTGGTAGAGCAACCCACCTCTTTGTCTAAAAATGCATATTCTGCCTCCATTTGTAAAATTAGGGCAGCTTTCAACACATAATTAGAAAACTATGGTAATCCATAAATCTAAGAAGCCAGCTTGAAATCATTTTAACTGAAGATGATGGGGACTGGACCTGAGCTATGATAATCAGACATAGAATAGAATCATAGAATCATAGAGTTGGAATAGACCACAAGGGTCATCGAGTCCAACCCCCTGCCAAGCAGGAAACACCATCAGAGCACTCCTGACATATGGTTGTCAAGCCTCTGCTTAAAGACCTCCAAAGAAGGAGACTCCACCACACTCCTTGGCAGCAAATTCCACTGTCGAACAGCTCTTACTGTCAGGAAATTCTTCCTAATGTTTAGGTGGAATCTTCTTTCTTGTAGTTTGGATCCATTGCTCCGTGTCCGCTTCTCTGGAGCAGCAGAAAACAACCTTTCTCCCTCCTCTATATGACACCCTTTTATATATTTGAACATGGCTATCACATCACCCCTTAACCTCCTCTTCTCCAGTCTAAACATGCCCAGCTCCCTTAGCCGTTCCTCATAAGGCATCGTTTCCAGGCCTTTGACCATTTTGGTTGCCCTCCTCTGGACACGTTCCAGTTTGTCAGTGTCCTTCTTGAACTGTGGTGCCCAGAGCTGGACACAGTACTCCAGGTGAGGTCTGACCAGAGCAGAATACAGTGGCACTACTACTTCCCTTGATCTAGATGCTATACTCCTATTGATGCAGCCCAGAATTGCATTGGCTTTTTTAGCTGCCGCGTCACACTGTTGGCTCATGTCAAGTTTGTGGTCAAACAAGACTCCTAGATCCTTTTCACATGTTCTGCTCCCAAGCCAGGTGTCACCCATCTGGTATTTGTGCCTCTCATTTTAAAATTTTTTTTTAAAAAAAATAAATGATATTTATTAAGATTTTACAGACAAAAAAGAGTTACAAAATTTAAAAGGAGCAAGTAACAAAGTAACAAGGGGAAAATATATATATAAAAGGTACAAAAATGCAACAGGAAAATTACAAAATACATAGAAAGTAAAAAAAAAAAATTAAAAACAAATCAGTATTTTCATATCTTATATTTCATATATATCTTATATGTTTCCTGACCTCCTCACACCTCCCTTTTTTGTATTCCAGTTCACATGGTTAATTCAGCAAATCCTTTCCCTCTTTCTTTTTATCTTAATTCTATATCTTAACATATTATAACTTCGTATTTTCATCTAATTAACAATCCATTTTTACATATTCTTTTTAACCTTATTGCTAAAGCTGTTTCATTTCATTCCAACATCATTTTAACATTCATTAATTTTACAATATTTCTGCAAATAATCTTTAAATTTCTTCCAATCTTCTTCCACCATTTTTTTTTGCCCAAGTGCAATACTTTACATTTCTCCCTGCTAAAGTTCATCTTGTTTGTTTTGGCCCAGTTCTCTAATCTGTCAAGGTCGTTTTGAAGTGTGATCCTGTCCTCTGGGGTGTTAGCCACCCCTCCCAGTTTGGTGTCATCTGCAAATTTGATCAGGATGCCCTTGAGTCCATCATCCAAGTCATTGATAAAGATGTTGAATAAGACCGGGCCCAAGACAGAACCCTGTGGCACCCCACTAGTCACTCTTCTCCAGGATGAAGAGGAACCATTGATGAGCACCCTTTGGGTTCAGTCAGTCAGCCAGTTACAAATCCACTGAGTGGTAGCATAGTCAAGTCCGCATATTACCAGCTTCTTTACAAGGATATCATGGGGCACCTTGTCGAATGCCTTGCTGAAATCAAGGTAGGCTACATCCACTGCATTCCCTTCATCTACCAGGCTTGTAATTCTGTCAAAAAACGAGATCAGGTTAGTCTGACATGACTTATTTTTCAGAAATCCATGCTGACTATTGGTGATCACAGCATTCCTTTCATTTTTCATTAGTTTATGAACAACTTGAAGTGTGTCTGAGGACATGGGAGTGGCAAATCTGCGCGGTAATTTTTAACACCTCCAGCTTTTCCCATGAGATCAATGATATCCTTTAAGCCACAGACTGATGTTCAGCGCTAGTGACACAGCCACCTTTGTTGGATCTCTGCTGCTTCAGCAAACACCACGACAATCCCTCTGCTCACCTGCTGCTTCTGTCATCGGGAGGGAAGAGAGAGAGACAGAAGGCTCAGCGCAGCAACACAAGGGAAAGGAAGTGAAGCTGGAAATTAAATTTTCAGGCATTATGAGTGCAAGTGGAAGAACGGAGCAGATGAATTTATCTGTGGGGGAGATGCACACAGCAAACTGAAGGCTCAGCAGAATACCCTTCCTCCCGCCCCTTGTCCTTTGAAAATCCCCCGTTGGATTTATCGTTTGACTATGTCAAAGGTTAGCTTGACATAACGTGTCCTAAGTTGTTTGTGCCTGGTATGCCAAAGCTCTTGCCTGAAAGTAGCCTTCTGTAGCTGAAATGTTAGCTTCAGGCCCCTTCTACAACCACAGGCACTGATCACATAGATGACAGTTGAGGAGGAAATACAAATAATCAGCATGGCAGCCTCAAGAGGTTATTGCAGAGACTGGGCATAATAGGTCCGGTAAACCAGGAACCACCTTATACAGAGCTCCAGGGTGACTGTCAGGGCAGCTGTCAAATCTAATAAATGAATATTTCAGCCAGACAGTCTCCTCTTCCACCAGGACCTTTGTAAGACCAATTGTGCAGTGGAAATAAGCATCAACTGCAAGTTCTTACACAAGTCGAACTGATCTCCCCCCCCCCTTCCCTCATTTTTGTGTTTTTAAAGGTGTATCACTAAAATGTGGTCTTGACTATGCTGCCACTCAGTGGATTTGTAACTGGCTGACTGACCGAACCCAAAGGGTGCTCATCAATGGTTCCTCTTCATCCTGGAGAAGAGTGACTAGTGGGGTGCCACAGGGTTCTGTCCTGGGCCCCGTCTTATTCAACATCTTTATCAACGACTTGGATGATGGACTCAAGGGCATCCTGATCAAATTTGCAGATGACACCAAACTGGGAGGGGTGGCTAACACCCCAGAGGACAGGATCACACTTCAAAAAGACCTTGACAGATTAGAGAACTGGGCCAAAACAAACAAGATAAACTTTAACAGGGAGAAATGTAAAGTATTGCACTTGGGCAAAAAAAATGAGAGGCACAAATACAAGATGGGTGACACCTGGCTTGAGAGCAGTACATGTGAAAAGGATCTATGAGTCTTGGTTGACCACAAACTTGACATGAGCCAACAGTGTGACGCGGCAGCTAAAAAAGCCAATGCAATTCTGGGCTGCATCAATAGGAGCATAGCATCTAGATCAAGGGAAGTAATAGTGCCACTGTATTCTGCTCTGGTCAGCCCTCACCTGGAGTACTGTGTCCAGTTCTGGGCACCACAGTTCAAGAAGGACACTGACAAACTGGAACGTGTCCAGAGGAGGGCAACCAAAATGGTCAAAGGCCTGGAAACGATGCCTTATGAGGAACCGCTAAGGGAGCTGGGCATGTTTAGCCTGGAGAAGAGGAGGTTAAGGGGTGATATGATAGCCATGTTCAAATATATAAAAAGATGTCATATAGAGGAGGGAGAAAGGTTGTTTTCTGCTGCTCCAGAGAAGCGGACACGGAGCAATGGATCCAAACTACAAGAAAGAAGATTCCACCTAAACATTAGGAAGAACTTCCTGACAGTAAGAGCTGTTCGACAGTGGAATTTGCTGCCAAGGAGTGTGGTGGAGTCTCCTTCTTTGGAGGTCTTTAAGCAGAGGCTTGACAACCATATGTCAGGAGTGCTCTGATGGTGTTTCCTGCTTGGCAGGGGGTTGGACTCGATGGCCCTTGTGGTCTATTCCAACTCTATGATTCTATGATTCTATGAATGCTTATCAATGTGAGCCCCTATGACAGGCTTCCTCAGCCTCGGCCCTCCAGATGTTTTTGGCCTACAACTCCCATGATCCCTAGCTAGCAGGACCAGTGGTCAGGGATGCTGGGAGTTGTAGTCTCAACACATTGGGAGGGCCAAGGCTGAGGAAGCCTGCCCTATGAGGACTATAGTTGGAAAAGAGAGAGAAATCTATGAAATAAATAATAGCGACCAGCACCCTTCCAGCCCCCTCAGTGTCATCACGGCAACATTGAGAATGCTTCATGCGTCTGCATGTTACCTGTCAGGGCTGATTGCTACAGCTACAGTCAGACCTCTTTCTGAACACAGAATCATAGAATTGTAGGGTTGGAAGGGACCCTTAGGATCATCTAGTCCAGCCCCTACAATTCAGGAATATGCATCTTGTCCCAAATGGGGATCGAACCTGCAACTTTGGTGTTATCAGCGCCATGCTCTAACCAGCTAAGCTATCCAGGCTTCATGTAATGGCAGTTTCACTGGCTGGCGTGCAAAGTGGACAAGGCAACCTGTGACTTAGTAGCT
Organism: Podarcis muralis; assembly: GCF_964188315.1. Classification (NCBI taxonomy): domain Eukaryota; kingdom Metazoa; phylum Chordata; class Lepidosauria; order Squamata; family Lacertidae; genus Podarcis; species Podarcis muralis. The sequence continues at coordinate 17,234,414 of NC_135656.1, read as the reverse complement.
AACAAAACAGCATTAAGTATTTTTATTTATTTATTTCAGGGTGTGCCTTACTTCTGTACTGTCTGCACCAGCATAATAATAATAATAATAATAATAATAATAATAATAATAATATATTTATACCTTGCCCATCAGGCCGGGTCTCCCCAGCCACTCTGGGCGGCTTCCAACAGGATATTAAAAACACAATAAAAGATCAAACATTAAAAACTTCCCTAAACAGAGCTGCCTTCAAAAAGGACTGGTTCCTTTTTCTTTAGGGGCGGGGGGAATACCGTATTTTTTGCTCCATAACACTCACTTTTTTCCTCCTAGAAAGTAAGGGGAAATGTCTGTGCGTGTTATGGAGCGAATGCCTACGGATGGTGGGGGGATCTGCTGCAGTTGTGAGCAGAGGATCCATGGTTCCCCTTCCTTCCCTCCTCCGTGGCTCGCTTTGAAACAGCAAAGTGGGAGAAGAGCCACTGAGTGGGGAGAAGAGAGGGACAGAGAGCCTGGTTACAAAGCACGGATCCACATGAATCCTCAGGATTTTTGCACTGGGTCACCCCAAATTCACCATCAGATCACATAGCATGTCCATGGCTACAGCTTGCACCAAAAAAAATCACGCACCCACTGTCGCCTGGGGCCGCAGTGGTGCAAAAACGTGGTTACAAAGCATGGATCCACATGGATCCTCAGGATTTTTGCATTGGGCTACCCCAAACTCACCGTCAGATCACATGTCTGTGGCCACAGCATGAACCACAAAAATCATACATCCACTGTTTCACTTAGAATATATTTTTTTCTTGTTTTCCTCCTCTAAAAACTATGTGCATGTTATGGTCGGGTGCGTGTTATAGAGCGAAAAAGACGGGTAACATTCTGCAAAATCGCATGGGATTATCTAAGAGTTCTCTGCAGTTCCCTGCTTTCTAAAGTGCAAATAACCACAGTGTCTGTAGTGGTTACAGGCATCCCGGGAAAGGAAAACGAGAGAAAAAACCACCACTCGAGAAAACAATGAAGGATCTTGAGCATTGGGAGCCAGCCAAACCCTTGGCTGGTGGCAGAGGGATTTGATGGAGCAGTATAGCCATTGCCACTCTAGCAGATTCTGTGCTGAACAACCCCTATCCCTTCCCCTGAAACATCTAGTTCACCCCAGTGGTGATGGCACCAGTGATAACTTCTGCCTACCCAATAATTGCTTGGGTACATTGGTGGGCTCCTCACAGGCCGGACTTTTCCACTGACAGTGGAGCTTCCTCAGTGGGAGAGGCCCACCCCATCCAAGCACCCTCTAGTGTGGAGGATTGGAGGTTCGGATTGCACCTCTTGGCTTCTTTAAAAGATTCTACAGTGGTACTTCGGGCTAAGAACTTAATTCATTCTGGAGGTCCGTTCTTAACCTGAAAGTGTTCTTAATCTGAGGTACCACTTTAGCTAATGGGGCCTCCAGCTGCCGCTGCGCCGCCACCGCCACACAATTTCAGTTCTCATCCTGAAGCAAAGTTCTTAACCCGAGGTACTATTTCTGGGTTACCAGAGTCTGAAACCTGAAGCATCTGTAACCTGAAGCGTCTGTAACCCGAGGTACCACTGTATTAATTTTTGATCCTTCCTTATGTTAACTTTTCACAGTGATTGTTTGTATGGGATGTACAATATCAGTAGTGCTTGCCCTCTTCCTCTGCCCTCTTCCCAGAACCTCCTCTTTAAACTTCCTTCTCTTTTCTTTCGTTACAGTTCCTTCATTTTGGGGCTTGGTGAATTCCGCCTGGAATCTTTGTTCTGTTGGGAAAAGGCAATCACCGGTCAACATCGAAACCAGCCATATGATCTTCGACCCCTTCCTCACCCCTCTTCGCATAAACACAGGGGGCAGAAAGGTAAGATTCCAGCCATGGCTCTTGAAAAAAATGGCAACAGCTGTTTCACATTGGCATCTTTCCATATGTATGACAATGCTTTCACCAACAGATGGGATCTCGAACTCAGGGCTCAGCCAGACCTGTGCTTATCCCATACCTGCAAAGTGTGGGGTCAAGCAGTTTTGCCTTTGCCCCGCTGCTGTCCCCCAGAAATCCTGCTCTTTTGTGATAAATTGGAGCAAATGTCATTCCAGAGAAAACCCGGTTGACATTTGCGCTGATTCAGCGGCTAATATTGGGTTTTCCCAGAGGGAAGCAGCAAAGCAATAGCAAGCCTGGAAGAACCCTCACACTCTTGTAGCTGCTGTACATTTTATCCTTCCCGTTTTCAAAACCACATATATGTTGTGCTGCATATATCTTTCTGATTACGTGCTTTAATGTGCCTTGTGTACTGTTCTTAATACAGGGAAATTGTTCTTAATATTTGGAGACTTCTGCATAAGATGAGTTCTAACTTTAGTCTTATTAATGTTGTTTAAGTGTTCTACTCAGAGGTGCCTGGTCTTGTTGGTATGCTTCCTAAAGTTTTAACAGTGTAGGCTACTAGCAGAGAATTCTGTCCCTTGCATTTTTCTAAAATGCTCTAAAATCTTCAATGAATTGGGGATAGCTCTGAACTGAAGTCCCCTCGCTGAGTTTGTTGCCTCTTTGTGGCCAAAGGAGCTCCACCACCAGTGGTGGTTGCACAGGGGGACAGCAATGAGGAGCAAAGTGTAGTAGACAGTGTGTGTGTGTGTGTGTGCGCGCGCGTGCGCGTGCGTGTGCGTGTGCGTGTGCGTGGCATGAGAGGAAGTGCTTCATGTATCGCCTAGGCCACCAAGTGATGCTCTCTCTCTTCATTTGCCGCGCTGAAAGGGTGGGCTTTGCAGCAATTGCAGAACGATAGTTGGTATGTGTTCAGTTACCTTGGGGGTGCATCCTCTCCCACTCTGAATCATACTATGTTGGTTTCATTGCTTACTCTCAGAGGTGTAGGAACCCTTGCATTCACTTGGCAACAGGCAACATTCCCTCTTCCCCACAAGTGTGCAGCCAGTCGGACTGCCTTTATAGTGGTGTGGCGTGCTTTTGCTTGTTATATGATCCCAGATTAGCTAGTATCTCATTGTGCCTATGGATAACCATAAAAAAGCAACAACACACCAGTATATTTGGGAGGACTGAGGAAAGTTCCCCATTTCTGCCTCGAAAGTTCCGTTGATCCTATTTAAGAACAACTTAAGGCAGTGATGGCCAAACTTGGCCCTCCAGCTGTTTTGGGACTACAACTCCCATCATCCCTAGGTAACAGGACCAGTGGTCAGGAATGGTGAGAATTGTAGTCCCAAAAACAGCTGGAGGGCCAAGTTTGGCCATCACTGACTTAAGGGAAGCTTTTACATTTTTACATCATTGCTGTATCATCGAGTAATAACTTCTACTTGTGCAACGATCACCACAGTTCCAACGAACAGCACCATGCATCACTCTCACATCGCCTGACAACACCTTTTGCCTCATGCTTTTCAATTAAAGCACTTCATGTATTCCGTTTGGTGGCAAGTCATTGAGTGGTTGGACCCAGAGCAATGAATATCTCTGCGTGGATCAGTTTTTAAGCATTGGCTTTGTTGCGTCCTATAATGGGGCACCCCAAGGAGACTTGAATTCCTCATGTTGTGGAAGGGGTTTCCACTTTGCTGCTGCTGCGTGCTTAAGATGAGGTAGCTAAGGTCGCTTGGAAGGTCACTTCTTGCGCTCTTAGAAGCAAGTCGAGCATGTCTTTCACATATTGTAGGAAAGTCAATGGCCAAGCTGAAGTGGCTCTTTAAGCATTGTCCGAACTCTATGGGTAGGACACACCTCTGCTTTATTCTGCATCATCAACTACCCCATTTCATACCTCCAGGTGAATGGATCATGTGCCCATTTACAACTTGCTGATTAGAAGAAATGGCTTTTCTGTTTAATGTCAAGAGAGGCTTAATGCAGTGTCTTAGCAAAAGCTATAGCCTGGAGGTTTTCAACATTTTTGAGTCCATGGCTCTCTTGACCAACTTCATTGTTTCTGCAGCTCCCCTATGGGAAATGTGCTTTGTGTTGAAGGAACAGGTTACCCAAACCTGAGTGTGCAGTCACCCGAACCGGGCCCCAAAATTCCCAAATTCTTTCTTCAAGGATCCATTGGCTAAAATCCATTAGCTTGAGCTATATAACACAAACCCAGCTGTATAAACAAAGCCTTCTCCTTTATCAGTCCATGAAGGCTTAATGGATGGCCTTGTCAGTTCCAAGTGGAGACGGGATGGCAGATCTGGGTCTTATCTTAGCGGTTGTAACTATCCTGACCACGCTGACGCACAGACCTTGCAAGACAGGCCTGTCAGCCCCCGCGCCTGGGGATGGCGCCAGGAGTACTCCTATAGTTGGGTGACTTTTTACCCCAAGATAAGAGTACAGAAACAGGAATTTCTGTTCATGCTCAAGGATGTAAACTTACGTGTACAAACTCATGAGGCTGGATTCCTGGGGAGGGGGAAAGGGGACCTGAAGGGGATATAAGCTGTATGTAACTGCTCTTTAAGTGTGCTGGCTGTGACTGATCACGCAGTGCCTTTCTGCTATCCGGAAAGCAGAAATAAACTCTTTCTCTGAACCAACCCTCGGTGTCTATTGACTCCTTCCTCCCTCCCGGGAGCAAAGCGCACCCAACCAATGGGAAAGGTCTGAAAGGCTACAGTGTCTCAGAAGCACAGTTATGTCGCTCCTTGCCTGCCCAAGCCAGCAGCTCCTCACCCCTTTTTGGATACCCTCCCTTGTGGAGGGTTCCCCCAGCCTCTTCTCCCCTCTCATCAAGGTGGACGCTGCAGCAGCTGCTAGTCTCTGAGCCGCCACCCTCTGCCCCAAAGAGAGTTGCCTCCTCATGTGGTCCCATGGGGGCCTAGGAAGATGATGCCCCCAGTCTTAGTGGCCCAACAGAAACTGGACAAAGTGGGCTGAACGTGAGTCCATCAGCTTACTCACCTCAGGAGGCAGCAGCAGAGGGCGCTGCTGGGCCTGCATGGCAGAGAGACTCCCCTTTGGTGCCAGGCACTCAGCTCCCAGGCAGGCCTTGTATGCAGTGAGCACAAGACAGCTCACTGCCCGGCCTCCCACTTGTCTGCCTGTTCCCAACAGCAAGGGCTGGGCTACCTCAACCACTTGCTTGCTAGCTTGTTTGCTTGCTTGTTTGCTTGCTTTCTCTGAGGCCACCTTAGCTCCTGGCAATCAGAGCCCCCTGGCCAGGGGTGCCAACCTGAATAAAATAGGGGGCGCAGGTAAGCCCCACCCACATAATTGATCGCATGATGAGGTGCATGCACACCATTGGAATGGCATTGCCCATCAACTTGGGGGCACCCCCCTCAAATACTTTACTGGGGGGCAAAGACCCCTTGGCAACTAGGAGTTGGCTCTTATGCCCCTGGCCAACCGCAGAGGCACCGTTCACCTGGGGAGCTTGTAGCCAGGGCCACTGCAACAAATAGGCTTGTGAGCCTCCAATAGGCAGAGATGCAAGAGGGCAAGAGAGGAGGGAGGGAAGGAAGGAAGGAAGGAAGGAAGGAAGGAAGGAAGGAAGGAAGGAAGGAAGGAAGGAGGGAGGGCAGTTGGTGTTGCCTGCAGCTTACCTGATTATCATTCAAGGTGCCACAGGCTGCCATGGTGCACTAGTTGAAAACCACTGATATAACTTATAGCAGGAGTTACCCCCCAGTGCCCACAGGCACCACAATGTCCCTGGGCAAGGTCCCCAGTCTCTGAGCTGGTGGAATGCTTTAATACACAACAATAGGGAGTGGGGAATGAGAAAACAGGTGCAGCGTTTGGGATTTCCCCCCTTGTGCCATCAACCTGCAAGCATTTCAGATGATGTCATGGAATCATCCCTCCATTATTTACTCTATAGCTTCCTTTTTATTACAAAGAGCCTCTCCAGCTCCTCGAGACAGTGTGTCACTAGAACACCTAATTGGATTCCAAGACCTGAAACATCAGCTTGAGATACTTAATGAGTTTACATGCAGATGAATTGCCCCAGAAGGAATGCAAGTATCGGAAGAAACCCCACATGCTGCAATTTTCTCATAATAAGGCTGCCTTTGTCTTTTGATTATACGTATTTAAAAAGAAATCAACAAGAAGCCCATTTGCAGATAAACTCTCCCTTCTAATCGAAAATTCAGGCTCTCATTAATTTACGCAGTGCATCCTCTTGTTCTTCACAAACAAGCAAAAGAAAAATAATCCTGCTTTTTGCATTTTTCCCTTGATGCTCACAACACACAAGCACCACTGGAGCAAAACAAAAGAATTTATTAAGAGGCGAGTACAGGCCCATGTCAATCAGACAACGAACACCGCAGCTCCTTATGCCCAAAATGACTTAAGTGCCTGAGATAGCACTTTCTTTTAAAAACACTAAAATTGCTGCCAATTTGCTCATTTAGTTCACTCATAGGGAGTGAAAATTGCATTAAGGAAAAGTTGTCAGCCTGGTGTCCTATAGAAGACACAAACCTACTTCTGGATTACTAGATATGCCCTTTGCAGTTTGAATCCTATTGCTCATATTGCTGGGTCCTTGCTCAGGGACAGTACCTATAACATTGTTGTTTAGTTGTGTCCAACTCTTCGTGACCCCATGGACCAGAGCACGCCAGGCACTCCTGTTTTCCACTGCCTCCCGCAGCTTGGTCAAACTCATGCTGGTAGCTTCAAGAACACTATCCAACCATCTCGTCCTCTGTCGTCCCCTTCTCCTTGTGCCCTCCATCTTTCCCAACATCAGGGTCTTTTCCAGGGAGTCTTCTCTTCTCATGAGGTGGCCAAAGTCTTGGCTCAGCTCAGCTTCAGGATCTGTCCTTCCAGTGAGTGCTCAGGGCTGATTTCCTTAAGAATGGATAGGTTTGATCTTCTTGCAGTCCATGGGATTCTCAAGAGTCTCCTCCAGCACCATAATTCAAAAGCATCAATTCTTCAGCGATCAGCCTTCTTTATGGTCCAACTCTCACTTCCATACATCACTACTGGGAAAACCATAGCTTTTACTATATGGACCTTTGTTGGCAAGGTGGTGTCTCTACTTTACTATAGTGTTAGGTGTGTTTATTATATGCTTTAATTGTGCATTAGGCTTAGAAACATACTGTATAGCAAGTCAGGTCATTGGTCTGAGCACATTGCATGCAAAATATCTCCAATTCAGACCCCGACAACTCCAGGTATAACTGAGAAAGACTTCCTGAAACCCTGGAGAGCCTTGGCTAGTCAGCACAGATAATATCGAACTAGATGGATCAATGTTCCTAACTGATTCCCGAAGTCATATTTCTGGGTAATTTAGCATTATCCATTTTTTCAAAATGCCTTATATCACATAATATTTAACCTATAAGTTTTCCTGGAGTTGAAACTGCACCGGTGCACCTCCAGTGGAAGTGATAGCACAATGTGGCAATGGGAATAAAAGTCAATTAATGCATTTAGTGTTTTGGACTTTCCAGTCACTTTTGCTGTTTCAGCGTAGTTTAACAGCTTAGTTTGCCATTCCTCTCTGGTCGGGACTCTTTCTTCTTTCCATCTCTGGGCTAGTAGCATTCTTGCTGCTGTTCTCACATACATGAAAAGTCTTTTCCGTTCCTTTGGAATGTCAGTACCTATAATTCCTCATAAAAAAAGGCTTCTGGTTCTTTTACAAAAGTTATTTTAAACATTTTTTTTTCATTTCATTAGAAGAAGTACAGTTGTACCTCAGGTTAAGTACTTAATTTGTTCCGGAGGTCTGTACTTAACCTGAAACTGTTCTTAACCTGAAGCACTACTTTAGCTAATGGGGCCTCCTGCTGCTGCCGTGCTGCTAGAGCACGATTTCTGTTCTCATCCTGAAGCAAAGTTTTTAACCTGAAGCACTATTTCTGGGTTAGCGGAGTCTGTAACCTGAAGCGTATGTAACCTGAAGTGTATGTAACCCGAGGTACCACTGTACTTTCTCTTAATAGCCCCAGTTATCACAGCCAATAAGCAATGATGGTGCAGTCTGGTCACATTTCCTCATCCAAGCTCAGGGAATTATTTCTACATCAGCCTGTCTGTCATCGAACTTGGGCATGTCGTGGACCTGAGTTTACAGCAGAGGAGTCTGAGCGTATTCTAGGATGCCCATGCCAACGTCACCCACTAGGGCTTTAGGTCTTCACCTTTGGACCCGGTGTTTCTGTCCCTCAAGGACTGCTGTCTCATCCGCTACTATCCTTATATGAGAGTGGGTTTGGCTGTACCTGCATGTTGCTTTTATTCTCACTCTTCTTGCCACAGTCTGCCCTGTTCCCGAAACCTTCTGCTCTACAGAACAGCCTTTACTAGTTCTGCTGCCCATTCTACTAACCATACCATTATTTCCCCCTCCAGCTGGGAAAATGACCACTGCTTCCCACTCGTGGGACAAGAGAACAGTCTTGAGTAGAGACTATTTTAATGAGACCCAAGGAGCCAAATGGGCCTAAGCTCCCAGCCATTGCTGTGAGCCTTTCTTAGCATAATGAATAACCCAGCCTTTGGCTTCACGTATGTTTGGAAGGCACCTGCAGTTTGATTGAAATGGTGTCTTCTTTTTCTGCCATCACAAAGAGCCATTCCACCTGATGTGGATGTTTTGAGGCTGAATAAATCAGTTTGCACTGGCCACAGGCTATTATTTAAACTCCGTAATGCTGTGTGGGTAAATGAAAATTATTCAATTGTATCCTTTATAGCTTTCTTTTGAAAGAGCACATTCAAAAAATTGCAATTGCAGAGTCATTTAAAATAATGCTTTTATAAATAATTGGTTCATCCAGCATATGTTGGCACAAAATAATTGCAATACTAGAAGTCTTCTGACTTAAAAGAAGGGAGAAGGATAGAGGGAGAGATCGGTCAAATGGATTCTCTGACAGCTAGTTTTGATTCCATGCTGTTCAATCAATTCAGAGTATTACTGGCATTTTTTTTTTCTTCGAGAGTGTAATTTATGACAACTGCCAAGCTATGCTTTGGTGATTACTAAAAGGACAGATACTGGCACGAGCCATATTTCAACACTGCGGGAATATAAAATGAACTGCTAGAAATGGTCCAGGAGGAATGAATAGCAATAAGACATCAGTGTCATCTGAAAACTGATTTGTGATTGATTTTCAGAGGGCTTAATAATCTGAAGCTTTGATGTATAGTGTTTGGAAAGTTATTAAGTTTGATACAAACATCTGAAAGTTTAACAAATAAAGATGCAAATAATAAATTCATGCTGCAACTTAACTATTATTCATAGGGGCTCCAGGCAATCAACCTTTTGCTAATATCATGTCTATTGGAAAATAAAGTTTTGTTTAAATTATTATTTTTAAGTTGGTCTTCCCCAACCTGATGCCTTCCAGATGTTTTGGACTACAGTTCCCATCAACCCCAGCTAGGAATGATGGGAGTTGTAATCCAAAACATTTGGAAGGTACCAGCTCAGTTGGTTAGAGGTTGGAGAAAGCTGGTTGAGAGCCAGTGTGGTGTAACAGCGGTAGTCTCGTAATCTGGTGAATCGGGTTCGATTCCCTGCTCCTCCACATGCAGCTGCTGGGTGATCTTGGGCTAGTCACACTTCTCTGAAGTCTCTCAGCCCCGCTCACCTCACAGAGTGTTTGTTGTGGGGGAGGAAGGGAAAGGAGATTGTTAGTTGCTTTGAGACTCTTTTGGGTAGTGATAAAGCGGGATATCAAATCCAAACTACCGTATTTTTCGCTCTATAACACGCAGACTCTTTCTCCTAAAAAGGGAGGGGAAATGTCTGTGTGTGTTATTGAGCGAATGTGTGGTCCCTGGAGCCGACTGGGGCAAGTGGAGGCAAAAAAAATCAGGCAAAAATCAAATCACGCCTCTCGGAGAAGGGAAGCCTGAAAAGAGGAAGCGGCTGCTTTCCTGCATTCTGCCTCAGGGTCTTACTGCCCACCCTCCTCTGTTTCCTTGCTGTGTTTACTCAAACGGAACAAAGAGCAGGGAAAGCCCCTCCCCTCCAGGCAAGAAGAGGGGAAAGAGAGCGTCCTTCATTCTAATTCCTCTCCGTGAAAACATGCAGGAGGGAGAGAGAGAGCGTGCACGAGCCGGCTGGCTTGGGTGGGTGAGTGGGGGAAAACTTTTGCCTTCCTTTCCTCCCTCCTGTTATACCCCTCTCCTGCATTCTTAGCCAGCTGCTTCTCTGCACACCCCTCTCGTGCTCCTTTTCCCTTCTGTGTTTTTCCTTCCCTCCCCACTTAAAATGTGGTTACAAAGCATGGATCCACATGGATCCTCAGGATCTTTGCATTGGGTCAGCCCAAATTCACCATCAGAGCACAAAGCATGTCCATGGCTACAGCCTGCCCCCCAAAAAATCACGCATCCACTGTTGCCTGGGGCTGCAATGGTGCAAAAATGTGGTTAAAAAGCATGGATCCACATGGATCCTCAGGATCTTTTCATTGAGTCACCCCAAATTCACCATCCGATCACATAGCATGTCCATGGCTACAGCCTGCCCCCCAAAAGTCACGTACCCACTGTTGCCTGGGGCTGCAATGGTCAAAAATGTGGTTAAAAAGCATGGATCCACATGGATCCTCAGGATCTTTGCATTGGGTCAGCCCAAATTCACCATCAGAGCACATAGCATGTCCATGGCTACAGCCTGCCCCCCCAAAATCACGCACCCACTGTTGCCTGGGGCTGCAATGGTGCAAAAATGTGGTTAAAAAGCATGGATCCACATGGATCCTCAGGATCTTTGCATTGGGCCACCCCAAATTCACCATCAGATCACATAGCATGTCCATGGCTACAGCCTGCCCCCCCAAAATCACGCACCCACTGTTGCCTGGGGCTGCAATGGTGCAAAAACGTGGTTACAAAGCATGAATCCACAGGGATTCTCAGGATCTTTGCATTGGGTCACCCCAAATTCACCATCAGATCACATGTCTGTGGCCACAGCATGAAGCACAAAATGATACATCCACTGTTTCATTCAGAATGTTTTTCCCTTGTTTTCCTCCTCTAAAAACGATGTGCGTGTTATGGTCAGGTGCATGTTATAGAGCGAAAAATACGGTACTACTACTACTACTACTACTACTACTACTATTCTTCTTCTTCTTCTTCTTCTTCTTCTTCTTCTTCTTCTTCTTCTATACCTTCAGCTAAAGCAGCATTTCACAAACCAAACTTTGATCTATAGCTGGTTTTGGACTACAATTCTTATCATCCTTGACCATTGGTCCTGCCTGCTAGGGATGATGGGAGTTGTAGTGCAAAAACAGCTGGAGATCCAAGTTTAGGAAACCCTGAGCTAGAACATCACTAATAACTATAACTCAGCACCCAACAGGTCAGTACAATTCTATACAGTACTGTGACTCCTCTTTCTCCAAATATTCCATCTACAGACACAGGAAGTGACCATGTTTTAATAATTGCCACATTTTCCCGTGTATAAGACGCCCCCATGAATAAGATGGCCTTTCTTTTTTGAGCCCAAAATTAAGAAATAAATAAGGGCAACATTCCATGTATAAGACAACCCCCAATTTTAAACTTTAAAAATTTGGGGGGGAATATAGTCTTATACACGGAAAAATACAGTACTTTTTAAAACTTAAGTCTTATACTCCTAATCCAGTCTTTGGGGAACACCAAAGTGGTATGTGCAATAATGATTGCTTATCACTCAAGTGACTTTCAATTGACGCTGAAATAATCTTGAGCTGCAATCCTATTTGGACATAAGCATCACTGAGTGCAATGGGTTTAACTTTGGAGTAAACATTCTGAACTGGTCCTGCATAGCAGTGTGATGTTAGAGGATTTTCCTGTCAAACCATGGTAGCTTCTTGGTGGTCCTAACAAGATGTGAATAACTGCAGGGAGAGAACAGATGTTCCCTAATAAGGCTTCCTCCCATCTTTGACATAATCCAGAGAAAGTCACGCCTGCTTAAATTCTACTGAGATCAATGGGAGGAGCGTACAGAAAAGCACTCAGGCCCCTTTGCTTCCAGTGGGATGGGTGCGTAATCTAGACGGCATCCTTTGCAGTCTGAAATTTGCCCGTGGTGTGTCAAGTGCATGAGTGCCTATCATTTATTCATCCCTGTATGTGTCTGCTTTGCTGCTTGGTTTTCTTTGTCACTTTGTTTAACAAACAGCAATACTGTAGATTTTGTAAAATCCCTCTTGTTTGCAATGGTTTACGAGGACAAATATAAACAATAGACACATCTTTTTCATCGTGTAGTCTAAATCTTCTTTTTAAATGATTTTTATTAATTTTACATATACAGTGGTACCTCGGGTTACATACGCTTCAGGTTACAGACTCCGCTAACCCAGAAATAGTGCTTCAGGTTAAGAACTTTGCTTCAGGATGAGAACAGAAATCGTGCTCCAGTGGTGCAGCAGCAGCAGGAGGCCCCATTAGCTAAAGTGCTGCTTCAGGTTAAGAACAGTTTCAGATTAAGAACGGACCTCCGGAACGAATTAAGTACTTAACCCGAGGTACCACTGTAATCACAATACATAACATTGTATCCTCTTATTAAATCTCTTGGCTCAACCAAGCCCAAACGACTTCCCTCCTTCCCGCCTAATGGTTTACAAAATTAAACTTTCCATTTTTGCATTTCACTTCCTTTCCTATTCTCGTTATATCATTACTTAAAATATTAAATTACTCAAACAGAACAGGTAACTAATTCATCTTACAAATCTTCAGATAACCCTGCTAATGGTGTTAATTGCTTACAGTTGTCTTTCAAATATAATATAAATTTGTTCCAGTCTTTTGGGAAGACAGTACTTGATCTTGCTGGTTCCGGATTCTCCGCATCAGTTTCGCCAGTTCTGCAAAGTCCATCAATTTCATCTGCCAGTCTTTTGTTGGTACTTCATGCTGTTTCCATTTCTGAGCTAATAACATTCTTGCTGCAGACGTTGCATATAAGAACAATTTTTCATCTTGTCTCAGTATCTCTTTCCCCGCTACAGTATATCCAGTAAGAAAAGCTTCTGGGTTTTTTTAACAAAAGTGTTTTTAAACATTTTCTTTAACTCGTTATATATCATCTCCCAGAAAGCTTTTACCTCTTTACATGTCCACCACATGTGGCAAAAGTACCCTCCTTTTCCTTACATTTCCAACAGTCATTTTTTGTTCTATACATTTTGGCCAGTTTAAATGGTGTTAAATACCACCTATATGTCATTTTCATGACATTTTCTTTAAGCGGACTGCATGCAGTAAAATTGATACCTTCCTTCCATAACCTCTCCCATTCTTCTAACCGTATACTATAACCAACGTCTTTAGCCCAGTGTATCATTACCGATTTTACCTCTTCATCTTTAGTATGCCATTCCAATAGTCTAAATCTTTCTTAAATTGAGTTTTCTTTTTAAATCAGTTTAATTCATCTTGGTCACTTCACCAGGTTATATCAAAGCATAGCTTCAGGAGAGCACATCAGCACAGACTCTAGGACAGTCCTAGAGTCATAGAATGATGGAGTCATCTAGGTCAACACCCTGCAATCCAGGAATCTCAACTAAAGCACCCATGATAGACAGCCATCCAACCTCTGCTTAAAACCTCTGATGGAGAGTCCGCAAGCTCCCGAGGGAAACCACTGCACTGTTGAACAGCTCTTACTGTCAGAAAGTCCTCCCTGCTGTTTAATCAGAATCTCCTTTCTTGAAATTTGAAGCCATTGGTTCAGGTCCTCCAGAGCAGGAGAAAACAAGCTTGCTCCCATGTGACAGCCCTTGAGATTTTTGAAGACGGTTGTCATGCTTCCTTTCAATCTCCCCTTTTCCAAGCTCAACATACCTAGCTCCTTCAACCTCTCCTCATAATAATGACAATATTTTGATTATTGAAGCTCACAGGAAACCAGGGCAAATGAGCTAGAGTTGAGCTGTGGGGTTCTGCATTAGCTGAAGCTTGCAGATCATCTTCAGACATAGCCCCGTGTCGAGTGAGCTAGCAATCCAAGATTTGACGTAGCTTGTGCATAGCTACATCTTATGTGTACCCATAAGATAACCTAGCTGAATGTTAACACCGCGACTGCTTACCCATAGTGCATATTGATGTCTGTATTGTGTGGTGTTGGATATGTAAAAGCATCATGTTCTGCCAGCAACGCTACATGAAACGAAGCCAAAGCTGTCACAGAACATAAACTTTGGAAGGGATGCCAAGATGTGTGTGTGCTTTTGGGAAGCTGTGGAATAGTATCCAATTTAAAATGTTCTATTCCGCTGGAAAGCTGTGGTTCTGTGAAATTAACATTTGATTCCTTCCAGTGTCTAATTAATACTTAATACTATACACATTGCTGAATTTTTGTGTGGAAGACTTCTCAGCTCCTCTGTTACTTTTGGGAAAAAGAAGCTTCTGATAAAGATAGGGTTAAAAAGAAATGTGTCAGCCCTCCTGCCTATCACGTGGCTTCATTATAACAATCTTCCCTACATATCTTTGTCCATAAAGAATTCAGCTGGCCAGAAAGTCTCTATGGTTTAATGTTGGCTTATTAACCAGGGTCTTGAACAACAATCTGTAGTTGCAGTTTTAACTGGGTTGTCTCTGATTTGAAGCAAGACCCTCAAAGTTTGCTTCCAGTCAGTCAGGAGGCCTTCATCCATATCTCAAGTTACCATGGCGATATTTCTTTCTGCAGCAAAATTGGCACTTAACAACTGGCTGGGCAGAAGGTTAAGTAGACCACCAGTATGTGAAACCCTAGCCAATGTCAGGCAGGCCAACTCATTCTATTCCACCCACCCATCTTACTGCTTCTTGCTGAGTTCTACAAGGGGCAACACTGGGATTTAAGGAAGAGGAACAGGCTGATTGTAAGAAGGCAGGAAGGTGGGGCTGGATGAGGTTGGTGGGAAAGTGCCCCATTTGCCCTAACAGAGAAGCCTTCACAGATAACAACAACAACAAACAGAATGTCCAGAGATGGTCAGAAAGTCCTCTTCTTGTGGGACTGCAGCATGCAACCACAGATGTTCTGCTTTTTTTTTTTTTGCTTCTTCTTTTTTTAATTAAAGATTTTTTTGTTTTACAGAAGTAAGTGTAATGTCTCTCATATTTTTTCCATGTAACAAAATCCTTTTCATTTGTTGAGACATTAGGGGGAGAAGGAAAAAAAAGGGGGTGGAGGGAGGGGAGATGGGTGGGGCTGGGGTTGGGTGGTGATGTTTCTGTTATGCTTAATGTATGTAGGGTTTGGTGTTGTAGGGTTTGGTGTCAGCGTTGCTTGTGCTGTTCACTTGTGTTCCTTTGGTGGTGAGAGAGGTTGGGGTTGGCCTAGGGTGTGGTTGTTCATTTGTGATTGGCTGTGGTGATCTTTGTTTTTGTGTGTGAGTGGGGTGGGTGGGTGTTTTGGATCAGGTTAGCCATATTGATTTGTATGCTGTTGGTGGATTATTGTCGTTGTCTTGTTGGGTTGTGTATGTGATAAAGGGGAGCCATACCGGGGTAAAGGCGTCTCCTTCTGTTTGTCCCCATGTCAGTTTCAGTTTATTGGTTAATTTTTTCTAGCAGGTCTGTTTCCCATACTATTTGGTACCATTGGTCCATGCTTACTCCTGACAGGTCTCTCCAGTGTCTGGTTATGGTGTTTCTGGCTGCTGAAAGTAGGTGGGTTATGAGTTCTTTGTGGTGTAAACGGGCATTGTTGTCTTGGAAGATGTTTAGTAGGGCCAATTCTGGGGTGATGTCTAATACTTGTTGTTCTGCTCATTTTTGAACCTTTCCCAGTTCTAATTCTTTTTCCTCATGAGTTCCTGTGGCATGCCACGTTCTTTGCCTTCCCTGTGCATATTTGAGCTATAAATACGGAATAGGAATAGAGCAGTTGGGTGAGTAGGAGCCAGTTCCATGTGGTGGAGAATATTGAAAAATGCCTGAAATACAAATCAAGGATAAAGACCTCTGAAGTTTAACAGCCTCGGAGGAGACCAGAAATTTCATAACGAAATCTCTTCTAGCAGCCAGGAGCTGTCAGAATGACAAATAGACTAGTCTTTAATATCAGTTTACATACCAGGGCAGAGGGGGGTGGGGAGAGAAACAAACAATATTTCACACTGCAAAATCTGTAGGCATAATGGTTTCCGACTCCTAAGATGACAAAAGTAAAGCGGTCTGTCCAGAAGCTAAGACGAAACTTTATCCAGGATCACAGATAACATTGTCGGAAAATCAATACCTGTTGTAAAGCCCCTGGGTCAATTATGTCGTTTGTCTTAAGAGTTACTAGTCAGATGTCTGGTTAACCAACAGTTTACTACTTGATGCTCTTATCTCTCAGTGTACCATTTTGTGGTGCTGAGATAGTTTTCTCACTGAATTTCACATTACCTTGTTTGGGATTTTTTTCATGGCGTCTGTGACTAGCTGAGGGACAGAGTTCAACATATCATCCTAGAGCATTGTCAAAGGTAGATTTGTCTGGGAGATAATGACTGGCCCAAGGTGACCAAATGACCTTCATTGATTTGAAACCACTTCTCTCTATTCTAAACACAGCCATATATCCATTGCAGTACACTGGCTCTTATGGGAGTGGCAATGATATTTTAATTTTTAATACATTTTATTGTTCGTTTAGGTGGACTCTTATATTTAATTTTACTCGTTAGCTGCATTGACGTTAGTGCCATTGATCTAAGGCATGCTAAAGATGCAATAGAAAAACACAATAAAAAAAGGTTGCATGGAGGTATACTATCACGTTATTTAAATGAGAGAAATGAAACAGCCCACTCTTCTGCAAATCTTGCCCATTGCAATTCTGTCCTGCCCCAGGGGGGATGTGGCAGGCGGGGGGGATCTCATTAGAAGTCCATGCCTTTGTCTTTTTGGCATCAGCAAAAATCAGTTGCTTGTTCTGTCTGATTCTTTTTCAATTACGCTCAAGGGCTTGATAATGGGGGAAATGTTTACAGTACATGGGTCCTTCATTAGACAAAAAGAGCCACTTAGCTTCATGAGGTATAATTGATGTCCTTCCTGCCACTTGTCAGAGAACATTTGGCATCACGTGTAGGTGCTATAGAAAGAAGGAATCTGTTTATATGTTTGTGTATTGTGGCTGAGTTTGCGTGTGGTGCTAAACTAGGGAAATGCCAGCCTGGGCCCTCTCCTTTTGTCCCCTTCCTCTCCTTCCTGATCCCACCCTCTTCCTTTTCCTGCTGGAGCTGAAGCTCACTGCCAGATCACTGGGGTTCCATGCTTCTCTTTCTACCCTCCCAGCGCAGAAGCAGTGGGAACTGCCAATGGTGGGGCAGGTTGGAGGCAGCAATGCTTTTGAAAAACAAGTTGCTGGGTAACACAGGAAGGGAGACCGCTCTTGGGCTATGGTCCTACCTGAGAGTTTCCCACTTTAAGAACAGGATGCTGGACTAAATGGGCCCCTGGCCTGATCCAGCAGGCTCTTTTATGTTCTTTAAAGAGAAGGTGGGGAGGGAGGTGATGATCTTAAGAGAGAAATACCTGTGCATGCAAATAATATGTCAATAGCATTCAGCATTGTGGCCAACCATCATTGAAAGATACCAAAATCTGAACCTTCTTCTTCTTCTTCTTCTCCTCCTCCTCTGGCGATCACTCATAGCCTAGTAAGATAGTCTTCCATGAACACGGTCTTAACCGTGAGTTCGTAAGTGATAGTAGAGGCCAATTCTGGATCCACACGTCCTTCCACAGTGGGAACATAGGTTTCCAGACAGGAGTTGATCACGGTGAGGGTTTGCCAAGTATGCCTTCCTTTTAGCACGTTTCTCCCTTTCATCCTGAGTTCAAGCATCTTCAAAGTCCATGACGCCTTTGGTAAAGGCTGTTCTGCAATTGGAGCACTCGCAGGACAGTGTTTCCCAGTTCTTGGTGTTTATACTACATTTTTAAAGATTTGCCTTGAGAGAGTCTTTAGACCTCTTTGTTGACCACCAGCATTACGTTTTCCATTTTAAAATTCAGAATAGAGTAGTTGCTTCCATGCTCCTCTCTGCTAGTACAAGTGCAGAGAGGCAAGTCAGCAGTGGTGTAGCGTGGGTTGCCAGTGTCCAGGGCTGTGCAGAGATCCCACCCTGTGCAGAGATGGGTGGGAGGAAGGGAAATGGACAGAGCACACATGCACATTCAACTGCCTAACAGTGTCCATGTCACCCAGGAGACCACAGCCACAGAGATAAGAAGAGTCATTCTGTTGTCTTCCTGGTTTGCATGGAGCAGCCCTGGGTGCTGAAAGTTTGCTCTGCCTAACAATTTTGTGCCCGGGGCAACTGCCCCTGTGGCAACCACACGCTACACCACTTCAAGTCAATTAAGCCATTGTGTCCCACTCCAATCATGCAATTTTGCAAGATTCTCTGAAGGACATCGTTTCGAACATACTTCTCCATACAAGAGACTCATGGGGTTTTAATGACCTTTCCATCATGTTTTGTCATTCTAACAAGGGTATGAAGGGAGTGGCATAAGTTATTGCATTTAGTAGCTGAGCATTCCGAGATGCATATCCATTTCATTAACTTCTGAGAGTATTAATTTTACCCTTAATCAATAAGTTTTATGACCCCCAGTTCTCTGGTGGTCGGCTGCAGATGACTTAGCCATCAACTCTCTTCTCTTTGCACGCTACGCTTGGGCAATTATGCCGTATTTAGTGACTGAAAACATAAAATCGTTTGAAAGCCCGTCCTTCCTATGTGTGGCGTAATTGCTTCCAGCTTATTCAGCGCTTATTGAATTAGTATTGAAAAGATCATTTCATGCTTGGTTAAGTGGTAAATCCAATTCATTTGCTAGTGAGACAAAGTAACAAATCTGACTTTAACAGTGTTAATTGTAAGGCAACAAAAAAACAACAGCAAGAACAGCTAACAATCAAAGGTAAATTAGTCTGTTTTTATTTTGCTACAAATCTGACCTTTCACTTGTCATGTTTGAGATAATGCTGCAATTGTTATTTGTTTAATTATACACTTTGGTAATGATCCAGCCAAACCTGAGTAGGTTGCATAACCCTTGATTCTCATGGGAGACAGTTAAGGATATTCTTATTTCTCCCACTAAAACAACAGATCTTAGAAGTGATTTCCATTTGCTGAATCATGACCTTTATTGTTGAAACGGTGAAACATACAGTACCAGTAAAGTGACATTGTGTACAACTAATGTTCATTTCATATAAATCACATAGTATTCAAGGCAGCCGGGGGCATGTAGAAACTGTATAAAGTTGTTCCATCTGTATTGAAACATATTGTAAATCTTCCCAGCTTCATCCTGGGTTTGTAGTTTAATTAACTGATTCCCAACTCTTAAAGTACAGTCCTCTAAAGACATCATATTCTGGGTTTTCTGTATCTTAGTTATTTTAGTCTTTGCAGCGATAATTCGATTAGAAACCATTTCTGCCTTTCATTTTCTAACATCTTATTTATAATATCCAAGAAGTATTAACAATGGACCCACAGGCAATTGAAAGCGTGCAGCTCTTTGGTCTCATTTGTATAACTTAATTCCAGAACGTGTGCACGTCACACTCAATGGCAAAAAAATGAAAACTTCCTCTGCTGATCACACTTCATGCAACAGTGTGAAACATAATAAGGTTTCGTAGGTGTCAGATACCACTTACACATAATATTTTAATGATTACTCTTAAAGTTGGAAGATATACACTCCTCCTGCAGTGGAGATTCCTCAAATCTTATTCCCTGGCTCTTTTAAATTATTCCCCTTACAAGGTATCAGAGGAAGGTTATAGATTATTTTATAATCTTTTTTTAAAAAGGCCAGGATCCTTTCTCAGTCTCTAGCTTAATGTTTTTAAAAAGTCACAATTTATCCCCGCCTGTAGTAAAAATAATAATAATAAATGCCCTTCACTTTAAAAAGTGAAAGAAAAAATAGAAACATACTTTGCACCTGAATCACGGCCTCATGAAAGATTATTTTGGCTGATAAAGTGGCATGTTTTTGAGGAACTAAAAAGGTAAAGGGTCCAGTTGTGACCGACTCTGGGGTTGCGGCGCTCATCTCACTTTATTGGCCAAGGGAGCCGGCATACAGCTTCCAGGTCATGTGGCCAGCATGACGAAGCCGCTTCTGGCGAACCAGAGCAGCAGAAACGCCGTTTACCTTCCCGCCAGAGTGGTACCTAATTATCTACTTGCACTTTGACACGCTTTTGTCAAAGGGAGCTCACCCTGTCGCGGGGATTCGAACCGCCGACCTTCTGATCGGCAAGTCCTAGGCTCTGTGGTTTAACCCACAGCGCCACCTGCGTTCCACTTTTGAGGAACTACCTTAGTCCTATTGACAAGTCCTATTTGAAAATTGCCTTGTTCCCCTTCCCCATTGCAGTTACAATGTCTGTTACAGGGTTTGGTGGGGCAGCCAGCTCAGACAGCAGGGTGGGAGACAATTGGGGACAAAGGGAGGGGACTTCAGTGGTAGAGGAGTAGCTGGAGCCAGGGGGTTCCATTTTGTGTTTTGCCCCAAACAGCAAAACAGCCCAGCCCTGGTCTGTTGTCTAAACTCAGGTAAAGCGTGTTCTCCTTCTTGGAGAGCACGTGTTGCGGTGGGGGCTAACAAGACACCCCACTGTTGCTGGGTTGGAAATAATGTTGGCCACCATTATAATTGGGTTCTACCTGTTGCTGGGGAGATTTATATGTTGCCATTTTGTGATTGGCAGCCATAGCCTATATATGTCCTGCGCACAGCGTTGAGCTTCCTCTTTTCACTGCGTGCACCAGATTGCCCGTCCCTCCCTCCCTATATTCAGGGTTGTTCGCTTGACCTTGCTATGCCTGTCATGGGGTCATCTGCTTTTGGGGCAGGCGCCCGGTAGGAATTTTGTCCATTTGGCTGATTGTCTGGTGCCATTTGGTTTTTGCCTACTGCGTAGCAAATCGTCACAACTTGTAAGGTTGCGGTTAGGCATTGGTTTTATGATTTGGTTGGTGGAGGGGTATGGATTGGCTGTGCCTGCCCCTCCAAATTCTGCTGCTGCAAGGGTATTCCGTTAAAGGAATACAGGGGCTCGCCATGCTTATGTCCGAACCCCTGTCAAGGGGCTAGGGCCACGCAAGAGCCCCTGGGAGCATTTGGGAAGAGGTGAGGGCATGGTACCCAGCTCCATCTCTCCCCAAAATGTTTTCCCTTTCTGACTTCGCAGGCGTGCGAATGTCAGTCTGTCCCCGTGCCGGGTCAGATAGATGCCTAAGCAACCACTCACATTGCTTGTATTTTAATAAAGTTGTGGCCAAAAACCTTAAGCAAAAATTATGTCTCAATTGTGTTTTCTTTGGGGGTGGCTTGGGGACCTCGACACGCAAATAGTGAAATGCTTGGGGTCAATTTACATCTGTACTTGTCCCAGATCTTTGCAGCTGTTAATGAAAAAGATTTGGAATCCTCACCCTCTTATTTCTGGAAGGCTATAGGCTTCTATTTCCGATTTGCAGCAGGATGCCTATATCCTCTGGCTCAAGATTATGCCATTAAGAGCTCAAATCGAAGATGCTAACAATGATGCACAATACATTACATCGGGGATTCCATTCTGCTTCCCTGCTTACCTTTTGAATAATCCAATAAATAAGTCTAGACATTTATTTTTTTCAAAAAGCTGCTGAATTGAATTTTAAGTGCACACTGTTCCAGCTAATATCTGATCATTTCTTTGCTAGACATGTTGCTGCTTAAGAGCCCAGAGTAGTAGGCCGAGAGCTGGAAACCTTGAGTTTTTGAATAAGATACCCATCAGCGCTTGATGAGGAAACTGGGTAAATGTAGTCTGCATGGGTGTGCAGAAACAGCAAATTGACAGAGGCAGAATGCTGAGAGTTGGCTAAAGTTTATGGGCCTCTATGGCATTTCTCTTGGGATCTGATGTGGGCTAGCAAACCAGCTGTCCTCTTAGGGTATGTTCTCTTCGCCTCTTACTACTATACTTGCAAATGAAGCAAAAACATAGGAACTTAGAAACATACCTGTCAGCCGTCCCTTATTTGGCGGGAAAGTCCCTTATCCCAGCGCCGTGTCCTAGTGCTGTCCCGTATTGATGATGTCCCTTAAATTTCCCGGGTTTCAAAGGAAGCAGCTCCTCTCCCTCCCTGCCAGCCAGCCAGGGAGGAGGGAGGCTCCAACTGTGTTGCTTGGCTGCGTTGCTCACCCAATAAGGAGTCTAAGAACGACTGGGGGGGTGGAGCTTGCATGCTTTGTACCGATCAAATCGGCCGCATTGCCTGGGGACTCACCTTTGCTCAGCGGAGAGGTGATAGTGGTTTTCCTTGCTGCCTCCCCTTTGCCAGGTTGCTGCACTGTGGGAACCACTGCTTGAGGCTTCGTTTGGCTGCTGGTTGATTAAAATCCCTTATTTTGGCTGCTGATCCCTTATTTTCGAGGCTGCTGGTCCCTTATTTTCAAATCTGTAAGTTGACAGCTATGCCTAGAAAGCTGCCTTATACCAAATCAGAACTCTGGTCCATCCAGCTCAGTATTGTCTATACTGATTCACAGCAGGTCCCCAGAGTTTCAGACACAGAGTCTCTCCTAGCTGGAGATGCTTGGAATTGAACTTGAGGCCTTATGCCATTGAGCTGTGGAGCTTCCTGAAATGCTACAGATACTTTAAGCTTCCAATGCTTTCTCACCCAAAGTAAATCAAACCTAGGTAATGCTGCTGCTGGAACATCTCAGAGCTCGAATAAGGGGTGGGGGTGGGGATGAAGAACTAGCGCACAATAATATACTATGGAAATCTCAGCTTTCTAAGCCCCATTACACAGAAATACATGTCCTAAAAACTCAAAGGTAAAAGACCCCTGGATGGTTAAGTCCAGTGAAAGGCAACTATGGGGTTGTGGCGCTCATATCGCTTTCAGGCCAAGGGAGCCGGTATTTCTCCACAGACAGCTTTCTGAGTCATGTGGCCAGCACAGCTAAACCGCTTCTGGCACAATGGGACATCATGACGGAAGTCAGAGTGCACAGAAACGCACTTTACCTCCCCACCACAGTGGTACATATATATCTACTTGCACTTGTGTGCTTTCGAACTGCTAGGTTGGCAGGAGCTGGGAACAGAGCAGCGGGAGCTCACCCCATCGCGGGGATTTGAACCGCTGACCTTCTGATCAGCAAGCCCAAGAGGCTCAGTAGCTTAGACCACAGCGCCACCCTCGTCCCACTAAAAACTGAAGCATTTGGAAAGTTGCAGAGGGAAGCTACTTGGGGATGAATGATCTGGAGCGGTTAAATGGCATGTGGCTGGGGAAACCCAGCCAGATGGGTGGGGTATAAATAATAAATGATGATGATGATTGATTGATGGTGTAAGGAAAGGTTTGGCACACCCCTTTCCATGCCACTCCTCCAAATTATTTCCTCCCAAATTTTTTTTTTTTTCCTTTTTCTGAAAAAACAGCTCTCAGATATCAGGTCCATTCATTTGCAATTGGGCCCTTATCAGGACTGCCCCATATGTCAGTTCTGGGTCTAATATTTAGTGACAGCCCTCCCCATCTAGGAGCCAATGTAGTATTATTATTATTATTATTATTATTATTATTATTATTATTATTATTATTACCCCCTTATATTGAAAACACTTTGCTCTGGTGCATTTTGCTACAATGCTTTATACTTAGAGGAGCAGGCAGTCTTAAACAACGTCATAGGCTCACTTCGTGCAGACATGGCTTTGCGGGAGCTGCTTTTCTGCATCAGTGTGGATTATGTGTGAACCCACTCCATGGGTTGGCATTACATTTGCAGTTTTTAATGTATTTTTAATCTTTTGTTGGAAGCCACCCAGAGTGGCTGGGGAAACCCAGCCAGATGGGTGGGGTATAAATAATAAATTATTATTATTATTATTATTATTATTTCCCACCTGATCAGCACACCTTCACTCACCAGATTAAACTTTATGTTTGCCACGTGAAAAGCACTCCAGCCCTGCCAGTTCAGAACTTTTAAGTGGTGTCAGTGGGGAAAGAAGAGCCCTGCATTCTTCCCTTTCACAATTTATCTCCAGCCCTCTTTCCACCATTTGTCTAATCTTCCCTTACTGTTAAGAGGGAGGGAGGAGAGGAGATTAGCTGCCACGAATAGTGATAACAGGAGATAAACAACTGAAGGATAGAGCTTTAGCTGGCAGTTCCCCTTTACCTATCGGTGTGTCAACCTCCTTTAGTTTTCTGTGTCTCGAGAGGGAACCTTCAAAGGTAGAGCCAGACTGTTTCTCATGCTGTAAGAGTAATGTATAGTCTGATTCCCACAGTTGAAGAGTTGCCACCAAGAAGGTTTCTCTGTATGTTACATGGATAGTATCGACAAAAGGGATTATTCCTGTCGGGCTTAGAGATAACAAAGGAGCAAAAAATCTGTAAGGTATCTAGAAGCTTTCACAGCCTGGTCCCATATATTTTTTGCCTATTAGCACCATCGTTATTATTACCATTCAAATAATAATCAGTCTCAAGGCAACTTAAAGGTATTTAAAACATACAAGCTACAAACCTCCTCCTTCAGACTGAACCCATTAAGAGCAGGTTGGACACCGCTCATCCAGGAAGTGATCTCACCACAACAAAGGAAGCAGTGCAAAGTGTTTCAGGTTGTCGTCTGTTTGCTGAGAAAATCACATCCAGAATATGCCCTGCTGTACTCTGGTTTGAAGGCATTTGGGGACAAGCTCATGGTTTTCATGGTACCCATGAAGTCATGGGGGCTACTCCAGGTAAGGCAGCCTTGATGTGAATGTTGACACCCCCAAAGAAAAACAGCTAGTAGCTGGGAGCTCTTCAACACTATGTTTGAGAACCCCTCCGTCAGCTCACATAGGGAGAAAGCTGAGCAGCGGGAGGGTGGGGTTGGTACACCAGCAGAATCCCCCATCTTTCCTGTTGGCCCTGAACTAGATGTAGACATTCTGGATTATCAATGTAGACATATCTGGATTATCAGGGAGCCTGGAAAGGGAGAGAGATGGTATTCCCATAGATCTCAGCAAAACCCTCAAAAAGCCTGGCTCTCAAGTCTATTGGTTCTGAACCAAATATCCAGGTGGATTTAGCAGGAAGAGACTAGCTCAGCCTTACTCTACTTAGGTCTCGGTCAGCCCACATCCACTATTTAATTTTGGTTAAAGTGGATCTCATTGTATACCAATGAAGCATTCATAAACAACAACCAAGAGACCTGAGGACTGACTAATAGGACAGCCACCAGACTTGGTGAGATGAAGACCAGACCACTGTTTGTTCCTTGATCCCCTTACCTGGACTACCATTCTCTCACTACCAGTGACTACATGGTTTGGGGCCCCCACAACTCCCCCCACAATTGAGTCCCATATCCTCCTTCCAGGCATAAGACAAAGCCCCTTCAAAACCAGCAGAAGAAGAGACCACTGAAGCTCACCTCCAGTAATTGTCACCAGAACACTACACCATAAATATTCAACCCCAGCAACAATGTTAGAAGGTGGACCCATGGCCTTATATCACCCCCCCCTTTCTTTGGTGTCACTGCTGCTGAGGGCACTGCCACTTGTGTTGAGACTGGCAGATAAAAGCCTACTCCCAGAATTCGGGCTCGGTTGGCTCATGTTGTCAGCCAGCCTGGAGGCAGCCTCTGGCTAGTGATGTCAACAGCAAAGTCCTGGGCACTGCAAAGGGAACATCATGGCAGCAAGTGCAGAATGGGGCCAAGGTGGAACAAATGGTCCACATGCTCCGTAGGCCATCCCAGCTGTTGCATTTGCTACTTCTGGGACACAAATCCCACCAAGTTCAGTGGCACTTGTTCCCATAGGAGTTTACATGGGATTCCGGTCTTAGGCACTGGAGGTTAAAACGCAACATCTGGAGTGATTGCCCGAAACCAAAAAGGAATCATTTGCAAATCCAGGAACGCTCTTGCTGACGTGTTCCTGGCAACCCACCGGCATCAGAAGACAGGCTGTCACAATTTCTCTCTGGCTGTTTTCAACTACATGCATAGCTAACATTTGCAAAAAGATTCTGTTTGTCTGATAATGTCCCCCGCTTCTTTCAGATTCCCTTATTATTCAAAGATGCCGTTCCTCTCTTGATTCGATAGAGCTTGGCAGTGCACATTTGTGAGTGGATGTTGTTTGTTTTAATGGCCTGGAGAATGCAAAAGCTCCGTCTCTGGAATGGCACCCCGTTGCATTAGGATTGCTTGTGCTTCTAGTTCCATGAGAAATGGGTATTGAATCTTGTGGTCTGCACTGGAAGAATGGCCTTTGTTGCATGGGTGCTGGCAATATAACTGTTTGGAGTGTTCTTCTTTCCTGTACGTGGCATAAGGCTGGTGTGCTTAAGGGAGATTGTTCATAGTGGGGGAGTATACATGGCAATAAAGAGCTTTTGCCAGTGATTAAAGCCAGCGAAGCAAAGCTGAGAAACACAAAAGCTGTTTACTGTTAAATACATCTCAGCATTACCCAAGAAGCCTTGCTTGCCAAATCACAAGATTAAGCTTAAATAAAGGAGGCAGAGTGGCTGGTGTCTCCAAAAACGTGAAGGTGCTTCAAGTCTAGCGATGGGCAAATCTGTCCATTTCCATTCCTCCTCTTTTCCGTCTGAAGGTCAATTCTCTGCATTTCCACATCAGTTTGCAAATATCTTTTTTTAAAAGCTGCCATGATCCATCAGCGCGTCAGTGTGAATTTATCTGAGCACACACATTTGTGTGTGGAGTTTTGCCGAATATGTGCTGTGAAGGAAATAGGTTGTATTTAGGTCTAGTTTGGATGCTATGGGGTTAACTTATTAAAACTTGCTGGGTCTGGAGATCAACTTGGAAGCTGGTTAAATCGTTGAGAAAGATGCAGATTGCACTTAGGCTGTGTTTGCTGTTGAGAGAAGGGGGTGGGGGAGACGATTTAGCTTCCCTGTGTTTGGGAGTCATGCAGCCGGAGGGTAAATTGGGGAACCAGGTAAAAGGATGAACGGATCAAGGCGTGTCTCAGGATACAGATAAAGGAACACATGCCAGCTGAAGGGTGCAAGATATGGCAAATCAGGAATATGTCTTAGCTCTTGGGACTGTATCTAGCTAGGGAAAACTGGATTGCATTTAACCTACATTTATTTGGCTGTGTTTTTGCTCCAGTTGGGAAGAATGCTTTATGTGCATGTAACCATTCCGACGCTGCTGTTGTTTTCCCCTAAGAGCTTTTTCTTCATCCTTTTAGTAAACTTTTAATCTTGTTTTATAAAACTTTTGTGGTCTCCTTTAACGTACCACCCCAGGTCTAAAGTGCCAAGTTCTATACTACCTTGAGGGCTCTCAAGGACACACAGAAGAAGTTTTAGGCTGATGGAAAACAGCCAGGAGTAAATAATACTTTTACCAGGTGGCAGAGAGAGAGACTGCTTTGGCTCGCTTCCTCATCATGGTATGTGCCCTGGGGTGCCTTGACCATAGCTGTCAACTTTCAGATTTGAAAATGAGGGATCAGCAACCTCAAAAATAAGAGATCAGCAGCCTCACCTGTCCCGGGGACAGTCTACGGGATATCTAACAATCCGGGATAGCAGTGGGAAACAGCGCTGGAATAAGGGGACAACAAAATTACTTGGCTGCTCCATCCACCCAGGTAGGGCACTCCACACAAAATCAAAACAACTATAAAAACACTAATTAAAACAATACAGTATAATACAGCAAGGAAGATTAGATGACTTTCAAAGTCCAGGCTTCCCATTCAGGGCCGAGATCACTCTGGAGAAGAAGCTGTTCTTGAGACGGCTTGTTCTTGTCTTCATGATAACCCCTACTCACTCTCAGTTTTGAAGGCCAGTGCTTCATCCTATACATTTGATATAATGTGTAGTCCGGCCCACAGACTTCATGGAATCAAGTGTTTTTTGTTGTTTTTAATGGAGCGGGTGTCTCTAATAATAATAATAATAATAATAATAATAATAATAATAATAATTTATTATTTATACCCCGCCCATTTGGCTGGGCCTCCCCAGCCACTCTGGGCGGCTTCCATAAAAACCACAAATACAGTAAAATGTCACACGTTAAAAACTTCCCTGAACAGGGCTGCCTTAAGATGCCTTAAGATATATCAAATAAACTTTCCAGTGTAATTGCTCTGGATGAAAGGGATAGGAATCCCTTGTTCAAATTGATGCAGAGGCTCCTTGCAGCTGTTGTTTCAGCCGTTATTTCCTTTGTCTCACGCTTGGAGTTCTTCTCCTATGAAGAGTTATTTCCATGCCTTGTGCTATTCCTTATAGCATCTCCTTTTCTATTCCACTTCAAAGGGTCTGTCTAAAGGAGGATACTGGGGCTTGAAGGAGAATCAGAGTGTAAGACAAATAATCTGGAGGTGTTGGAGCTGCATAGCCTCCAACATTTCTGATGATGATGATAATGATGATGATGATGATGATATACCCTGCCCATCTGGCTAGGCTTCCCCAGCCACTCTGGGCGGCCTCCAACAAAATATTAAAATACAGTAATGCATCAAACATTAAAAGCTTCCCTAAATAGGGAAGGTCCAAAGAAAAGCAGGACATTCCAGGATCGGTTCAGAAACCAGGACGGCTTCTGTAAATCCAGGACTGTCCATGGAAAAGAGGGACACTTGGAGGGTCTGAAGTTGTTGTGAGTGCCAAAGAGAAGCTTTGACTTGCCATGGTGTTTCTTATTTGATTCCTCCCCACAGATAGATAGCTATCAGTATGGGTAGCTGTTACCGTAAGAGAAGAACTATCCATCTTGTATGACCATCTGCTTTTGGAGAGGATAAGAGCTGCTTCAGATGTTACTTTTCTGATGCTTCCATTTTTAATTGGCCGTCTACGAAAATTGAAATAGAGATGAATTTGCTAATCTGGATGTTCATATGTATGCTCCATAAATGCAACAGCGTACACAATAACACAGAACTTACACTTCGGCATATGCATCCAAACCTCTTATGCAGGGGCTGTCATCATTTATACAACCATCCAAAATTCACGACACACGCAAACACCTGGAATCAACAGAACTTAAAAGTGCTTTTATTTTGGCTATTTTCTACTGTTAGGTTCTTCTGCACCTCTAAACCCCCCCCCCCAAAAAAAATGTGCAGTTGTGAATCCTGTTATCTGGCTCACCCCATGAAAATAGTTGGCAGGATACATGCTGGATGTTGCCAGGATATAGGTGTCAGGCATTTCCCCCCAATCATAGCTTATTGCATTTCTAAACTACAAGCAGTGACACTCAGTGGTACCTCTGGTTGCAAATGGGATCCGTTCCACACGCGGGTCATAATTTGCCGCTTCTGCGCATGCGCGTGATGTCATTTTGCGCGTCTACACATGTGTGAGCAGTGAAACCCGGAAGTAACCCTTTCTGGTACTTCCGGGTCGCCGTGGGACGCAACCTGAAAACGCGCAACCTGAAGCAAACGTAACATGAGGTATGACTGTATATTCCCCAAAAAATGGGTAAAAAATATAATTCCTTCTAAACATAAAGCTTCTCCTAATAGTTGCATGCAGGGAAGGGATAGAGTATACAGATGTTCTATTATCACTGGAGGTCATAGTTCATCTCCCTGTTTCCTGTATAGAAACTTTGCCAGGTATGCACAGCTTGTGATGTTCTGCATGCACAACAGAATAAAATTGGTCACAACGTTTTCCAGCTGGAACTTGCCAGAACTCAGTTCTGGCACCTCTCAGGTGGGCGCCACTGCCGTTATAAGAGAACAAGGGAGGCATTCATGGGGAGTTCTGGCCCCTCTTTTTCTAGAAAAATAGCACTGGTCACAGCACTAAAGCACCAGTGTTTCATAGTTGTTGGAATCTCATTGTCTCCTCCTGTATGTAGGGCTGGTATCACAAAAATAGCCTGCCTGCAAGTTAGAATCATAGAACTGTAGCGTTGGAAGGGACCAGAGGGGTAAATTAGTCCAACCACTTGCAATGCGGGAATGTTTTGCCCCATGTGGGGCTCGAGCCCACGGCTTTGTGATGATGTCATGCTCCACCAACCCAGCTATCCCAGAGTAATGGCCAGGGGCGCCGACTTATAAAAAATATTGGGGGGGCCCATACCGAAAAAAAATATTGGGGGGGCTCCAAACCGCTGCTGCTGGGGGAACGAAAGGGGCGAGCCCCGGGCTGCCCCGACCTTAAGTGAACCTGTGAGGGCCCGCCCTTTGCGGCAGCCGATTGGCTGCCGCCGTGGGCGGTGAATATTAATGAGCTAGGGGGAATCCCCGCTTCTCGCGGGGCTGACGCCAGCCCCGCGAGATTGTTGATGGGTCGAGAGCCCGCAACCCCACCCCCTCTCTAGATCGGGAGTGGCTTTGTTTTAACTCATTACCGAATGTATTTTAAAAGGTAACTATCGTCAAACAAGGAAAATAAAAAATACCAACATAATTTTGTGATTTTACAAAGCATAATATAACTAATAATTTTCTTAAATTATTGGGGGGGCGGAGCCCCCCCAAACAAATTTTTGAGGGGGCTCGGGCCCCCTCAGGCCCCATGGAGTCGCCGCCTATGGTAATGGCACCTACATTGACCTCCCCCAGTGTCAGTAAGGCCCCCGTGCTCATCCCACCTTTTGTTACCCCTCCCGTTGGAAATTTGAAGGGAGAAGTTGCAGCCTTGAAAAGTGTGTAGACCATATATTGCCAACACTTTAGTACGCAATGCTGGCATTATGTGCCTTTGTGTGCATTTCCCTCCCTTCTTTCCCCCGGCTTTGATTGACACTTGTAGAGAACCCAACAAGACGGTGAAGTGATTTTGGCTTGGCTTTGTTGTTGTTTTTTAGTTGATGTTAAATAGTTGTGACACTGCTGAGGTGCTTGTCTTTGTTGTTATTCTTGGCACCACTAATGGCTGCTCTGGGAGTACGGCATGCACCGAGAAGGTGTCTTTAATTGTTGATGCCGTTCAAAGGATATTACCACTCCTGACAGATTTGCTGATGCACCGTTTATTCCAGTAGCCTTTCGGGCGGTTTGTTCTCCCTCTTTAGCTCCTTGTGGTTCTGTTTCTTGAACTTACTCTCTGCACAGAACCTGCACAGAGTTGTGCCGAGACACTTTTGGTCAAACAGACAGAGGGGTTCCTCAGCTGAGTGGACAACAATGAATTTTGCTATAGGAAGATAGATTTGATTCCTGAGTAACTAGAGCAAGGGAGGGGAAACTGTCAGAAACCTTTCGTACTTTTATCAGACTTGTGGCAGGAAGCAGAACTGTGTCAGTTAGCAATACAGTGGTACCTCGGGTTACATACACTTCAGGTTACAGACTCCGCTAACCCAGAAATAGTGCTTTAGGTTAAGAACTTTGCTTCAGGATGAGAACAGAAATCGTGCTCCGGCAGCATGGCAGCAGCAGGAGGCCCCATTAGCTAAAGTGGTGCTTCAGGTTAAGAACAGACCTCTGGAACGAATTATGTACTTAACCCGAGGTACCACTGTACCTTTCGTATTGGGGTGTGGCCAGTCAGTATTCATTGAATATGTGGAGGGTTTCTTGCAATGGTTTGTGTGTGTGTGTGTGTGTGTGTGTGTGTGTGTGTGTGTGCATGAGCAAGATTAATGTGATCTATAATTCCTTTTGGGAAAGGTTATAGAGTCTAGCGAATCATCTAGGTCTACCTGATGCTGCCATATTATTAAAACTAAATGTTTGTGGCAGGATAAACGTTATACCACTGGGTGCTTCCCATAATCCACTAGAGAGAGGAACGCTTGAATAAAATGAACCTCTCATAAGTTTAATGTTAACTAATAGGAGGGGCAAAGTACTATAAATCTGTTGCAATGATTATTACTGGTCAGGGAGTGTGGGTGTGCATTGTAAACTGTGCACATTTATTTGGGAATAAACCCCACTGAATTTGGGAGGCAAAGAATTGTGCTGCACTATAGTTCAAATGTCACCTTGGCCACT
This sequence comes from Podarcis muralis, assembly GCF_964188315.1. Lineage (NCBI taxonomy): Eukaryota > Metazoa > Chordata > Lepidosauria > Squamata > Lacertidae > Podarcis > Podarcis muralis. The sequence goes on along the minus strand of NC_135656.1, from coordinate 17,202,428 downwards.
AGCTGGTCTTTGGAAAACTGTCTTTCATCCGTAGCAATAGGGGGGACAACCGTACCCTTCAAGATTGTTTATTGAGCTATTACATACAAAGTAGTTTGCATACACATAACAAAGCACCTTTTAAACACAAACGATATTTTTACATTTGTTTTGCAGTAGAATTTATCCGATTAAAGTTGCCTCTTGCTCCTTATGGAATGTTAAAAGATTTTAAAAGTTATTGTGTGTGTGTTCTCTCTTCTTCAGATGTTGGGTTTTTAATGGCTAGAGTACTTGAGTCAGTGGCTCACTTGCCACAGAAAATCACTCCTGTGAGTCTTTGCTGATTCTGTACCTAAGGAAATGGCAAAGATCCCGTTGATTATAATGAGCGGGAGTGATATTAAAACTGTAATTACTGCTTTATTTTATTCTTGTAGGCTATCCCCGTTGGCTTACCTTAGATTCGTTTCCCCCGAATTTAAATGAAAATGAGGTTCTTGTATTATTCTGTCTCTCCCTGCCGCCACCGCTTTGTACTGGTGAGCAATTTGGTAGGGAAACTGCGCTTGCTGTCACAAGGCAACACAGTGGAAACATAATTTTTCAGAACTCTCTTTAATCATTAGGTAAATGTTCCAGCAATCAGCTATGCTAATAAACAGCTCCCCATTAATACTTATCTAGGAGAGCCAATGTAGGTATAAATGAATTCATAAATAAATTTGAAAGTTAACAGCTTTAATCAGCTACACCTACATCCTAATATTATCATCACGGGGACAATCACCCAGTGGGTCAAGTAAAGAGCATAGCAAAGGATAGAAGGGGGGAAAGCAAGGGAAGAATTCAAACGCCACCAACCACAAGTTCCTTAGTGCCAAATAAAATGTGTAGAAAATGTACATGGAACAGCCGGACTGGACTGCTTTAAGACTGCTGCTGGTGGTCTATTTCTTTTTTTCCTGCACATGGAATCATAGCATCATAGAACTAGAGTTGGAAGGGACCCCAAAGGTCATCCAGTCCAATCCCCAGCAATGTAGGAAATCTCAACCTTTGGTTCCCCCATCCAATTTGAAACTAGACCCTGCTTAGTTTTGTGAATGTGCTAACAGTTTATTGCTGCACCACCGGGAGTCCAGAAAGCTGGTGGGTCAGGAAAAGGCTTTTAGCTTAGTCTTCTTCTTCCTTCAAGGAACCAGTCATACATGATGCCCCACCTGCTGTTTGAAGTGCTGCAATCGAAGAAGTGTTGTACACATAACGTCATGCTGTTCCAGTGGCTTTGGGTTGGCCCTTAGATGTCTACAAGAACTTCATTGGCCTATCAACAGCTGGAGCTTTTATATATCCGAAAAGCAGGGTGATGTGATTGCGAAGTGCCACAGCAATGGTGCCAAGCAGTCCTATCCCCATTCATGCAAAACTGTCGCTGAGCTTCTTGCGGCTCAGTCTTAATGGATGGTTGTGAATAGCTGTGCCATTATGCACCCAGCCACTAGCCGATTAGGCGCCGAAATCAGTTGTTAGTGGTGGAGCAGTGCAAAAGGATACTGATGATCAGCCAGAAGGGAAATAATGGCAACACGGCTAAAATGCATTATGCCTAATGGGGCAGTGTGAAATGTAAAGGAAGTCCCCTTTTTCTGAGCACCTCCTGGAGTTCAGCCATCATTTCTTCAGTCATGGAAACAGTCGCCAGCCTTCGCATAATGGCTCACTATCATTACAGAACGTGGAACATATGTTATGCCATAAACACAGGAGAACAAATTCCCACACCAGCAAAGGAATCCAGCTCAAAATATTTCATAGCAAGTATATACAACATGTAAAACTGTGCCAGCCTTTCTCTTCTGTTCTAGGCAAATCCATCCATTGGCAATCCCAAGAGTGATCCAGTTACAGTAAAATGAAAGAAAGTGTGTTAACCTTACAACTGCAATACTGGTAGTAGAGTACTTTTGGTGTAACCATCCCAATGTCTGAGGATCTCCCACCTTGCTTTTCTCTTGTTGGAGGACAATAGCATCCATTTGGAGCTGTTTTTCTGCGTTATCCCGCATGGTGGCTGTAATAGTTTTGAAAAAACACTTTGCTGAAAGAGGCTGAGGCATCAGCTTCTTAGTGCAGTTGGCAAACAGGTTGCTTTTTCATAGGCTCCTGGAAAGCAGGGTTCCTTGGCTTTCAAAAGGTAGCAGAAGCAGTTAATTTCTAAACAAGGAGTGTTGCCACACTGACCTGAAAGCCTCATGTTCTAATCCCAGATGTCTGCGGTTACTCAAGGATGGTTCATGAATAAGACAACCCCCCCCCCCTTAGGATCTCTTCAAAAACTATAGGGCCACCAGCAGGCTTGTGTTTGAGAAAGTTTTACATGGAGGTGCCAGTAATGTGAAACTGTCTCATAGGGTGGGTGGGTACGTAGGTGGATGATAGATAGATGATAGATAGATAGATAGATAGATAGATAGATAGATAGATAGATAGATGATAGATAGATAGATAGATAGATAGATATAGATAGATATAGATGATAGAGATAGATAGATAGATAGATGATAGATAGATAGATGATAGATAGATAGATAGATGATAGATAGATGACAGATAGATAGATAGATAGATTATATAGATTTATATGCATCTAAACCACTGAGCCTAGGACTTGCCGATTGGAAGGTTGGCGGTTCGATTCCCCGCGACTGGGTGAGCTCCCGTTGCTCAGTCCCAGCTCCTGCCAACCTAGCAGTTTGAAAGCACAAGTAGATAAATAGGTACCGCTCCAGTGGGAAGGTAAATGGTGTTTTCGTGCGCTGCTCTGGTTCGCCAGAAGCGGCTTGGTCATGCTGGCCACATGACCCGGAAGCTGTCTGTGGACAAATGCAGGCTCCCTCGGCCAATAAACTGAGATGAGCGCCGCAACCCCAGAGTTGGTCACGACTGGACCTAATGGTCAGGGGTCCCTTTACCTTTACCTTACCATTGTAATGGCAATGGCGCCCACCTGAGACATGCCAGAACTGAGTTCCAGTGAGTTCCTGCTGGAAGGGGGAAAAAAGCCCTGGATGGAGACCAGAGGAAACCTGGTTTCAGTTCTTGAAGAAAGATTTATTTATTTTTACATTCTGCTCAGTGGTCATTGCTCTAACGTGCCACAAAGCCTAACCACAGGTTCAGACTACTTGGACGTAAGGGATTATTTATGGGTGGCTGAAATTGTTCACAATCACGGTGGGATGAATTTTATTGGGCAGCTTGGACCTTTGAATTCTCCTTGTTACCAAGGCCAAAGTTTAATGGCAGCAAAGCCATATGGTAACTGACGCTGGGTTTTGTAGACGCTACTAATTGTCCACACACCACGGTACCTGCCAAATAACGTAATTTGGGCATCAGGAGGGGGGGGGGAATTAATAGAGATTCTAGTGCTTTCTATATAAACCTTCAAATTCCCATTTCATTAAAAAAATTCCCCCTCTGCAGCTGGTAGCAGAGATTAGGATGTTTTGCCATCTGTGCAGATTAATGTTGACTAAAAGAGAGTGAGTGCAACAGATGAGAGCTAGCTTTTGAGATTTTTTTTTGGGGGGGGGGGATACTAACACATCCAAAACACAAAATATCTTCCCCTGCCTTCTGCATCTTACACCTGTTCCGTTTAATCACATCAGTGTGCGTGTTGTTGTTGTTTAAGGCACAGGCTTCATCCAGATACATATTATTACATTTAATAGATCTCTCCAGCCCATCAGTCTTTGTGGCTTGTGACAGAATTAACAATGGGGGTTCTGTTTCCGAGGCGGCTAAACTTACTTTCGGTTTTCGATCGGCTGTGCGTGCCTCTCCTGTCAAAGTTTCTTCGCATCATCATGCTGTCGATCTGCGATACTGGGAGGAGAGAGTGGCAGGTGTAACCACATACCAGGAAATGCCAGTCTTCTGGTTCGCTTCGCCTTGATTAGCCTTTCATAACCATTCCAAGGGAGGCAGCATCCTTGTGTATTGAAATTAATTTTTTAATCAAACCCATGTCTCCGCAATGTCCTACCGTGTCGCAATTATCAAATTACATTAGGCTCGTGTGCGGCGGGGAACAATGGGATTACGGCGTGGCATTCTGGGCACGAAACACACAATCACCCCAAAAAAAGAAGCAAATTGTTGGCAGTGACTGCCGTGGCTGGGATTCAACACTAGAATTAATGGGTTTTTCCAAGCCTGCCAGGAAATGTGATCATAATTTTGATTGTTTATTGGGGGGCCACTGAAAAAGAAGAAGGTCGTGTCTAGAGTGACCTTGAGCCTTGGGATTATGCTGCTGTTTAGTCTCGGAGTTAGAATGCACATAGTCATCAACACATGTGAAGTATCAGTTTGGATTTGAATTTGGATTTAATATCCCGCTTTATCACTACCCGAAGGAGTCTCAAAGCAGCTAACATTCTCCTTTCCCTTCCTCCCCCACAACAAACACTCTGTGAGGTGAGTGGGGCTGAGAGACTTCAAAGAAGTGTGACTAGCCCAAGGTCACCCAGCAGCTGCATGTGGAGGAGTGGAGACGCAAACCCGGTTCACCAGATTACGAGACTACCGCTCTTAACAACTACACCACGCTGGCTCTCACACTGGCCCAAGGTCACCCAGCAACTGCATGTGGAGGAGTGGAGACGCAAACCCGGTTCACCAGATTACGAGTCTATCGCTCTTAATCACTACACCACACTGGTGTGACTCTGTGCCACTTTTCAGTGCAGATGAAGGCTGGGCCGAACAATCTTTTACTCCAATTGTGGGATGTGGGAAAATACAGTGGTACCTTGGTTTGCATACGTCTTGGTTTGCATACATTTTGGATTACAAACACGTCAAACTTGGAAGTGTGTGTCCCGGTTTGCAGCCTTGTTTTGGATTACAACTTTCTTCTTTTTTCTGGATTATGAACAAATTTTTTGGGGAGGCCCCATTGGCGAAAGCGTGCCTTGGGTTGCAACCTGTTTTGGTTTACAAACAGACCTCTGGAACGGATTATGGTTGTAAGCCAAGCTACCACTGTACACTGTCACTATGCAAGCAGGCCTGCCCCTAAATCCTATGCACGCTCAGCCCAGGATTGACGTTGAGTCAGAAAATGAAAAAAGAAAAAACAATGGCATGAAAACAGCAGATATTCTCATGGCACCCCTGGAAACATTGCCAGTGCCACTCAATTAGAACAGGAGGACTCAGGGGAAAGAGCCTTTGTCTTTTAAGCATAAAGGGTAAAGGGACCCCTGACCATTAGGTCCGGTCGTGGCCGACTCTGGGGTTACGGCACTCATCTCTCTTTATTGGCTGAGGGAGCCGGCGTACAGCTTCTAGGTCATGTGGCCAGCATGACTAAGCCGCTTCTGGCAAACCAGAGCAGCACACGGAAATGCCATTTACCTTCCCGCTGGAGCAGTACCTATTTATCTACTTGCACTTCGACTTGCTTTCAAACTGCTAGGTTGGCAGGAGCAGGGACCCAGCAACGGGAGCTCACTCCGTTGTGGGAATTCGAACCGCCAACCTTCTGATCAGCAAGTCCTAGGCTACAATTCCCATCATCCCTGACCACTGGTCCTGTTAGCTAGGGATGATGGGAGTTGTAGTCCCAAAACATCTGGAGGGCCAAGTTTGCCTATGCCTGCTCTAGGGAAAGGAGGTAGAAGTTCCATTGCTCAAGCAAAAGCCTGCAGCACTAGCAGAACGGCAATATTGACCGCAACCCAGTAATCCCAAATTAAATTTAATTAAAGAGAGGCCCCTTATTATAGATTGTGCAATGCAACCTCATTGCAGATAGCTATTTTCTTCTTAAGCACGTGAAAGTCATCTATATACTGAAATCAGACATTCGTGCTGTTATGATCTTCTCTCCGCTGAGCTTTTCTTTTGTTCCTTCGCCCTCCGCGACTCTCACCTTAGTAATTAGAAATTGTTCTTCTTGAAAGAATTCAAAACAAAACTATAAATGTGGAGGTGAAAAAAAATCAATCTTAATTTGAGGGTCAGTTCTTTTTCCGCTATGTGGCTTGATATTCTTGCTGCTTTTTCACATCTCAGTTGCTTACGACAAGAAATAAGAACCACAGTGGTCTCCAAGCCACCACATGGGACAACCTGAGCTAATAATACCAACTATTGTTGAAGGAAGAGTAATACATGGTGAATGTTGAAACCTTACGGCTTCACCACTTTATGGCTTCCTACAAAAGCCAGCTACAAATACATCAAGATACTTGGTTTATTAAAGAAGGCTTTCATAAATTAATTGTAAACCGTCCATCATCAAAGATATCAGAGTGACATAAGAGCGTAGATAAGAAACAGCCAAATCAAAATATAATACAATTAATAATAAAACAGCGTCATCATAAACGAGAGCAATAAAGGCAGTTAGACAGCAACAGATTAAACTAGGGGCTAAAACTTTAAAGTGCCTGAGCAAATGGAGGCGTTCCTGGAGTTCCTATGATCCTTCAGTACAAGATACCAAGCCCAGCTATCTGTTAGTCCAGAGTGGACAATGGAACTGCAGTACAGTTGTAAAACTAATGACTTCAGAAGTTTCCATAGTAACAGAAAAGAACTTTTGAAGTATAGTTTGTACGTGCATTTGATACATTATTTGCATAGAGTTAATTATTTTTATGAAGATTGGGCTTTATTATTTTTTTTAAAAATCCACATAGCCTTCTGCCAAGAAGGTTGTTTATGAAGCTCATTAAAACACTTTCAGAAGAATTAAAGTTCCATTGAAGAGCAGTAGAAAATTATTTCTTTTCATTCAAATTCTGGACTAATTCATTGTTCAAACTGAGGGTGACTTTGAAGTAGTTAGTAGCGTGCTGCATAAGGGAGGTTTTGTCTTTGTATTTGCTATCTATTTATTTTACATTTATGTATAATTTTATTCATCTCAAACTAGCTAGACAGCAGTACTTGTTGTGCACCGTGCTTCTGGATTTCTACAGGATTCTCATTTTTCATTCATATATATATACACACACACACACACACACACACACACATATATATATATTCTGTTTTACAATTTAGAATATTCATTCAGACAACCTTAAAATATCAATGACTTCCCTTCTCTTTCCATGATTCATTTTCCATAGCATAAATCCCTGCATATTTTATATAAACTAAACCATTCAGTATTCCATTACTACTTCCACTGAAACTTATTTACACTGTTGAATTTATCTTAACGCTGCCAGCGTTTTCAAGTGTGCACAGTTTTCCCCCATGTATTCAATAAACATTTTCCAATATTCTTTAAATGTATGTTCTTCTTGTTGTCTTACTGTATAAGTTAGATTCGCAAGCTGTGCATGTTTCATCAGTTTAAATTGCCATTCTTCTTTGGTTGGGACCTCGCTTGTTTTCCATTTTGGGGCTAACAAAACACGGGCCGCAGTTGTGGCATACATAAACAACCTTTATTGGTACCTGGAAATTTCCATCTGATTTTTTTTTTTTTGAAAGGTACTTTTAAACATTTTTTTCAATTCATTATAAATTATTTCCCAATACCTTTTTACACTTTTTCAGGTCAACCACATATGAAAGAACCTTCTTTCACAGGATTCTCATTTTGCAATGCCTTGGGATTTCTGACAGAATTCCTCGTTCAGGGTGAAGAAACCCTGGCAGTGAGGCAATCTAACTCTGATCAGATTCGGCCATACTTACCATTGGCCATTACATCTTCTTAGGCAGTGTTGGGGGTTCATGGTGCATACGCCGGAAATATGTCAGAAGCGCACTCATGTCACTTTGGAACCTACATGGCCTCTGTACCTTAACCTGGGTTACGCTCTGTGCCGAGTGATTTTGTGGCAAAGATGTGACAAGAATGTTGCTTGCCCAAAAATGGAAATAAAGAGTCCCAAAAAAGGAAGAATAGATACAAAAACTTATGGAATATGCAGAAATGGCGAAACTTACCAGAAGAATAAGAAATCAAGATGACGAGAATTTTGTAGAAGAATGGAAATAGTTTATTGAATTTGTTTAGTCGTTTAGTCATGTCCAACTCTTCGTGACCCCATGGACCAGGCACTCCTGTCTTCCACTGCCTCCTGCAGTTTGTTCAAACTCATGTTGGTAGCTTCAAGAACACTGTCCAACCATCTCATCCTCTGTTGTCCCCTTCTCCTTGTGCCCTCAATCTTTCCCAACATCAGGGTCTTTTATAGGGAGTCTTCTCTTCTCATGAGGTGGACAAAGTATTTGAGCCTCAGCTTCAGGATCTGTCCTTCCAATGAACACTCAGGGCTGATTTCCTTTAGAATGGAGAGGTTTGATCTTCTTGCAATCCATGGGACTCATTTTATGTTTTACAATTTCAAATACTCAATTTTGTTGTTGTTTAGTCATTTAGTCATGCCCAACTCTTTGTGACCCCATGGACCAGAGCATGCCAGGCACGCCTGTCTTCCACTGCCTCCCACAGCTTGGTCAAACTCACGTTCGTAGCTTCAAGAACACTGTCCAACCATCTCATCCTCTAGCTTCTCCTTCTCCTTGTGCCCTCAATCTTTCCCAACATCAGGGTCTTTTCCAGGGAGTCTTCTCATGAGGTGGCCAAAGTATTGGGGCCTCAGCTTCAAGATCTGCCTTCCAGTGAGCACTCAGGGCTGGTTTCCTTAAAATTGGATAGATATGATCTTCTTGCAGTTCATGAGTTCATGGATCACTGCCTTGTCATGGCGAAGGGGCTTGAACTCAGAGAAGCGATGAGCTATGCAGTGCAGGGCCACCCAAGACGGACAGGTCATAGTGGAGAGTTTTGACTAAACGTGATCCACCTGGAGCAGGAACCGGCAAGCCACTCCAGTATCCCTGCCAAGAAAACTCCATGGACAAAGACAACAGGTTTATTGAATACTTACAGATAAATTGCAAACAGATAAGAACATTGACAGGATTATTGCAATAACCTGCAGTTTCATAAGAGTGTATATTTAAAGAAGATGAATAAATAAGCAAATTAAGTTAATTTGGATATGCAGAAGATATCAAAAATAAATTTAAGGAAACGCAGAAAGAGGGGGAAGGAAGTCAAGTTTTGAAATGTCAAAATGATTGTAAAATCAGTGAAATGTATAAATCTGAAAAGTATAAATACTTTTTTTGTTAAAGAAGTTGTGGCAAAGATACTGGTGTCACCTGAGAGTGCTGTGCTAATTGCTTGCAATCAACATAGGATCCAAAGTTAATCTGAAGTGAACAGAATGCTCTCCATAGCGGTTTGCATCATTTCTGGTGTCTGTAGGTAGAAAAAGCAGGATGTGAGCCTGAAGAGTGTGTAAAGAATGTGTAGAAAATGCACCTATGTATTCAGCAAGGCCCTGACGCACTGTTGTACACTCACTGAACTGCCTCTTTTTGCTCCAATATGCACAAGGGTAAGTTGACATAAATTAAATACCTTTCCAGGCTCTTTAATATAAGCTGCAGCACAGGCTTTCAGCAGCCCTTAGCTTTGTTTTCACTTGAGAACAAAATCAATAATTGTGCTGTCAGTGGAGGGTAAATATAAATGAATTACTTCCAAATAAATTATGCGATATTTCTCCCTGATGCTTTATAAATTGAGAAGCTAAGTCACACAAGAATTTAACAGCAGCAGCAACAACAAAAGTTTACAATTCTTTTATATGCTATAGTTGATCCTTTTGCTGAAAGGAGATCTCACAAGAGACACGTGATTCTTGCCAAAGAGAGAGAGAGAGAGAGCACCTCACATCACCTCCTTCTTTAGTAGTACAGTGATACCTTGGTTCTCAAATGCCTTGGTACTCAAACAACTTGGAACCCAAACACTGCAAACCTGGAAGTTAAGTGCTTTGGTTTGTGAACCTTTTTCGGAAGCCGAACATGCTCCGTTTTGAGTGTTACGCTTCCAGTTTGAGTGCCACACTTCCGATTTGAGTGTTACACTGAGGTCTGTCTGTTTTTGCTATTTATTTTGCGTTTTTGTTTTTGCAGCTCTTTTTTTGTGACTGTGTGGAACCCAGTTCAGCCACTAACTGATTGATTGTGTGACTGCAGTACATTGTTTATTGCTTTCATTTTATGGATCAGTGGTCTCGTTAGATAGTAAAATTCATGTTAAATTGCTGTTTTAGGGGTTGTTTTTAAAAGTCTGCAACAGATTAATCCATTATGCATTGCTTTCTATGGGAAAGCGTGGCTTGGTTTTGGAACGCTTTGGTTTTGGAACGGACTTCCGGAACAAATTAAGTTTGAGAACCAAGGTGCCGCTGTACAAGTCGTGATGTGATATCATCAAACTTTGAAGTTTCTCCACTCGTACAAGCAGTGGCCAATAAATTAGAGGGGGTGGAGCAATTCACTGATATCACACTACATGGTGCTAGGGAGAAAGGAGGAGGAGACACAGGGCTGCTGTTTTGGATGACTGCGACACACTTGGAAAATCTAAATGGTCACCTTCAAATTTACAATCAACTGAGTTTTTTTGGTAGTTGATCTCAGAAAGATTATTTGAGTTGAACTGAGAAACTTGCACTAACTAAATATTAAGAAATAAAGGAAAATTGGTACGCTAGGTTGTAAGAAAGTATTAGAAAGTATGTAAAATGTAAGGTAATAATTATAAGTACATTCAAAATCACAAATGTCAACTATATCGGGAGATGATGGGAAGTCTATATTTATTTTACTTTAGTTTGCTGTTTTGTTTTATTTTATGTACCATTATATGATCTTAGCTTAGCTGATATCTAAGTGGAATTAGAAGGTCAAATTAGCATTCTAAGTTAAACTAATTTAAGAATATATATACATATCTCTCTCTCTCTCTCTCTCTCTCTCTCTCTCTCTGTGTGTGTGTGTGTGTGTGTGTGTGTGTGTATTGTATGTATGTGTATGAGTGAAGTTAAATCTGTAATGACATTAATGAATTTCAATAAAGAATTTTTTCATAAAAAAAGAAACTTGCACTAACTTAACGAGTTTAGAGGAAGTGGCATGTTACCCAAGGCAGAACTATAGAGGGTTGCAACCTCTGTCATTTATCGTCACACAATAAGTGAGAGAAAGAAGATTGGACCATCGCACTAAATAGGATTGTGTCATGGGAAGGCAATAAGCTCTTGAAAAGAAGCTACAGACTGCATGGCACTGGAGTAAGATTATGGTAGGGAGAGGCCAGTTCCTGAAATAATTGCATTCTGTTTGCTGTAATCAAACCTGGAATTTGAAGAAGAAAAAGAGGATATCTGGGGGAAATCACTAACATCAAAATCTGTAAGTCCATGAAAGAGTTCCCTAAGGGAAAAAAACAGAAGCTCTAACACTTGAGACGAAGCGTTGACACTGTTAAGAAAACGGAAAGGATAGGCAACATATCACATTATCCAGAAGAAAATGGTTTCTAAAATGGGGAATATGGCCTTATCAAAGACAATAATTTCCTGTCATTTTTCTTGTTTATCTATTTGTTGTTGTTTAGTCGTTTAGTCGTGCCTGACTCTTCGTGACCCCATGGACCAGAGCACGCCAGGCACCCCTATCCTCCACCGCCTCCCGCAGTTTGGTCAAACTCATGCTGGTAGCTTCGAGAACACTATCCAACCATCTTGTCCTCTGTCGTCCCCTTCTCCTTGGCCCTCCATCTTTCCCAACATCAGGGTCTTTTCCAGGGAGTCTTCTCTTCTCATGAGGTGGCCAAAGTATTGGAGCCTCAGCTTCATGTTCTGTCCTTCCAGTGAGCACTCAAGGCTGATTTCATTAAGAATGGATAGGTTTGATCTTCTTGCAGTCCATGGGACTCTCAAGAGTCTCCTCCAGCACCATAATTAAAAAGCATCAATTCTTCGGCGATCAGCCTTCTTTATGGTCCAGCTCTCACTTCCATACATCACTACTGGGAAAACCATAGCTTTAACTATACGGAGCTTTGTTGGCAAGGTGATGTCTCTGCTTTTTAAGATGCTGTCTAGGTTTGTCATTGCTTTTTCCCCAAGAAGCAGGCGTCTTTTAATTTCGTGGCTGCTGTCACCATCTGCAGTGATCATGGAGCCCAAGAAAGTAAAATCTCTCACCGCCTCCATTTCTTCCCTGTTTATCTATAGGTATAGATATAACCAAATGCAGAGAACAAGGAGCACTTGTGCGGGTTCAGCTTAAACTTTAGTTTTTCCCAAGCGAGCATCAGTTCTTGCCGTTCGATCATATCATGTATTTAACATCTGTGTTACATTATTCTGTCATTTGAATATATAATCCCAATCTGCCAGGCATGGGCGTAATGCAGTTCAATGCAGTGGAGGGCAGACTGTGCCACAACATATGGTCAATTTAGCTGAAATGTTGCACAGGGCATGGCGCTTTTCAGAGCTGCGTCTACATGCTAGATAGCTGCTTCCATTACTATGCATCTATTTTAAAATCCTGAAAAGAACAGCTACAGTGGCATTATGTAACAGGGAGTTGGGGGGGGGGCTTCTGTGCCTTGCTATCAGTTATTAATTATTTGTTCAGCGAACAACTGGCGTTTCTTCTTTAACATTCATTTCATGTCATTCCTTGAAGAACAATCAAACACAAAGACTCCCAATCATTTGTTTGTTTTCCCCCCAAGGGTATCCCCCAAGCAAAAGCAGGGATTGTGGCAGGTTCCATCTGATTATATTATACTTGTGTGGTTTAAGAGATTTTCCAATTTTATCTATTTATAAAATTACTTGGAGCTGAGGATTAAAGAGGAAGGTTTAATGCAGGAAAGCTGATTTAAGACTGAGAATCTTCCTTAGCAGCATCCATTTAAAAGTTAATCTTTGATCATCTGTGAAGCTGATTACCTAACATATAAAACCTATGAAAATGGGCTTCTCTTTTATTATGCAACAGGGAATAATTTTTTTTGTTAGCTACATCTGATTGATCGCACCAGGACGTGTGTTGAATCTGCGGACAGAGCAAGGTGATTTCTCTTATCTCCAAAAAGAGTCCACCCCTGAAACTAAAGGAAGAGAGGGGGAGGGAGGGACAATGAGTTGGCTTCAGTGTTTCATCATCACTTTCCTGAGCGATGAAATAGGATAATGGTGCCTTGAAGTCAAAGATGGAAGGCAACCGAGAGAATGGCTGGGCCCCTCCCTTTGCAAGTATGGGATGCATTCCACCCAGCAGAGGATGTATCAAATGAAATATTTGATCTTGGCCCAAAGGCTTGCTATTTAAAGATGTCTGACACAGCATGTGCTGGCGATTTTTCACTCTGCACTTTAAAAGCTCTGAATTGCTTCACAGTCCACTGCATGCCTTTTGCTATCTCTTCTTTCGCAGGAGTATCATTATTCTAGGATATCGCTGCTCCCGAGCACATAAAATATGCACCTTATTCCGCAACTCAGAACAACTTTATATCCCCCACGGAACAAAACACGTCAGCTGCATTTTCCTCTTCCTTTTGAAAAATAACCAATTTAGCAGTATTACTGTTAAAGGCAGGCTTTATTAATTCTTTGACATGAAAGAAATATACCTGCCACAGACGTGCGTCAAGGAAATGACTGAACTTTCTGTCAGCCAGATTAACGGAACAATCTACTAAATATTTTGGAAGGTGGTTTGCCCATCTGTCAATTTGTTTGCTGTCTATTGGGTTCAGCTGCCTCTCAGCATGAAGTTTCCTGAAGGGGGGGGGTCTATGCCAAGCTTTGTGTGCCAAGCTTCATTGTGATTCAAGATGGTTGGCCAAAACATCTTTGATGTTCCTTTGCCCATTTTTTTGGCACAGGCTTGGACACCTTTTGAGATATTGCTGCCAAAGGTGACACAGAGGTTTCCTGAGGTGGGGTGGCCCATCTTTGTTGATGTTCAGGTGCCATCTTGTTTTGAAACAAGATGGCAGATCAAAATGTAACTTCAGCATGACTTCACCTGATTTTTGGTGTAATGGATCCAAACTCACTAATTACACTATACACACACACACACACACACACACACACACACACACACACATATATATATATATATATATTCTTCTTTGAATTCCAAGGCAGTGCCAGGCACTCCCCACTGACTATATCTACTCAAGAGGTGAGGCCCATTTATTTCAGTGGGCCTTACTCCCCTAAGCAAGTGTGTATAGGATTTCAGTCTCACTGCTTCAACATGGGTCTCACCTAAAATTGAGCAAATGCACCAATTTCATTTTCTCATTTTTCCTGTCTTCAGTCCTCTGCGTTTCCACATCAGAATATGATTTATTTTCGTTTTCTTCATTTTTAAAAAAGTTGTGAAAATTCATCCGCATTTTTGTGCACATTTCATCTGTTACAGACATGTTTGTACGCATTTTCTCCTAACACATATAATGCATTTTCCTATGTTATTTTCATTAATACACAATTTCTTTAATGTGCACTTTACCCCATTTCATGCATTTTGGTACACATCACTTGGGTGAAGAACAGATTCATTAAGCCGATAATTGAAAAGAATTGTCAGCTGTTTTTAATTCTATAAACACTTTTTAAAAGCTCTCCCAGTGACAAACACCATTGCAGAAGAGGTATTTCTGCTTTCATTCATAGTAGGGAACTCTTCTGCAACAGTACTTGCTGTGATTCATGCATGTATCATCTAAAAACTTTTTTTCAGAACTGTTGTTTTCCATATGTAAATCTATGCAGATTTAACCAGTTGAAATTTGTTCAGCTACAAATTGCACAAGCAGAATGAGTGCTGCTTGGACAACAGGGCTTCCCCTCTCTCTTCCCTGCATGCCGTCCCCAAATCTGCTTGGAGGGTTAGGGAAATGGCAGAAAATATTTAGTGGGGAAGAATGGAGAATAATAGATTTGTAGAGTTGGAAGGGACCCCAAGGGTCATCTAGTCCAACCCCCTGCTATGCAGGAATCTCAGCTAAAGCATCCATGACAGGTGGTCATCCGATCTCTGCTTAAAAACCTCCAAGGAAGGAGAGTCCACAACCTCTCAAGGGATCAGTCACCAGCCCTATTCAGCATGTGTTGGTAAGTGGTCAGCAGCAGATCATATCTCAGGATTTGCCTCCTCCAGTACTGAAAGTTCTAAATATATTGCATCCTGGTCCCGTACAGAAGGGGGTCTAAAAGCACTCAATTTCCTGTATTCTCCAGGGTTGCCCGCTAGCCACAGTATAAAACAACTTGCTGCAGGAAATCTCACCTGTATAAATCCTAAGCAAAAGGTGCCCTTGAGTTTCCAGGCAGACCATTTGTGAACAGTAGAGCGAGAGCTTTCAAGTTATTCCCTGAACGCTTGCATTAAGGAGCTGGGAAGAACCATTAAATTTGTATTATGTTGTTTCTTCTGGAGTGCCTGATGGTCTGAGCCATTGCACCGGCACTGACCTCACCGCCACCCGTACACCATTCTGGTAAGCAGCAACGAAGCGGGGGCCAGGAGGCCAGGAGGCCAGGCCAACAGCGCAGGCTCACCCTCTGCTCCTGAATGCAGGAGAAATAGCAGAAGTTAAAACTTAAGGGCATACTGCTCTCTATACAGTGGCAAAGCATATGCACGCGCTGTCCAGGACGGGCGTGTTCCCAAGGGGGGATGGAGGGTGCCCTCCCAGGTGTGGCGCATGCCCTGCAGCCAGGGGCAGAGCGAGCCGCCCATGGGGCAGGAGCGAGCCACTGATGGCTGACATTCGGCACACCGCCCACCCGCAACTCCAAGCGTACCCTGAGCCATCGTCCTCTCCCCTCATCCTCTCCCCTGCCTGCCTGCCTACCTCCTCCAGCCAGGAGTGTGGGGCAATGGTGCATCGCCTGGCCGTGACTCCCAAAGGAGGGAGCCTGAGGGAGCATGCCGAATATCACCACCACCCCCAGGATGACACCCGGGGCGAGACGCCCCCACCACACACCCCTTCCTCCACCACTGTCTCCATATGCACCTGGCTGGGTGTGATCTGCATCGTCTCGGTGACAAAATTCCCGTTGATTTTAATTGAGCTGGATTTCATCTCAAGCCTCTAGTTTTGCTTTTTGTATTGTTTACTTACACATTATACATTCTTCCTCCTGAGTATAAAAAAACAAATCAGCCAAAGGGATTGTGAAGATGGGAGAGAAGCCGTCATTCTTCGAATAAACCGCTGTTATTGAATTGAGTCTTAAGATTGTCATTTCACATGTCCTCTTAATATCCTGGCAGGGATTCATGTCAAGAATTCGTTTTGACAAGAGATTTATAATCAAAGACGGAGTTTGCTTATGAAAAATTGATGGGTTGTGTTTGGTGCTTTCCCCCCTCCTTCTTCCTCCGGCTCACAAAGCAGGGAAGTCCGTGACAAAGGGTGTGGAGCTTAGTTACGTCTCAGTACTTGCTTGTAGAGATCAGCCTCTCTAGGGAAGGGGGAGCAGATGCAATCTGGTAAGGCATAAAAGATGCAAGGCAGAAATTTCCAAACTGCGTAGAACTTCAAACGGCTATTGAAAAATTCAATTAAAAGTATCTGCGGTTGTTTGACAACAATGTACTGCGTTGAATGTATTAATCATAGCTTCAGGACATTTAAGGCAGGGCTGTGTACGAAGAGGGACATCCTTAATTTACCTCATTGAGGCTCGTGACTCATTGTTCTCGTTTAAATATGACATTGAGGCAAACTATGGCTTAGCATGTGGGACGCGGGTGGCGCTGTGGGTAAAAGCCTCAGCGCCTAGGGCTTGCCGATCGAAAGGTCGGCGGTTCGAATCCCCGCAGCGGGGTGCGCTCCCGTTGCTTGGTCCCAGCGCCTGCCAACCTAGCAGTTCGAAAGCACCCCCAGGTGCAAGTAGATAAATAGGGACCGCTTACTGGCGGGAAGGTAAACGGCATTTCCGTGTGCTGCGCTGGCTCACCAGATGCAGCTTTGTCACGCTGGCCACGTGACCCGGAAGTGTCTCCAGACAGCGCTGGCCCCTGGCCTCTTAAGTGAGATGGGCGCACAACCCCAGAGTCTGTCAAGACTGGCCCGTACGGGCAGGGGTACCTTTACCTTTATGGCTTAGCATGAACAAGCAAGCATGCTGGTGAACAGTGGAAAAGTCATGGCTGCTTCATTCTTCCCCCACTCCTGATGCTGCAGTGCTACCCAAACCTGAGCAATGATTTGTTTTAGGATTATTATTAATCCTGGGTTTATGGCTTGTCTCACTCCAAGCAAACCACAAGCTGTAACCTAGGTTTGTTATTGTTATTGGAGACAAACCATGATCCCAAGTTTGGATAAAACACTAAGCCAAACCACGGCTTAGTTTCTTGTTGCAGTCAGGTAAGGTGAGGTGCCTACAATCTACATGCTACAGATTGTTTGTTTGTTTGTTATACCCCGCCCATCTGGCTGGGTTTCCCCAGCCACACTGGGTGACTCCCAGCAGAATTAAAACCACAATAAAATGACGAACATTAAAAACTTCCCTTCAGATGTCTTCTAAAAGTCAGATAATTGTTTATTTCCTTGACATCTGAAAGGAGGGCATTCCACAGGGCGGGCACCACCACCGAGAAGGCCCTCTGCCTGGTTCCCTTTAACCTCGCAGCGAGGGAACCACCAGAAGGCCCTTGGAGCTGGACCTCAGTGTCCCAGCTGAATGATGGGGGGTGCTACCTGTTTTATTATTCTAAATAGTCACATAAATTACTCTCTCACACAAACACACCTGCTTATTATTTGGTCTTTGTAATCACAGCTGCGATGTTTCAATGCCATCTCGCAAGGCAACATTCAACTGCTCTGTTTTATCTGAATTTCTGAGGCGCAAACTATGACGAGAGGAGGAAAACAAAGGACTCTCAGATCAGTGTCTTGCTACTGGCATGAAAAGCAGCAGAGCTGTTTGAAAGGAGGAAGCAAGTGGAAGGTGCTGCAAAGCCATATTTTCCTACTCCTGAGACTTGGCCGCTGTGTCCATTTAAGCAGCATCAAAACCAGTGGTGGGGTGATGGCTTCATAGCATTGCAAGTGCCTGGAGGCGGTTGGAGGATGGATGGCGGCTAATGGATTGAGGTTGAATCCTGACAAGACAGAAGTACTGTTCTTGGAGGACAGGGGAGCGGGCTGGTGTGGAGGACTCCCTGGTCCTGAATGGGGTAACTGTGCCCCTGAAGGACCAGGTGCGCAGCCTGGGAGTCATTTTGGACTCACAGCTGTCCATGGAGGCGCAGGTCAATTCTGTATCCAGGGCAGCTGTCTACCAGCTCCATCTGGTACGCAGGCTGAGACCCTACCTGCCCGCAGACTGTCTCGCCAGAGTGGTGCATGCTCTAGTTATCTCCCGCTTGGACTACTGCAATGCACTCTGCGTGGGGCTACATTGAAGGTGACCTGGAAACTACAACTAATCCAGAATTTGGCAGCTAGACTGGTGACTGGGGGCAGCTGCCGAGACCTACAATGGCTCTCAGTACATTTCTGAGCACAATTCAAAGTGTTGGTATTGAGCTTTAAAGCCCTAAATGGCCCTAAACGGCCTCGGCCCAGTATACCTGAAGGAGCATCTCCACCCCCATCATTCTGCCCGGACGCTGAGGTCCAGCGCCGAGGGCCTTCTGGCAGTTCCTTCACCACAAGAAGTGAGGTTACAGGGAACCAGGCAGAGGGCCTTCTCGGTAGTGGCGCCCGCCCTGTGGAACGCCCTCCCATCAGATGTCAAAGAGATAAACAACTACCTGACATTTAGAAGACATCTGAAGGCAGCCCTGTTCAGGGAAGTTTTTAATATGTGACATTTTAGTGTATCTTTTTTCTTTGTTGGAAGCCGCCCAGAGTGGCTGGGGAAACCCAGCCAGATGGGTGGGGTACAAATAATAAATTATTATTATTATTATTATTATTATTATTATTATTATTATTACCCCACTGCACTGGCTGCTCATGCCAGGGTACCTGTTCTCAGTGTGAGGCTACAGGGAGAGTAGCCAGGATGAGAGGTTGCCATGGGGAAACGGTGGATGAGAAAGAGTTATGCACTCTTGACACTGCTTCTTTTAAATATCCCCATTGCTTTTAATTTCAGAAGCAACACATGGGGTTGGGAATATGGCATTTTCCACCCAACAGCTCGTTCTGCTCCCTGTGAGTCAGATAAAATTAGAACCGGAATCAACATGTGGTTTGGACAATTATGAGTGCTGAATAACAGATGTTTGGATAATATGAAACGTACTGTATTCTGCTTACCTCAAAGAAACATGTGGTTGATTGTAAATCCTACACTTTCTAACCCTTTTCCAATATCCCGCTTTTTAAAAAACACAGTAAAAAATGCTAGCTAGTGTAGAAGACTGCTGACACATTCTCTTTCAATATAGTTTCAGGGCCCTTTATCTGTGGTTTTTATTTGCAATACAAAATAAGGCATAAAACATAAACCCAGGCTTACATTTGCTTTAGCTGGAGCAGTCTAGCTCCTGACAAATAAAGATTTGGTATTATCTAGATATGAAACCTTTTCAGCTGATTATGAGCATATTGGCATTAAAGTGTAGCAAAAATGGTTCAAGCTGGCTTTTGTTGCATGAATTCTCTGTCCCTGGTATTTAACATTTGGATTTGTACTGTTTTCTTCCATTGAGCAGAGCAAATGCTCCCTCTCCCTCATCTTTCTGCTGTGGGAGTTGAAATTTTTCATATGAACCTGGCCTGGACACTTAAAAGCAACCCTTGTGTTGGGTTGTTGTATACCTGCATAACCCCCAAAGCCACCATCCCATTAAGGCAGTGTTTCTCAAACTTGGGTCTCCAGCTGTTTTTGGACTACAACTCCCATCATCCCTGACCACTGGTCCAGCTCGCTAGGGATGATGGGACTTGTAGTCCAATAACAGCTGGAGACCCAAGTTTGAGAAGCGTTGCATTAATGTATCATTGGGTGCAAGGGACCACCCAAGCCTACACAGAAGGTCATCTTCACAAGCTGTCATGTAATGCAGGACTGGTACCCCTGGACATCACTGTGCCTGCCAATATTTCTTATGATCTACAAAAGATATTGGAAGACATCCCCTCAAAAATCCACAGTGCCTGAAATTGGCCCCTCCTATTATTATTATTATTATTATTATTATTATTATTATTATTATTATTATCCCACCCATTTGGGCAGCTCCCAACAGAAATAATAATAATAATAATAATAATAATAATAATAATAATAATAATAATAATAATGCAATAAAACATCAGACATAAAAAACTTCCCTGAACAGGGCTGCCTTCAGATGTCTTCTAAAAGTCAGATAGTTGTTTATTTCCTTGACATCTGATGGGAGGGTGTTCCACAGGGTGGATGCCAATACCGAGATAGCCCTCTGCCTGGTTCCCTGTAACCTCACTTCTTGTGGTGAGGGAACTGCCAGAAGGCCCTCAGCGCTGGACCTCAGTGTCCGTGCTGAACGATGGGGGTGGAGACGCTCCTTCAGGTATACAGGGCCAAGGCCGTTTACATGCACCCATGGAAACCCAGCACTTTCTCAAAATTCCCAATATGTCCACTGGCTCCAAAAGAAGCCAAGTCAGGAGTAGAGGAAAGTCCTTTTCAGATGAACCTGCACCAAATGATTGCCACGTTTAATTTCTGGGTCAAAAATAACTGTTTTGGTGAAACGGAAACACTTCCTTAAAGCTTTTTTGATTGTGTGAATCTGTTAGCCTGTTAGGTGCAATTATTTCCTCCATCTGCTTTGGCACTATTTCTCATCCCACCCCACCCCAATGGCTGCTGTTTCCCCTCACTCCTTCCTGGGTTAATCACATGACCACCACCACCCCCAGCCAGTGAGAAATCATGTAGTGGACATGATGTTTTAATCAAACTCTGTAGGTAATCAAATTTGGCTGTGTGGTGACAAATGAAATCAGGTGAGGCTGAAAGCAAGCTGGGGCAATGGAAATGAGTAGGTCACCATTTTCTCAAGCTTGTGTTGTCATTAGCAAAACCTTTTTGTCAGTACCTGCTGTTTGTTGACTTTATAAGCAATTTACATAGCAAATATATTTTGTGTGTTTGTCTGAGATATACCTATGTAGTATGGAAGACCTTGATTTTCTTTTCCATCGACCCATTCTTTGTGCAAATGAAGGAAAAGTTCTGTGCACTGCCGTCTTGACATGTGTTGTTCTTATTTGCCCATGAAGTTAATGTAAAATTTTACCTGGGTTATCGACGTGTGGCACTATTGTCAGCCCAAACCTTCAGTTTTCTGTTTTAAACCATCCTACCCCGAAGCAGAGTCAAAATCAGCCCCAACAACTTTCAACATTAGCTTGACGACGAGAAAAACGTTCAGATAGTTTTTGTAACCAATCACAAGTATACTGTTATTGCATTTGTCAATGAACGCATCTTTGTGCCCTTTCTTGCCCTGCTCACAACTTTCTTTAAGTGATTGACCAATTAATTAAATGAAATTAATTAGCAAAGTACCAAAACCTCAGAGTCAGTGCCTTAACGTGCAATTTATGAGCCAGGCTGCCTGTAACATTGTCTTTCATTCCTGCATAATAGCTTTAAATATGAATGAGCATCTCCTTAATTCTCTGTCTAGGCGATTAAAATTTGCCCTTACTGATTGAAGATGGCCTAATCAATGAGCACTTTAGTTGATTCATCTGCCATTGAAAGCGATTAAACTTCGCAGCCCCCGGGGGTGGGGGGAAGATATTTGTGGTAGCTGCCCCATGAGAAGCACCTTTTCTCTGGATTCTCACAAAGGGCCAATAATTAAAAAGCCCTATGAGACCTTCCTGACTGAGCAACCTAGATTGCTGGGATTAAGTGCCATGTAGCAATCTCACTAAATTCCGCAAGGGATGCTTAAATTAGTACATAATTGAAGCAGAAATTATTCTGTGTTGGCCAGAATAGTGTTCTGATCCTAACAACCTTGGGATTCCCCAGAAGGTTACCAGGAGATCATCAATTAGAAAACCTGCAATGGGAAACACACTTTCCTGAAAGACAGACCATTTTCCATTTCCCTCTCAGTGCCCTGTGTGCACTGAGTACAGTGGTACCTTGGTTCTCAAACTTAATCCGTTCCGGAAGTCCGTTCCAAAACCAAGGCACGCGTTCCCATAGATAGTAATGCAAAATGGACTAATCCGTTCCAGACTTTTAAAAACAACCCCTAAAACAGCAATTTGACATGAATTTTACTATCGAACGAGAACATTGATCCATAAAATGAAATTAATAAACAATGTACTGCAGTCACGCAAGCAAGCAAGCAGTAGCTGAACTGGGTTCCACACAGTCACAAAAACAAAACAAAACAAAATAGCCACAAAAACGCAAAATAAACAGCAAAAACAGACATACCTCAGCGTATACTCTAAATGGAAGCATAACACTCAAAATGGAGCATGTTCAGCTTCTGAAAAAACTTGCTTCTGGGTTTGCAGTATTTGGGTTCCAAGTTGTTTGAGTACCAAGGTGTTTGAGAACCAAGGTACCACTGTAATAATGCTGAATAGAATGTCTCAGACCTCTCCACAAAGTGGATGGGCTCAACTGACCAATCGGCGTGGGAAGAGTTCCCTTATAGGATAACCATTGAACTAAAACATACATTCATGATGGCTCCCTTCGTCCCTCTGTACAACACCCAGAGCATCAACGCATGCCTACAAATAGTGCCAGAGAGGCTCAAAGAATCTTTTAGTGGCATGTGTGAAAAACCTATTTCCACAGCCCAGATTGAATTCTTTGGACTGGAGTGCCTGTCTTTAAAAAACCAGAACCACACAAAGCCAATGAATTATGATTCCCCAGGCTGGAATATTTTTCTTCCATTTATGTGGTGTACAAAGTGAAGCCGTGTGTACTGCTTGTACCTTATGAAACTGAAGCATATTAAAAATAAATCACTCATGGATCATATGCTACTTTTAAAAGGCAGAAATATGCATTTAAAAGATTTGTTCAATCTTAAGCCTGCCTTCCAGCATCAGAGATCAATGTGTCGTCTGATTAAATTGTGCTCTATAGATTTCTCCAGTCAAGTTCATCAAAGAACACATTTCTCTTCTTCTAATGATGCTGAACCTAAAGTTCTCCTCTGAAGTACTTTAATTTTCACTTGGTCATTACAAGAAGACAGTGACTTAATGAACTGCAAATAGAAGAAGAAAGTAGCATAAATCATTTTTTGCATCCTTTTTTCTGTTGTATTAGCATAGCTCCTCTTTCATCATTAGAATGCCTACAGTGATTTCTACATGCATGGCGGCGAAAATTAAATTATACTACACTTTCTGCAATCCAGCGCATCAATAAGCATTTAAAATCATTACCAAAATAATCATGATAAATTAATGTCAAGAAAGTGTAATATTTTATAAACTGTTAAAATAGATGTAGCATTGACAAT
Source organism: Podarcis muralis (assembly GCF_964188315.1). Lineage (NCBI taxonomy): Eukaryota > Metazoa > Chordata > Lepidosauria > Squamata > Lacertidae > Podarcis > Podarcis muralis. Next base: position 17,179,025 of record NC_135656.1, on the reverse strand, counting down.
GCTGTAATGATAATAGTCGGGAGATATTTATCATAAAGAATCAGTCAGAAATTTTCAGGAGCTGTGGTTGTACACTTCACTTTCGTTGTGTATGGGATTTTTTGCCTCCCCTAGCCAACTCACATAAAATTTACTGATTTTTAAATGAATGGATATATTTATAGAAGGTTAATCTTCACTGTATGTAAAACACAGTACATAGCACATTTTAAAAAGAAAGAAAAAAGGTAAAGGACCCCTGACAGTTAAGTCTAGTCGCGAATGACTCTGGGGTTGCGGTGCTCATCTCACTTTACTGCCTGAGGGAGCCGACGTTTGTCCACAGACAGTTTTTCCAGGTCATGACGCCAGCATGACTAAGCCACTTCTGGTGCAACGGAACACCGAAACCAGAGCACCGCGCAGAAACGCTGTTTACCTTCCCTCTGCAGTGGTACCTATTTATCTGCTTGCACTAGCGTGCTTTCAAACTGCTAGGTTGGCAGGAGCTGGGACCAAGCAACGGGAGCTCACCCCATTGCGTGGATTTGAACCGCCGACCTTCTGATCAGCAAGCCCAAAAGGCTCAGTGGTTTAGACCACAGTGCCCCCTTTTAAAACCATCCAAATTGGTGGCTTTGGCTGCCTTTTGTGAGAGCAAATTCAGTAGCTTAGCAATGGTGTGGGTGAACAAGCTCCTGAATCTGTCAACGTTCCATTTCATTGGATGCCCCCGAGTTATATTATTGTGAGGGAGGGAGAATACCCTCCCTTTATCGACTTCCTTCACACCACACATAATTCTATGCATTTATTCCATGTCCTCTCTTACTCAAAACTGAAAAAGCCCCAAATCTTGTAACTATGATAGTTGTGCAAAGAAATAATGGCTGCAGTATTTAATGAATTAAATTGCTAAATTCATTAAAAGGCTTGTGGTTGACTAAAAAACCCCCGCAAATTAACCGAGCAACACATTTTTTAAGAGTTTCTTTCTTTAGTAAAAGTACATCTAAAACAGCAGGCTCCATTTTAGAAAAAGGTTTCCCCCCCCCCTTTCTATTTTCTAAGATTATGTTTGTTGAAAGTATACCCATGCATTATATAAAAGTAATTAACATATGTTCCCTTTCAGACCCTTTGTTTTATTCATATGCAGATTTATGCAGATTTGATGAAGTGATTAAAACTTATGATTAATCAACAAAGCTTTCTTAAATCAGGCAAATAGTTGAAATATATATATATATTTTTAATGATTGGGAATACCACAAGGCACTACAGATTTGTGCTCTAAAGCAGTACAATTTGCTTTGGGGTGGCATTTTTCAATAGTATTCGGATTTTGTCAAAATGCAGGTGAAAGAGGAAGCTGGTAATAAAATCTGCATAGGTCTTCCTGCAAACTAAGGACTTCCTTAACACTAAAAGTGTTCCATTAACATTACTGAATGCATTCGAGTGACACTGTTCTGTTACAGGTGGGTAGCCGTGTTGGTCTTGTTGGTCTGCCGTAGTTGAAACAAAATAAAAGACTTCTTTCCAGTAGCACCTTAGAGACCAACTAAGTTTGTTATTGGTATGAGCTTTCATGTGCATGCATTTCGTGTCTCTAAGGTGCTACTGGAAGGAATTATTTTATTTTGTTTCAACTGTTCTGTTAGTTCCTCAAGGATTTAAGTTCCACAGCAGTTACAAAAATTGACAGGGCATGGGGTGCGAGAGAAACATCTGTTTTCTTACTCCAAATTTTGGAAAGAGAGAGGTTCCCTTTGTAGTGTAGAATTTAAAACACATCCCAAAAATTTTACCCTTTCCCCCCAGTATAATTTTAACTTGGATTGCAAAATAAAAATAAAAATGGCCTGATTTTTCCCCCTCATCCCTTTTTGTCTATTTCATCCATGGTATAGAATCATAGAATCATAGAGTTGGAATAGACCACAAGGGCCATCGAGTCCAACCCCCTGCCAAGCAGGAAACACCATCAGAGCACTCCTGACATATGGTTGTCAAGCCTCTGCTTAAAGACCTCCAAAGAAGGAGACTCCACCACACTCCTTGGCAGCAAATTCCACTGTCGAACAGCTCTTACTGTCAGGAAGTTCTTCCTAATGTTTAGGTGGAATCTTCTTTCTTGTAGTTTGGATCCATTGCTCCGTGTCCGCTTCTCTGGAGCAGCAGAAAACAACCTTTCTCCCTCCTCTATATGACACCCTTTTATATATTTGAACATGGCTATCATATCACCCCTTAACCTCCTCTTCTCCAGGCTAAACATGCCCAGCTCCCTTAGCCGTTCCTCATAAGGCATCGTTTCCAGGCCTTTGACCATTTTGGTTGCCCTCCTCCGGACACATTCCAGTTTGTCAGTGTCCTTCTTGAACTGTGGTGCCCAGAACTGGACACAGTACTCCAGGTGAGGTCTGACCAGAGCAGAGTACAGTGGCACTATTACTTCCCTTGATCTAGATGCTATACTCCTATTGATGCAGCCCAGAATTGCATTGGCTTTTTTAGCTGCCGCGTCACACTGTTGGCTCATGTCAAGTTTGTGGTCAACCAAGACTCCTAGATCCTTTTCACATGTACTGCTCTCAAGCCAGGTGTCCCCCATCTTGTATTTGTGCCTCTCATTTTTTTTGCCCAAGTGCAATACTTTTCATTTCTCCCTGTTAAAGTTCATCTTGTTTGTTTTGGCCCAGTTCTCTAGAATATCACAGTTTCCAGGGAACAATTATGTTAACACCATGAGTTCTTCCATCTTGCATTATTTCTGTCAACATATGAAAGCCAACAACTACAGAGCATTCGGGAAGACAGTACCCACCAAATGGACTCTCTAGGGAGAAACTTGAATGCTCTCAGGATGTTCTTATTTCATGGACGCTGCTGCTGCTACTGCTCAAATACTGATACTTTCTGTCCGTATATGACAACCTGCATCACGACTTGCAATGGAGGCATGATTACTCAGGGGAGCATTCAAGTTGATTTCTAGAGAGTCCACACTATAGAAACAACTTTTATGAGTGCCCGTGAATCTGAAATAAGTGTGTAGACTAGTGTGATCGAATCTGAGCAAGTCACTGCTGCAGGAAAGGTACTGAAGGCATTCCACAAAACTGCTCAAAGGAGATCAGGGTTTTGTTTTGTGTTTTATTTTGTGAATAATTTGACTACAGTGGTACCTTGGTTCTCGAACTTAATCTGTTCCGGGAGTCTATTCGACTCCCGAAACAGTTCCAAAACCAAGGCATGGCTTCCGATTGGCTGCAGGAGCTTCCTGCACTCAAGCAGAAGTCGCATGGACTTTCGACTTCTGAAAAACATTTGCAAACCAGAACACTCACTTCTGGGTTTGTGGTGTCCGGGAGCCGATTTGTTCGGCTAGCTAAGTCGTTCAAGAACCAAGGTATGACTGTACTGTATGCTCAAACCAGCTTGTGGATGTGTGTTGAATCTCTATTGGAATTAGAGCCGGTATAGAAAGAACATCATATCCCTGGAAAACATGCACACATATTCTCTGTAACATCATGCCCATAGAAAACTATAGGTTAGATGGGATGGAAAGAAATTCAGCTGGAAAATGCGCTGCTCTCCACTCTGAATAGCACTGCTTTCCTCTCATGGAAAGGTTGTCAGCATTATTTATTTATTTTGCAAGCCTACCTCTCGGAACGAAATATTGCAGACATAAAATCTAAAGATAAAAGCTGTGCTTTGGACGGAAGCTGCTGTGTACTTCGGGTGAATTCCCAAACAGCTAAAAGTGTAATCTGGCCTGCTGCCATAAAATAGATGACACACATGGGAGATATAAACACATCCACACCACAGTCTCTTGTTTTCCAATGCTGCGAGGGAGTTGCCATGTATTGAATCGGGAAGCCAGCTCTGCAAACCCATTCATCCAGAGCACTTAGATGTCATGCAGCTCAATTCCGTTGATGACAGCCAGGCTTGATTGGCAGAGGCCCAGATGCTTCAACTGGTCCTGTTTCAGATGCATAAAGTAGCTATGTTGCACCTAGGGGCTGGTGGACCTCTTCCAATGGTTGCATTAACAGGGAAGAGAGTTCACTGTGCATGCCTGAAACTCTCTCTGCCCATCACTTGTAATGAGTATGTTCCAGGAAGGTGGATTGCCCTGTTAAGTTTGACAATATCTGACTGATATGTCCATCTTATGCGCCTATCCCCAATGTGCTCTCCCTGCATTGATTGTGTGGTAATGGGGTCTTTGTTGTTCTTTGGGTGGCCTACCTGGGCCACCACTGAAAGATCATCACTATCTGCTCTGCCTTCCATTTTCATTTTCATTTTTAATAAATAGCATGTGACACAAAGATGTAATCCACTACACTGACCCCATGCTGGGATATATGAGTGTAGTGACTTATTGTCTTATTGAGGGGCCTACCATTTAGACATTGCAAGCAGTGCTTATATACAAGGAATATAGTTTTAACCCATATTTATTAATAGTCTTATCTTGTGAGGCTCTATCTGCAGTGCTGATGTTGTCCTCATCCAGGGCAGTAGCTTTGCTTATTTCGTCATTTCCCCCCCCCCCCCAAGTTTTTGCATTGAAATCCCCCACATAGCAGAAGCTCTGTCATTAGGAATGTTTCTTCAGTACATTGCAGCACTTGTTCTAGATACTACTGAGCTTGTTTTGCATCGTAGTTTGTATGTTTAGGAGGGATGTGGGTGGCACTGTGGTCTAAACCACTGAGCCTATGGCTTGCCGATTACAAGGTCAGCGGTTCAAATCCCCGCAACGGGGTGAGCTCCCATTGCTCGTTCCCAACTCCTGCCCACCTAGCAGTTCGAAAGCACGTAAAAGTACAAGTAGATAAATAGGCAGGAAGCTAAATGGCATTTCCGTGTGCTGCTCTGGTTCGCCAGAAGTGGCTTAGTCATGCTGGCCACATGACCCGGAAGCTGTCTGTGGACAAACACCAGTTTCCTCGGCCTATAGAGCGAGATGAGCGCACTACCCCAGAGTCATCCGCAACTGGACCTAACGGTCAGGGGTATCTTTACCTTTATACATTTAGACAAATAAATTAATTCATTCTGCGGTGGTTTACTAATACTGCTTGGATATAACCATTATTGGTTAATGTCAGATCCTCTATATCCATTTGTATGTCACAAGAGGACAGCCAAACCACCACTTCCACGTCTATATTTGGCTTTTTAAACAGTTGGACGGGACACTATTTTGTAGCCCTATAAATGATAATTCAGAACAGCCCACAGTAGGGAGATACCACTTCTCTGCTTCTTACAGGGGAGGAGGGGTGTGGCAAATTCGTCCCTCCCCCATAAATGGTATGAATGGCATTGCCAATGGGCAGAAGCTAACTTAGGAAGCAGGAGTGCCAGCTTGGCCCTGCAACCATGGGTGTGGGTGCCATGCAGTGTGCATGGCCCTGGCACTGAAATTTGTGGGTGCCCGGCCCCTTCACGGAGAATTTTGTGGGTGCTTCAGCACCCATGGCCCCAGGGAGTTGGCACCTATGATAGGAAGCAGGTAATTTGATGGCCAAATCTATATGAAGAGGTTCAGTCTGGGAATACAGTATTTGTACAGTGGTACCTCAGGTTACCATAGGTTACGGCGTTTCCGTGTGCTGCGCTGGTGCAGGTTCGCCAGAGCAGCTTTGTCACGCTGGCCACATGACCCGGAAGTGTCTCCGGACAGCACTGGCCCCCGGCCTCTTAAGCGAGATGGGCGCGCAACCCCAGAGTCGGTCACGACTGGCCCGTACGGGCAGGGGTACCTTTACCTTTACTTACCTCAGGTTACATACGCTTCAGGTTACAGACTCCCCTAACCCAGAAATAGTGCTTCAGGCTAAGAACTTTGCTTCAGGATGAGAACAGAAATTGTGCTCCGGCAGTGCGGCAGCAGCAGGAAGCCCCATTAGCTAAAGTGGTGCTTCAGGTTAAGAACAGTTTCAGGTTAAGAACCGACCTCTGGAACGAATTAAGTACTTAACCAGAGGTACCACTGTATTTTTATATTAGGTACGATGGTTAAGAGTCAAACTGCATTTGACCAAGTCAGACCGTTGGTCGGTCTAATTCAGTTCCTACACAAACTATCATCAGCTCTCCGGGGTTTCAGATAGGAATCTCTCCCAACAATACCTGAAGATACCAAGAATTAAACATGAAACTTTCTGCATGCAAAGCATGTGAATTACTGCCGAACTACAGGCGTTCCCAACATATTAATCCCAAATCATCTCCATGTGCCTCTAACGGGGTCAGCAACACCACAGTTCACCACCCCTCTATAGCAATGCTCAGGTCAGTAATTTTGCTCCCAGGTGTGTCATCGCATTAAGGGTAAGACCGTTGTTATCATCAGTGACAATCTGATGGATACACGGTTCTCGGAAATCGTTTTGGATGATTACGTTGTGGCCAAGCTCCAGCCTAGTGGGGCGAAACCTGGAACTGCTGTTCTCTCTGCAGCTGACAAACATTTAATTTAGCAACGAGGTTCTCTCGTAGAGTTTTAAATGGTTTGTGATTAGATATTTCTGCATAGAGGGAGGCCAGTGCTGTGCTGAACAGAAAGTATTAAAACCACATTTAATAATGATAATCCAAGAGATTTAAACTCTCTGTGATTTACTGCCATGCCATTTTTTAATCGTAGGAACTGGGCAGATAGCCATCAGTACACTATCCAGAGAGCTTTAGGGTATAATGCATGCTTGTGTTTCATGGCTCTTCACATACAACATATAAGGGTATGTTAAAATTTGTTGAATAGCCCCTATAAATAGAGCTGGCTCATCCCCACTATATAAAACCTTACAACGTTTTATGTCCCGCCCACCCCCGCCACCTTACACAAATGTTGTGTTTTGAGGCTGTTTTAACTACAGCTTCACGATGAAGGCCGATTCAGATTGGCAGAGTCAAGGGGTCGGAAGAGAGAGCCACTTCTCATTTAACATTTTTTCTCAAAAGCAAAGCTATTTGTTGTTGTTGTTGTTTAGTCATTTAGTTGTGTCCGACTCTTCATGACCCCATGGACCAGGGCACGCCAGGCACTTCTGTCTTCCACTGCCTCCTGCAGTTTGGTCAAACTCATGCTGGTAGCTTCGAGAACACTATCCAACCATCTCATCCTCTGTCGTCCCCTTCTCCTTGTGCCCTCCATCTTTCCCAACATCAGGGTCTTTTCCAGGGAGTCTTCTCTTCTCATGAGGTGGCCAAAGTATTGGAGCCTCAGCTTCACAATCTGTCCTTCCAGTGAGCACTCAGGGCTGATTTCCTTCAGAATGGAGAGGTTTGATCTTCTTGCAGTCCATGGGACTCTCAAGAATCTCCTCCAGCACCATAATTCAAAAGCATCAATTCTTCGGCGATCAGCCTTCTTTATGGAATGCCATTTAGATAGGGCTAGAAACTGGGTGGGTGGGAACTGTGTCGCTGTGATCACATTGAGTGATTTCCATGCAATACCCATGGCTCAGATCCAAGCAGCTTTTTGCCGAAGGTGAAGGCATGTCTACTCACAAGGGAGCAGTTACTGGTGCCCCCACCCAACTGCAGTCATCCCATTCCACGCCATTCCAGTGAGTCTCCAACCACCAGATTTTCAGGAGTTGCAAGGAGCAACAATGGGGAGAAGAAAATGGGAAAGCTCTGTTACACAAGAGGAACTCTGTCCATGCTCCTTAGGACCCAAATCATTATATCTGTGGGGTGGCTAGTTAGAATCATAGAACTGTAGAGTTGGAAGGGGTCACTAGGGTCATCTAGTCCAACTCCCTGCCCAACCTGGGGCTCAAACCCACTACCCTGAGATTAAGAGTCGCGTGCTCTACCAGCTGAGCTATCCCAGATCAGTTCTACATGCTGCCAAATAATACATTAGATCCAGTGCTCCCAGCAGAACTAACTTATTCTGTGCCAGCATGAGGAATGCTCTCCCTCCCCCGATGGCACCAAGAAGCAGGGAAGAAACAAGAAAGTTCTTATGATTTATTTCAGTCATCGCAGTGAAAGAATCCAGTCATTCCTCAATGATGGCGTTGCTCGCACTGAGCTCCTCCCCTCTCCCTCTATCGCGTCTCTCTGTGGTCTACTGCCTCTGTGCCCTTTCTTCTTGCACACATAACAAACGCCACGTTTTGGGAGAAGGGGGTTCAGTTGTGCTGTCCAGTGACGTGTCAGCTAGCTGCTCTGCCTCCCCTCCTCCTCCTCCTCCTCCTCCTAACACCTCCTAACTCTGCTGTTCACCTGTCTCTGAGCTGTTATCTTCCTCAAAGCCCTGCTGTAATTTGAGACGGCCTTCTTCTTCTTCTCTGAGAGCTACAGGAGAAAGGGGGGGAGCACGACCTCCACCATTCCTCCTCCTCTTCAGTCCTGTCCCTGACATTTTGGTTTTCTCCCCACCCTCCTCCTAGCTAACACTGAGACTTATGGAAGAGCAAGCTGACAGACAGTAATGGCTGTCGAAGAGCAGACTTGAGGGTGAAGGGGCTGTGCCCCATTTGCCTTAAGCAAGCAGCCTCCTCTGCTTCCCACTGCCGAACTTACAGCTGAACTCATGAGCAGCCAACACCTCAGCAAGAGGACAGGGGAAAACCTGAAAGCACAGCTTCATAGCCCCTTCCCCTCTTCACACGAGTAACAACTCTAAGGCACCTTGGACTTAGAGAGTGTCATGATGTTGGAAGCTGGCCTATAAGTTGCACGCACATTTATTTCTATTCATTTTTAGTTTTAAAAAGGTTGAAGCACTCTACACATGCAAAAGGGCTATGGGAATTATCTGTGAAAGGGAAGTTTGGTAGGGAAGAAGCAGAGCTTGGATGTGCTGCGTTTCTCCCCAGAGAGAGGGCTAATGATACCCATCGGAGAGAGAGAAAATAAGTGATCTGGCCTCACCGCAGAGGGTGCTTGCTTCAGATCAGGCTTCCCACTGTCATTGCTGTACTTTGGTTGACTAGCAAAGAGCCGTGCCGTCCCTCCTGGTTATAAAGGCCACTTTAGATTGACAGATAGCATTCACTGTCAATGAAATGCTCTCTGCTTGCTAATTTGCAGTAGTTTGGCATATTGATTTGCATAGGGTTCTCTGGGAATTTTGTCGTTACTCATCTGAAGTGAAAACATATTGGTATTCCTTTGTTAAAAAAAAGAAAGAAATTAGGAACTAGGAAGCATCTGGCAGTTTGAATCCCCACGGCGGGGTAAGCTTCCGTTACTTGGTCCCAGCTCCTGCCAACCTAGCAGTTCGAAGGCACGTCCAAGTGCAAGTAGATAAATAGGTACCACTCCGGCGGGAAGGTAAACGGCGTTTCTGTGCACTGCTCTGGTTCACCAGAAGCAGCTTAGTCATTCTGGCCACATGACCCGGAAGCTGTACGCCAGCTCCCTCAGCCAATAAAGCAAGATGAGCACCACAACCCCAGGGTCGACCACGACTGGACCTAACGGTCAGGGGTCCCTTTACCTTTACCTTTACCTTAAGCATCTGAGAGTCAACTCATTCCTAGATCAGCTTTGTTGAAATCTTAACATTAGGTTACCAGACAATCTCATTCTTAATATTGCTACCAATTTTGCACACATTTTAAAGGAGGATTGCTGCTCACCCACCCCAATTCCCCCTGACCCTTCTCCTATGCCTGTAATGGCATCCAGATATAGTGCAGGATTCACATTCTGAGTCCCATCAATAGAAGCCCTGCACAAGGACTTCGCTTGCACAACAAGGCTTTCCCCCTTGTGCTCCACACACATGCCTGATTTTCTTTCTTTTTTGTCAATTCTAATTAATTCCACTATAATTTTCCATTGAAACTATTTCCTGCAAGCCATTTTTTTATTTGTTTCATCACCTGCTTATGATGTGGTAAGGGATGTGGGTGGTGCTGTGGTCTAAACCACTGAGCCTCTTGGGCTTGCCCAAGAAGGTCAGTAGTTCGAATCCCCACGACGGGGTGAGCTCCCGTTGCTCTGTCCCAGCTCCTGTCAACCTAGCAGTTCGAAAGCACGCCAGTGCAAGTAGATAAATAGGTACAACTGCAGCGGGAAGGTAAACAGTGTTTCCACGTGCTCTGGCTTCCGTCATGGTGTCCCGTTGCGCCAGAAGCGTTTTAGTCATGCTGGTCACATGACATGGAAAGCTGTTTGTGGACAAACACCGGCTCCCTAGGCCTGAAGGCAAGATGAGCACTGCAACCAAGTCTGATTGGACTTAACCATCCAGGGGTCCTTTACCTTTACCTTGTACTTTTATTACGTGGTTCTTCAGGGTGGTTTTGGAGGACACTATAGAGTAATCAACCCAGTTGTGCCAGCCACCCATATTTTTCCATAGGGTCTCTCCACCCTCCAAAGCACAAGCAACTCCACAATCCCTCCAGCAGGAATGTCCTCTGAACAAGCTTCTGCTCACAGGAACTCTGGTCCAAACCCACATGCCCTCCTTTTTCCTGCTGCTGTGTTTGAGGGTGCAGCCCTTTTTTGTCAATTTTTTTAAAAAGCATTTGTTGCTGCTAAACTGTTTCTGAGTTTTGTTTTTTTTTGTTTGTTGAAAGCAGCTATGGATTCTTTGAAGAGAAACTGGATATTCATTTTAAGAAATAACAATTCACCGCCTATTGAATTTCCTGGCGTTGGTCGGTTGTTAAAGGAACACAAACTCTGCCAGAGGAGGCTGGCAATCCTAAGAGGGAACTGGGAGGCTGACAAGATGGGATAGAAAACAGTGACATAGGAAGATCTCTGAAATGAGCACCTTACTGGGAGGTATGACTCCTTATCATTCTCAAAGCTTCCCCCTCCATCCACTCCTCAGGAATAATAATAATAACAACAACAACAACAACAACAACAACAACAACAACAATTTATTATTTATACCCTGCCCATCTGGCTGAGTTTCCCCAGCCACTCTGGGCGGCTCCCAATCGAGTGTTAAAAACAATGCAGCATTAAATATTAAAAAATTCCCTAAACAGGGCTGCCTTCAGATGTCTCTCCTTATTTCCTTCACATCTGATGGGATGGCGTTCCACAGGGCGGGTGCCACTACCGAGAAGGCCCTCTGTCTGGTCTGTCTCTTGGCAAAACTATAACAACTGAAATATCTCATGGCAGCCTGCATCGTGTCATGAACTTTCATAGACAAGAGCCTCCTTCAGCTAGTGAGCTTGATATGATGCCTTTAAAAAAAATAATCAATGTGCATATGAGATTTGGGAGCTGTCATATCCACAAAGCAAATGCCACTTAAATCAGTGTTATGAATTCACACATAGCTGCCAAGTCATACGCTGCTCTGAGTTTCGTACAAAGTGCTTTTGAATGCTGTAAGAAAAACCCAATACGAGAAAAGGGGCTTCTTTGCAATAAATCCAGATGTGATGATTTGCCTTAGCCTCCAAGGTGTGCTGAGAAACCGTGTTGCTCCACGTGCTCTGTTGACAGGCTCATGCAAAATTCAGTTCTGCCCGTTCCCTCCTCAGCAGCTCTCTTTTCTGCAAGAAAGGCTGCATCAACCCTCACCAGCAGCCAATGGAAGCCTTGTTTTGGTGCTCCTGGAATCTCCTCTTGTGCCGACTGCTGTGTGAGCTCTCTTAACATCCCCACTCAGACAGCGCAGGCAGCTGCTGTGGGTGGAAAGGCCTCCCCCACTGGTGCTAAAGCTAGCAGATGTTTTCTCCGCTCTTCACGGAGTAGTGACAGTTTGCTGAAACAAAGCTGCGAGACAAACAGAGAAGTGAGCTCCCAAACACGTCCTACATGGATGACCTTGTGCACCATGTGTTGCCTGCCATCAGCAGCATAGTTAGGTACAAAATCAATGGCCCTCTACGTGGGAGAAACAAAGCCAGAGCGATCTGACAGATTTTACAGCTGCCAGAACCGCCCCCTGCATCCATATACATAGAGAGAGAGTGAGAAGAGCACATTGAAACTGGAGTTTTGAAGATTGCTTTTAGCTGTTAACTCCTGTGGCTCAGAACATGATTAACTGGGCAATTGTGTTTGCAGAGAAAAATAAATATCTGGCTACTTATACCCATGCAAAACCCTCAAGTCCACAGATTTCATATAGTCTCATTGGGTAGTAAATGATGGGTTTTATTAGGTAGGTGAGGAATAGATTAACTAGATCCTGTCCCTCTACAGGCCAATGTGTGTGGGTTGATGCAAAGAAAAAAAATGTGGTTGCAAGCCTTTTTCAAAGTGCAGGGCTTTTGCAGACTCTCCCACAAAAAAAGCCCTCTCAGCAGAGTTTAAATCCCATCTTAAGCAATTTAAATGAAAGCGTAGGAATTAGCCATTAGACTGATCTCTCTCTTTTGTTTCCCTGTTTATCAAAGAAACAGGCTACAGACTGAAGAGTAATTTTAAAACATAGTTTACTCACATTCCTTATTCATGCTTAGCAGCAAAAACTAATGTAGTTAAGATACTTTCATTTACAGCGAAAACAGTTTCAGGTATGTGTCTGATGCTGGAGCAAGCAGGCAGGCATCTGCTCCCTTGACTGGTTGAAGAGGAAGAGGGAAAGAGAAGGATCAGGAAATACTTCCTTCCCAGGAGAGGAGGGGAAATCACATCACACAAAACCTTCTCTACCAATTACATTTGTATGGTTTGAACTACGCTCTACGTGGGACTACCTGTGAAGGTGACCCGAAACTACAATTAATCCAGAATGCAGCAGCTAGACTGGTGACTGGAAGTGGCCGCCAAAAGCATATAACACTGGTCTTGAAAGACCTACACTGGCTCCCAGTACATTTCCAAGCACAATTCAAAGTGTTGGTGCTGACCTTTAAAGCCCTAAACGGCCTCGACCCAGTATACCTGAAGGAGCGTCTCCACCCCCATCGTTCAGCCTGGACACTGTGGTCCAGCACTGAGGGCCTTCTGGCGGTTCCCTCATTGCGAGAAGTGAGGTTACAGGGAACCAGGCAGAGGGCCTTCTTGTTCGTGGCGCCCACCCTGTATTTTTATTATTCTGTTGGGAGCCACCCAGAGTAGCTGGGGAAACCTAGCCAGATGGGCGGAGTATAAATATATTACAGTGGTACCTCAGGTTAAGTACTTAATTCATTCCGGAGGTCCGTTCTTAACCTGAAACTGTTCTTAACCTGAAGCACCACTTTAGCTAATGGGGCCTCCCGCTGCCGCCGTGCCGCTGGAGCCCAATTTCTGTTCTCATCCTGAAGCAAAGTTCTTAACCTGAAGCACTATTTCTGGGTTAGCGGAGTGTGTAACCTGAAGCGTATGTAACCTGAAGCGTATGTAACCCGAGGTACCACTGTATTATTATTATTATTATTATTATTATTATTATTATTATTATTATTATTATTGTAGTGGGTGCCACTGCCAACCTGCCAAACACAAGACATCAAGTGGTGACCTCAAAGGGTCTCACAGCACCGATTAACTGATCAAAGGAGAACTAGTCCCTTTGAAGGTGCACTGTCAGTGCCAATCACCTACTTCAAAGGTGTTTGCTCTCACTGGCAATCAGCTGGTGAGCACTGAGTGGGAGCCCCTTAAGTCTGTTTGCAGGCATGGTACGGATCCAAGCTACGCTTGCAACTGGACATTTTTTCTCTCCCAATTTGCAGAGGGTAAACGGTGGCCTGCGGATGCACGGTTTCAACTTAAGCTGCACTTGGAAGCAGCCGTTCAGAGGGAAAATACCCATTTGCATGCGTGGCTTGAATCCATACCATGTCTGCAAACGGGCTTTCTTTCAGCACCCGTCAGCTCATTGGTGCTAAGAACGGTTGACCGCTCCTTATAAAGATGGTTGAAATAATAAAGTTCTGCTTTATTACCATAAAAATTACTAACGCTAACAGAAGATTATGTATGAAGATGGGCCAGATGGGCGGTGTACAAATAAATTATTATTATTATTATTATTATTATTATTATTATTATTGCTTTTCTTTTGTCAGTTTTCCCCCCAATTACAGCATTATGACCATTACCAGCACCCCAAAGATACAGTAGCAGGGTATTGTGTCATACCTTATACAAAGCAAGCAAACAAACAACAAACAGTAAGATGGAAAAATGGCAACACACCAATGTAAATTTTAAGACATCCATAGTTCCCGAGCTGGCCTAGATGGTGAATGTTGCTTTTCTAATGTGCTGAACATGGCTGGTAATAAAGAATGCTACCTACTAATGTCAAACTCATTTGTTGAGCTTAAACCCATGCGTAGCCAAAATTGTGCCACCTGTGCAGAAGATGGGGAGGTATCAGTAGGCTTGGGGAAACCTCAAGGTTTGTTAGATGGGAATAAAAGGAGAACCCCCTCCATCAAGTCAATGTGATCTGAGAATGCTCAGTAGCCACAGACTTCTGTGAGTCTGAAGGAGCGGTACGGAAGGAATGAAACAGAACCAGGAATTTCGGGCTATTTAGAACACTGGACAGGAGCACTCCACACCACAATATTTTGTTGCGGTCCCCTGTTGTCATAATAGTGCCCATGCTGGCGAACGTTGCACCCACCTTGTCGATATAAAGCGACATTCCATGTTTCATCCACTTTCGTAATGGCTGAAAAGTCTATCAGGGCAGAATATTTGTGTATTTTTCAAGCAGATGGTTGCACAGCAGGAAGATAAATGCTTTGTATCACCTCTTGACAAGGGAAGGTGAGGGATGGGACTGTCAGGAAACTGAAAATATCTCAAGATTTTATTATGATGATGGGCGATGCCTTGGAGAGGGGGGGAAGTTGTCTTTCACAAATAGCATGTGTTTCTAAACGATAATATAGCAACATCATATATCCATAGCTGTCAACTTACAGATTTGAAAATAAGGGACCAGCAGCCTTGAAAATAAGGGACCAGCAGCCAAAATAAGGGACCTGCAGCCTCACCTGTTCCAGGCACTCCAGTCTTCCTGTCCTCCTGCAGTCTGGTCAAACTCATGCTGGGTAGCTTCGAGAACACTGTCCAACCAACTTTGTAACCAGAGGTTCAACTGAATAGAATCTGAATCACATGCACCACAAGGCCTATGCAGCCTCAACTTAAGATGCCTCCCCGGCCTGGCTTTGCACTGCAAAGTTTGCAGCAGCACGTGCAACAAAATGGCGTCCAGCATTCAAAACCCCCCTCAGCTTGCATTAACTAGCCACACACAAGGCATGAAAGCTCCACCCCCCCAGTCGTTCTTAGACTTCTTATTGGGTGAGCAACACAGCCAAGCAACACAGTTGGAGCCTCCCTCCTCCCTAGCCGGCAGGGAGGGAGGGAGAGGAGCTGCTTCCTTTGAAATTTAAGGGACATCATTTAAGGGACATTTAAGGGACATCCATCAATAAGGGACAGCAGCGGGACATGGCGCTGGAATAAGGGACTGTCCCTTCAAATAAGGGACACCTGACAGCTATGCATATATCTGACTTTTTTTTCTTTTCAGTATTATTCTTTTTATCATGGAAGTATTTTAATCTAAAAGTCTTGAGCTTTGACATTCAATGAAAGGAGCAGCTCACCCTTTCAACTCAGCTGTGTGTGCACATATTAAGGATGGGCAGGACCTCTGGTTTTGCAACAGAGTTAATTCATTTAAACTATATTTATAACTATATTTCCACTCCTTAATTCACTTTAGCTCTGATTGACATCCAGATTAGTTAAGAATAGCTACTGCCGTGCTGATGGTGTCACTGGTTAGCCAGACCCTATAAACCTCAAAGGATGGCTAGAGTGCCATCTAAATGGTGGCCACTCTCAGCACAGAGCCTGCCAGACAGATTAACACCCACCCAGGCTGACCATTCAATTCTTCTAGGGAGCAAAGAGTATAAAAGTTTTTCTTTCCCAGCTGAGGATGGATGGTGGCTAACAGATTGAGGTTGAATCCTCACAAGACAGAAGTACTGTTTTTGGGGGACAGGAGGCGGGCAGGTGTGGAGGATTCCCTGGTCCTGAATGGGGTAACTGCCCCTGAAGGACCAGGTGCGCAGCCTGGGAGTCATTTTGGACTCACAGCTGTCCATGGAGGCGCAGGTCAGTTCTGTATCCAGGGCAGCTGTCTACCAGCTCCATCTGGTACGCAGGCTGAGACCCTATCTGCCTGCGGACTGTCTCGCCAGAGTGGTGCATGCTCTGGTTATCTTCCCGCTTGGACTACTGCAATGCGCTCTACGTGGGGCTACCTTTGAAGGTGACTCGGAAACTACAACTAATCCAGAATGCGGCAGCTAGACTGGTGACTGGGAGCGGCCACCGACACCATATAACACCGGTCTTGAAAGACCTACATTGGCTCCCAGTACGTTTCCGAGCACAATTCAAAGTGTTGGTGCTGACCTTTAAAGCCCTAAACGGCCTCGGTCCAGAATATCTGAAGGAGCGTCTCCTCCCCCATCGTTCTGCCCGGACACTGAGGTCCAGTTCCGAGGGCCTTCTGGTGGTTCCCTCACTGCGAGAGGCCAAGTTACAGGGAACCAGGCAGAGGGCCTTCTCGGTAGTGGCACCCGCCCTGTGGAACGCCCTCCCATCAGATGTCAAAGCGATAAACAACTACCTGACATTCAGAAGACATCAGGGAAGTTTTTAATATGTGACATTTTAGTTTATTTTTCATCTTTGTTGGAAGCCGCCCAGAGTGGCTGAGGAAACCTAGCCAGATGGGCGGGGTACAAATAATAAATTATTATTACTACTACTGAGCTTTCCTTGAGCAACAAGGTATTTTTGAGCTCTGGTGTGTTCTTGTATCTTCCATTTCATCCATCTCGCAGTGAGAGTATGTCCCACGGAGGACCTTACGGTCTTCAAATAAAAACATATTGGAGATCTCGGGCCACGGGGAGGTTAGGCTGGCCTCAATCAGAGCCAGGGCTTTTTTGGCCATGGCCCCAATCTGGTGGAACGCTCTGTCACAAGAGACTAGGGCCCTGCGGGACTTGACATCTTTCCGCAGGGCCTTCAAGTCAAAGCTGTTCCACCAGGCCTTTGGTCAAGGCACAGTCTGACCCCCCTCTCTCCTTCTGTAATCCTCATAGAACTCTAGCCCAATGGTTGCCATTAATTTGATTCTGAATTGATTTTAGAATGTATTTCAATTAATTGACTGTGATTTTATGTAAACTGTGCTATTTCTACTGTTGCTAGCCACTCCGAGCCCAGCTTTGGCTGGGGAGGGCGGGATATAAATAACTTCTTCTTCTTCTTCTTCTTCTTCTTCTTCTTCTTCTTCTTCTTCTTCTTATTATTATTATTATTATTATTATTATTATTCAATGCTTCAAATGCAGATTCAGAAGCACAACTAATTTTTCACTTCTGTTATTCCTGCATTTAAAGCAACGTCTGAATTGGCCTGAAAGCTAAAGCTAGGTCAGCTGTCAGTCCTAAATTTAGCGTGCAGCATAATTGGTGCCACAAATATAAGTCACATTTCCAAGCTGCAAGCCACTTGGGGGTGTGACTACACAGTGCTGAACATTTGAGGCATGTCTCAGACTCTGAGCAAGTAAATTGAAAGCCGCAAAATTTAGATGCCATTTAAGTCAGTGTCTGGTTTTACCAGAGTTTTAGCTTTTTTTAATGTGGTCCTTGGCCTCATTCATCTTTCCAAATTTGGGGGAGACTCGTGAATGTGATTAGGCAAGCATTTGACAATTGTTTGGTCCAATGTGTTATGTTCTGAAACCTCTGTCATTTTGTTGGAACTATATTTTATTATAAACTTTGGGGTGCCTTCATATTGTAAACCGCCCTGTGATCTTCTGATGAAGGGTGATATGGACATTTAATAATGATGATGATGCATGGAATATTGTGTTGTTTGTTGTTGTTGTTGTTGTT
The DNA here is from genome assembly GCF_964188315.1 of Podarcis muralis. Classification (NCBI taxonomy): domain Eukaryota; kingdom Metazoa; phylum Chordata; class Lepidosauria; order Squamata; family Lacertidae; genus Podarcis; species Podarcis muralis. The sequence goes on along the minus strand of NC_135656.1, from coordinate 17,161,181 downwards.
TAGTCATTTAGTCGTGTCCAACTCTTCGTGACCCCATGGATCAGAGCACGCCAGGCACTCCTGTCTTCCACTGCCTCCTGCAGTTTGGTCAAACTCGTGTTGGTAGCTTCGAGAACACTGTCCAACCATCTCGCCCTCTGTCGTCCCCTTCTCCTTGTGCCCTCAATCTTTCCCAGCATCAGGGTCTTTTCCAGGGAGTCTTCTCTTCTCATGAGGTGGCCAAAGTATTGGAGCCTCAGCTTCAGGATCTGTCCTTCCAGTGAGCACTCAGGGCTGATTTCCTTAAGAATGGATAGGTTAGTTTTCCTGATTATAGAGCTAACATTTCTGCCTCATTTTTTGATGTTCCTTTCACACTGTAGTACCTGCTGTGTTATGTACCGTGGCTTTTTGACTGACATACCGGCATTTCACACTAAAATTTATTTGCACCAACTGGTCATGGTGTGACACAACAACCAACGTCTTTGGGCAACCTCACTGCCCCCCCCTTCCACACAGGTGTGCTTCTGTTGCAACATCACTCTGCCATGAAAACATCAGGGGGAAGCTGTATGCCAGCATACTGCCCCAAATTTTGTCCCTTTACTCCGGTGATTTCCTGAGTTAAGGGATCAAATAACACAGAAACATGTGCTATATTCCATTAGTTTTCTGGAATTAGCTTTGATGCCGTGTGAAAGCTCAAATATAACATGGAAATTAACAATTCGGGAAATGCTGAAGAAATGGAATAAACTGCCGAGTGAATGCAACCTTTGGCTGTCAGCATTTTAACATTAAAGGCAGGACCTTGTTAAAACTGGTGTGTGTGCTCACACTTTCTTAAAAAAGAGTACAAGGTGTCCTATTCTTTCTGCTGTAAACACAGTAATGCTACATTACAGATCCGGGTCGCCTGATGTCTGACTGATTGTGCTGACGATGCTGTAATTGCTCATTGCACTTGCATCTTAATGAGCTTGCATGTGCATTGCCATCCATTTAACGAAAGTGCTGAATGGAAATGTCCGTGTCTGCACATCTCACAACATACATTTCAGCCTCGTTAATAAAATCAATCTGTTAATCAGTTCGCCCAATACAGTGAAAGCCTAATAGAGAACAGGGAGTGTATGTGTGCGGAGACACACACACATCATCAAGAAAGGAATTATAATGTATTCTTTCTGAGCACAATTGGGGCAGGCCAGGTCCTTGCCTTTCACATGACCTTCTGAGCTACTGCCTTATGCTGCTGTTTTCTCCCAACTCTGTCTGGCTGTGTGCTTGATAACATAGAAGCTGGCACACAAGAAGGCATTCCCAGTAATCAGCACCATGCATGGGAAAAGGATACACATCATCAAAGACTTGGAATGCTGAAAGGCACCCGCATCTCCTTGCTTCACACATCATGCTAAGCCAAACCATGGCTTAGTGCAAGACTGCAGGCTTCCAGGGACGGGGTGGCAGCCCCTTTGCTCTTCCTGGTGGTTCTGTCTCTGTGCTGTGCTCAAGCTAAGTCACGGTTTAGCTTAGCATCTCGTCCAAAATCTGGGCTCATGGTTTAGCTCTCTCCAGACCAACCACAAGCTGTAACTTAGCTGTGTCCTACTTGAAACTGAAAGTTGGTTTTCCTTCCCCCCCCCCCAAAAAAAGCCACATTAGAATTCGAAGTAGAATTGAAATTGAAAACATGTTAGCATTAAAATAGTTCCCAGACAAAATCAGAACGCTTTGCTGAGAATCTTAGTCAGGGCTTTTTTTCAGCTGGAAATCACTGGAACTCAGTTCTGGCACCTCTCAGCTGGGCGCCATTGCCATTACAAGAGAACAAGAGAGCAGTGAGTTCCAGCACCTCCTTTTCTAGAAAAAATAGCACTGGTCTTGGTTCTATATACAACACAATTTCAGAGTGCGTACACACCTCATTCCTACATGTTCCCCCATTGCATCTCACTCTGATGTATCCAGCAGAAATGCACGAGCACTTGCATATTTGTAGGCAGTAATAATTCTCTTTCCTTTCTTTTATTCCTATACACTCAGGCATAATTAACAGCTATCAGTCGATTTGTTCTGAATCAGATCGTAATGAGCAGTTTGCTTTATAATAACAATCTTGCGCATCACTAATAACTGCAGCCAAAATTGTCAAACTATTGCTTCCATTAATTCCGTGTTTCCTCTTTATTTGAGAAAATTATATTCCTCTAATTTAGTTAGTTCTGCAGACATATGCTGCTGCTGCTTCCCCCCCCCCTCCCCTTCTGGCACCTGAACATTTCTGCTTAGTGGGATTTGTTGCATGCTACAGTAATTTGTTGCCTAGGGAGTGTGTAACCGATGCACAATTCCCACTTTAATTATCATTTGTATAACATCGTTTCACCAACAGACCCCCACACTTTGGAGTTTGTTGGGGGGGGGGGAGAGCAAACAATAATAGCAATGCTTAAATAGTTTTATTGCACAAAACTTTGTCCTTCTGAAACATTGTAGTGGCAATAAAGGGAAATGTAGGGTGGCATCCAGCTAACTCATAAACCCAGAAGGGGGGGGAGGGGTTGCACAAGAAGAGAGTGGGGAAGTTTCAGTGCACAAGCAGAAATCCTTGCACTGTTGGAACAAGTTGGTTGGATAACACACACTATAATCACTCATGTGAACGACTGTTCTCCTGCACCCATTCCAGCTGGTTGAGTAGGAATGTCTCTGTGCAAAAGCAGGGTGCCTTTCTGTGGGCATAGAGTAACTTTTGCCCGCTACCCCTCCCCTACAAACACATTCCTGCAACTTGGGTTTTTTTGAAGGGTGCATGAACCTCCACATCGGCTGTCAGGCTTCGGGGAATCCGATCCCCCTCACAGTGGCAGTCAAGAATCAGAGAAACGATCAAAGTTCTTACCAAGCAATTCATTCAATAATTCACAGAGAGCAACTACAGTTGTACCTTGGGTTACAGATGCTTCAGGTTACAGATTCTGCTAACCCAGTAATAGTACCTCGGGTTAAGAACTTTGCTTCAGGATGAGAACAGAAATCGTGCGGCAGCAGCGGGAGGCCCCATTAGCTAAAGTCGTACTTCAGGTTAAGAACAGTTTCAGGTTAAGAATGGACCTCCCGAACGAATTACCGTATTTTTCGCTCCATGAGACGCACTTTTTCCCCTCCAAAAATGAAGGGGAAATGTGTGTGCATCCTATGGGGCGAATGCAGGCTTTCGCTGAAGCCTGGAGAGCAAGAGGGGTCGGTGCGCAGTGCTCAGCGCAGAGCTCAGCGCACCCAGGCTTTGCACGGCTCTCCGCAAGGTGCGGGAGCCCAGCGCCGGGCTCCCACGGCTTGCAGAGAGTTGCCTGTTTTGGGGGCTGGGGTCGGGTGAAGCTCGGGCTTCCCCAGCCCCTCGCTTGGGGGGGGATAATTTTCCCCCCTTTATTTCCCCCCAAAAAAACTAGGTGCGCCTTATGGGACGGTGCGTCCTATAGGGCGAAAAATACGGTAAGTTCTTAACCCGAGGTACCACTGTAATGGCATTGCTCCAAGTCAAGTCCTACCCCACTACATCTCTCCTAATAGACGTCACTCCTGTGTCAGCTAATCTGAGCTTTCTGCTTCTGAGCTCTCTGTTCTAATACCCTCAATGCCCACCTGGTTCTGGGAGGGGGGGGGGTCAGGAATGCTTTCCAAGGACACTGAGTCTGTCATCCGTCTCTCCCCTGGTGCTTCTTATTCTTCCTGCCGTTCCTCTCCCAATATTTCCCAGCTTCTCCCTTCTGCAGCCTCTGAGCTATGCCCTTCTGCAAACCACTGTTCTAAATATATACTGTCCTGTCCTCCTGTTCTTGGGAAGGTTCAGGAGAAGGGAGGCGGCCCCCGTCCTTCCTTCTCAGTCCAGCCCCTGACATCAGCTGAGATCATTTCTGGAGGCTGTGTCGGGTGGCTCATATCCAGTGCTGTGTGAGCAACGTTGTATTCATGCAGTGGGACTTCAGCTTCCTCTCCTCTCCTTATGCACCTCACCAAATATGCTTCCAGAGGGTCCCCCAAGCCTCTTCAGCAGATTTGGAGGGTGTGCAAGGAGCTGGAGGAAAGTAGAGGGGGAAGCTCCATTGCACAAGCAGATGACTGTTTTGAGATGGGAACAGCAGTGCTGGATACGATCCTGAGCTCTACCATGGCAGCAACAATGAGTAGGGATGTAGGATAAGATCTTTGCAGTCGCAGAACCCCACATGGTGGCACTACTTCCCAAGGGAGATTAGACAGGTCCCTTCTCTATTGTCCTTTAGGCAAGTAGTTAAGACATTTTTCTTTTATGTCAAGCTTTTCATGTGCTTTGATTTGATCTCATTATATTTTCCTTTTATCTGTTTTATTGCGGCTTGAATGCTTTTTTTGAAGTTTTATTGTTGCAAACCGCTTCGGGGGAATCTTTTTTCTATTTATTTATTTATTCAATTCATTTATGAATCACTTCCCACGAAACACCCCAGAGCGAATATCAATAATTCTCTGGAGCCAAAAGGCAGCAGAGACGTGTTTTTGGAGATATATAATAAATAAATCAGGAAGGCTGACGCAGCCCTGTGAGAACCGCAGCCAAACCTGCGATTGAAAAGTCTGCTCGGGGCACATGGAAACTGTCCCAAAACAGTTGCGAGAGGAAGGCAGCATGTGGCACTGCAGAAACTGAGCAGTGGGAATATGTTGTCCCAGCTCTGACCTGTAGACTCAGTACATGAACTCTTGGCTCGATTCATATTAAAGGCTTTATTCCAGAATTCACTACAGTGCTCCCACCATAGATCAGGTTTCAGGCTACGTTGTTCAGAAGTCACAATGCAGCTCCTAGTACAGTGGTACCTCGGTTTAAGAACTTAATTCGTTCCGGAGGTCCATTCTTAACCTGAAACTGTTCTTAACCTGAAGCACCACTTTAGCTAATGGGGCCTCCTGCTGCCGCCGCGCCTCCGGAGCATGATTTCTGTTCTCATCCTGAAGCAAAGCTCTTAACCCGAGGTACTATTTCTGGGTTAGTGGAGTCTGCAACCTGAAGTGTCTGTAACCTGAAGCGTCTGTAACCCAAGGTACACTGTATACATGACTAGGCATAAGCTAAGACATTGTCCAACACTTGACACACACCCTGAGCTCCCCTTTCGAAGAGTGGAGCATTCCTAGGCACATGAGCCAACGCAAACCCTGTGCTCATCAACTGAGGTTCTCTGTGTGCTGTCTGACACCAAGGGAGGTCCAGAAAGTGCCAGCACAAGAACGGGTCATTTTAGTGGTGGCTCCCCATTTATGGAATGCTGTCCCTGGGGAGGGATGTGTGACGTCATCACTGGCGACTTTTAGGCACCAGGCAAAAACATTTCTTTTTGGCCTTTATCTCGGAGAGTTCTAGACATTGCAGCCTCTCTTAGCAGGTAGGATTTGTTAGACTGCTTTAAATGTGCATGAGTGCTTTTAGCTTTTATTTTGTTTTAGCTTTAGATTGATTTTAATTTTTGTATTATATTATGCTGTAAGTCACTTTGAGTTTACACTTTGTATTATTATTATTATTATTATTATTATTATTATTATTAATAATAATAATAATAATAATAATAATAATATACCCAGAAAATAATAATAATAGTTGAGTGTTTGTTGTGGGGGAGGAAGGGAAAGGAGATTGTTAGCCGCTTTGAGACTCCTTAGGGTAGTGATAAAGCAGGATATCAAATCCAAACTCCTCCTCCTCCTCCTCCTCCTCCTCCTCTTCTTCTTCTTCTTCTTCTTCTTCTTTTCAAGCAATGGCAGGCTGAGTCGGCTAGGTCTCTGCTACACTGATGCAACCATTAATACACCTTTTGCAGCAAAGTGTCAGGCTTGGGGGATTCTCTCTACCCCCGGTAGCATCAAGGAAGAAGCAAGAAAGTTCATATTTATAGTTTTATTCAGTTCTCATGGTGTAATAATAATAATAATAATAATAATAATAATAATAATAATAATATTTATATCCCGCCCATCTGGCTGAGTTTCCCCAGCCACCCTGTTCCCTAAACTGGGCTGCCTTCAGATGTCTTTTAAAGATAAGATAGCTGCTTATTTCCTTGACATCTGAAGGGAGGGTGTTCCACAGGGCGGGCACCACTGCGAAGGCCCTCTGTCTGGTTTCCTGTAACCTCACTTCTCGCAATGAGAGAACCGGCAGAAGGCCCTCGGTGCTGGATCTGTGTCCGAGCTGAACGATGGGGGTGGAGACGCTCCTTCAGGTATACAGGACCAAGGCCGTTTAGGGCTTTAAAGGTCAGCACCAACACAAGACAAAGAATCCAGTCCTTAACTCCATAGTGACATTGCTCACTCTGAGCTCCTCGCCTTCTTTCCTCAGCAACAGTCTGTGGCCCTACAGGTGGCCTCAGGATTCAAACGTCTTTGAGCCCTTTTTTCTTGAATTCTAAGTGAGTGGTGAGTACGTGGGGATGGTGGTGCTTCAATGCTTTCCAAGGATGTCTCTGCTGGCAATTCTCCCCCTTCTTCTCCTATCGCCTCATAACTTGGCAGCTCTGCTGCAATTCAATCCTATCTCCCTCTTCCCTTGAAACTACTGGAGAAGGGGAGGCAATCCCCCCACTCCCCCTCCTCCTCCAAGGGAAGCAGAGGAGAAGGAGGGGGTGATTCCCAGCCCTCCTCTTCAGTCCAGTCCCTAACACAGAGGCAGGGTTGACATGACCAGCTCACTGTCCTGTCTAATCTCAGGCACCTCCCAGGGGCAAGGAGTGCTTGATTCACAGCAGGCAGTCCTGGAGTCTTCAGGCCACTCTTCTGTTGTGGTCAGGGCATCCAATGCCACTGAGGAGGGCCTCTTCCCTGACAACCCACTCATCTCCTCCCCAATCTCTGGAGCAACACTGCCAGGCTACTGGGCCCCTCCCCAGGACCCAATTCTCCACTCTTGTCTCAGTCTTCCTCCCCCTCCAACCAGCCCAAGACATCTCCATGGGACACGCAGCGTAGTAATCACCAGACTGATTACTCTCCAGATGTTTTGGTCTATAACTCCCATTGCTTCTTGCTGCGAGAAGCCAAGTTACAGGGAACCAGGCAGAGGGCCTTCTCGGTAGTGGTGCCCGCCCTGTGGAACGCCCTCCCACCAGATGTCAAAGAGAAAAATAACTACCAAACTTTTAGAAGACATCTAAAGGCAGCCCTGATTAGGGGAGCTTTTAATGTTTATTGTATTTTAGTGTTTTGTTGGAAGCCGCTCAGAGTGGCTGGGGGAACCCAGCCAGATGGGTGGGGTATAAATTTATTATTATTATTATTATTATTATTATTATTATTATTATTATTATTGCTATAACAGCCAGCACTGTCAGGAGTAGAGCACCAAGTTGGTGAAGACTGTAGCAGAATATTAAATATGAAAGTCCTTAAGGACAATCAGATAGCAGCTGCCCCAACTCCTAATTGCTATAACTGCAACTGGAATTGGTGCCCTCTACAGAAGAGACAGACCCTGATGTTGGGAAAGATTGAGGGCACAAAGAGAAGGGGACGACAGAGGGAGAGGTGGTTGGACAGTGTTCTCGAAGCTACCAGCATGAGTTTGACCAAACTGCGGGAGGCAGTGGAAGACAGGAGTGCCTGGCGTGCTCTGGTCCATGAGGTCATGAAGAGTCGGACACGACTAAACAACAACAACAACAGAAGAGACATGGGTGGAGTTGTGGGTTGAACCACTGAGCCTAGAGCTTGCCGATCAGAAGTGCAGCGGTTCGAATCCCCGCGATGGGGTGAGCGCCCGTTGCTCGGTCCCTGCTCCTGCCAACCTAGCAGTTCGAAAGCACATCAAAGTGCAAGTAGATAAATAGGTACCGCTGTGGCGGGAAGGTAAACGGTGTTTCCGTGCGCTGCTCTGGTTTGCCAGAAGCAGCTTAGTCATGCTGGCCACATAATAATATAATAAATAATAATAAAATTTTATTTGTATCCCGCCCTCCCCTCCCCGGGTGAAGCCGGGCTCAGAGCGGCTAACAACAGTAAAAGAATACAACATTCTAAAATCAATTCATTATAAAATCTGTTCAACTCAAATTAAAGGCAACCATTGGGCTAGAGTTCTGTGAAGATTACCAAAGGAGGGGGTCAGGCTGTGCCCAAATAATTAAATTTTATTTTGACCCGGAAGCTGTACACCAGCTCCCTCAGCCAATAAAGCGAGATGAGCACTGCAACCCCAGAGTTGTCCGCGACTGGACCTAATGGTCAGGGGTCCCTTTACCTTTACAGAAGAGATACAGAACTAACCTGGGGTTTGCTCAACAGTCCCCCAGAATCTCATGACTTTATCAGTGCCACCCTGGCTGACTTCCTCTAATCCTCGAGCTTGCAGTTTGTATTCACGAGGATAAGTGTGGGGAATGGTGCAAAGCCTTTTTTGATACTTTCCCAAGATCAGCGAACAGTAGAATCAGTACACTGGTTCACCTCCCAGCCTTAAAGATTTTCATGCAAAAAAAACCTACCCATTTGAGAAAAGGAAAAGTAGGATATCTTGAGCAGGGATTGCCACGATGTTAATCTGACCTGAAATGAATGATCTCTGTAAAGAGAAAGGAAGGTTGCCTTAAGAGAAAGAGACTGCTCTGACGTTTCAAGGTTATTTCAGTGATGACCAAGTCATGTCATGTATTCCCTGAGCTGCTGTCTAAAATATCCCTGGGCTGTAAAGGCAGGCAAAAGGATAGATACCTTTGCACTTATCACAGGGATCCCTTTGATTTGTTCAGCACTGCAAGTGACTCTTGAATTTCTAACAGAAAGGGACACAGAACAAAGGGGCAAACAGACAAAGCAAGCATATGCTGTAGGAGGAAACCAGGTGCAAGAAGGTTGCTAAAGGAGAAGGGCTGGGAAGAGAAGACCAAAATAAGGCCCAGAAATAGCAGGTAGAAGGAATCAGTATATTGGTATAGGTAAAGTGGCAGCACGCGGTGGTGTTTCAGTGGCCATGGACTATTTTGTGGAGGATAAGAAACAAAATACAGTGGTACCTTGGATTAAGTACTTAATTCATTCCGGAGGTCCATTCTTAACCTGAAGCACCGCTTTAGCTAATGGGACCTCCTGCTGCTGCCACGCCGCTGGAGCACTATTTCTGTTCTCATCCTGAAGCAAAGTTCTTAACCTGAGGTACTATTTCTGGGTTAGCATGGTCTGTAACCTGAAGTGTATGTAACCTGAGGTACCACTGTAACTAGAATATAGCTAGAATTGTGTTACCTTACAATAATAATGCTACTCTGTCATGGAGAGCGTGTGCAGAAGCGCCCATTAAACATGTCAGGGGAAATCCACTCTGTCGAAAACAAAGCCACACCATTTCATTTAGTGTTGTTGGTGGGGGGGGGTATATTTATTTATTACATTTGTAGCCCAACATCCTTTCATGAAATTGAAAGCTGCATGTATACAGGTTCTCCGGTGATCTACCCTCCAAGCACTGAGCAGGGCCACTATGCTTTGCCGCCTGAGGCAAATGACAAGATGATGCCTCTACTTTTCCACATGCAGAAGCTGGCTGTACTGGCAGCTGAATCTTACTTCAACTCTGGCAGATATTTAATAGGGCTAGTTCTGGAGTTGCTTCTATTACCTGCTTTGTTATTTTGGAGATTTCCTGCAGCACTGATATCCAAAAGGATAGAACACATGGAGTTATGTGCCTATGGAGGTGCAGCCTCTGCAGCATGCTGAGAATGAAAGATCATTATTCCCTCTTCCCATCTCTCTCCCCTCTCTTTCCTCCCAACCTCATGATGGGTCTATGATAGAGGTTTTCTACCTTTCTGAGTCCATGGCACCCTTGACCAACTACATTCTTTCTGCGGCACCCCTGTGGGGCTCAGGAGTCCAGTTATGCCATCCCTTGCTTTCAGAGCTGGCAATATCTTACTCTTTTTCAAACACCCTCCCTTGTGGAGTGTTCCCTCAGCCTCCTCTCATCTCCTCTCTCCTTGGGAGTCCTCTGGGCAGCTGCTGCCGCCATCCCTGGTCTCTGAGTTGCCCCCCCCCCCCCCGTTATAATATACATTATTTTTAAAAGTGTGTCTGTGTGTGTGTGAGAGAGAGAGAGAGAGAGAGAAATATGATGATGATGATGATGATGATGATGATGATGATATACCCCACCTATCTGGCTGGGTTTCCCCAGTCCCCAGCCACTCTGGGTGGTTTACAGCTTTCTAAATTAACAAGGTGTGCTGTGACCTTGTTCCTTTGAACTTTATTGTTGGCCTTTGCGGTGTAATTTCATTGGGAATGTATTTCACAAAAAATAGATGGGGTTGAGGACAGGAGGTGGCCGTCGGCAATTGGTAGTTGGGAGTTCGAAGTAGGCTGGTTATCCTGTTATTTCTATCTTGATGGTGTCTGGAGGAGTTTCTAAATAATACTTGGTGTTGCCAGCCTGACAAGTAAAAAGATTTATTTCCAACTATTTGTGTAAGGCGGATTTTTAAAATCACAAATAGCTAACGTTTATGGTGTGTGGTTGTGTTTATGCTTGAATATATGCATTCTGTGCAGCGCAGCTGTGGTCAATGCCTTATGGCCAATGGCTACAAGAAGAAAAAGTTGTCTCTCAACAGGCAGAGAAGCAAGGAACTGTCCGTGGTGCTGGCAGTGATGCGAGTGACAGCCGCATTATTAATCTGTTGCAGCAGAAACAGCAAGGCCTCTTGCAGCCCCCCTGAAGACAAGCCGACAGTCCTCCTGGTATCACTAGATACTTTGTTGTTTAATATGTGTGGCGATGTTCATTACATCAGAAGGACTACCACAATAATCTAAACCACAGCGGCCATGCGAATTGGTCTCATGTGGAGGTGCCGGTTAATGCAGTTGGCAGGTCGTGAGTCTGCTGGAAGCCCTGCACAGCCTGAATACATGTAGTTTGCTGAAACATCTGACCCAGGCCTTTGTTAAAGCCATTTCTAGACAATGACCAGTTCCAAGGGTTGTGTTCTGACTCTCCCCCTCCCCCTTTACATTTTTAGAGCCTGTTTTAGCAGCAGTGATTGAAATGGCTGGATGCCAGCTAATCTCGCTCAGTTTCAGAGCCCAGCAATGGTTGCCAAAGGATGAACTAGACATTAATTAGCTAGCTGCTAGTATGCAAACACCATACAGAACTACAGAGCTCACTCTTTTGGGAATAATCCTTTAATCGCACACCGTGTGTGCACATTTTGCTAGGATTTCTGACTTGTGATGGGATCAGTCACTTCACTTCCAAGGAACTCTGGGGCACAGAGTGTGGTGCCCACGCGCGCGTGCGCACACACACACACACACACAACTCCAGCTATTAAAACTTTTCATTAATTAAGTGTTGAATTATTGTTTTGCTACTTCAACTGTCATCTTCCTGCTGAAGATTTCAGTAAAGATTGCTTATTAAAAATTTTAAAAGACTACTCATTTGTAGTAGGGTGGCTTTGATTTAAATCAAATTGATTTAAAACATGATTTAAATCACTAGTCAGTAAGACTTAAATCATTTTTTACAGAAAGACTCATTCTTGCTGGTATAATCTTAATATTTACAGCCAGGTGAAGGCTTCATTTTTGGAATAATAAAATTTCAGAGTAGTTTTTACAGCTATATCAAAAATTACTGATTTGGTTATACTATTAGAAATACATTGACAGATAATTATGAAATTATTGTGAGGTTTAATAAGTTAACTCTTTATATTTGGACAACTTTTCTGCTGTACTTTATTAGGAGGAGAAAAATAATCATTTCCTTTATAACAATTTAAACAATTAACTAAAACAGTAACATTATGACATATGTATCCATGTTTGCTAACTGATGTGGTTAAACAGTTTTTTTTAAAAAAAAACTTAGTCTGAGTTTTAGCACACATGGAAAACTTAAAACAAATCCTTATTTCCTGATGAATAGCCTTTGGACTATAATGTAACTTAAACAGAAAACTATCTTTATAAATATTTTCCCTACAAAAGCATTTTATTTTAAAAATCCGATTTAAATTTAAAAAATCTGATTTAAATAAAAAAAATCCAATTTTTAATTATTATTTTTTAAAATCGTTGATTTTTTCATCCACCCTGATTTGTAGGAGAAGAAAGATTTGCCCAAATTTAGGCAATGATTTGCAGGTTTTTAAAGCAACCCAGTAATGAGTAAAACCTTGGGGAATGCAAGGTGAATGAGATTTAGACTTGTGCAACACCAAAACTACATGCCCTTGAGAAGTGGGGAGCTACTCTGCTCTGGCGGGGGACGGGGACAGGTTAACAGTTGTGGAGTATGTGAAACTGTGGGATTGATAACCTATCCCTTTAAGAAAAGCTTTGATACTGCTGAGAAAGCTTTTGTTATGCAAGCGCCCTTTCCCATGGGAAGAGAAGAAGCTAACATGTTTTATTGCAGAACATACGCAGCTATACACGTAGGTTCAACAAAGCGCAATAGATTTTGCTATAAAAATGTAACACAACTATATGGAGACCATATAATGGTAAAGGTAAAGAGACCCCTGATCATTAGGTCCAGTCATAGCCGACTGGGCTCATCTTGCTTTATTGGCCAAGGGAGCCGGCGTACAGCTTCCGGGTCATGTAGCCAGCATGACTAAGTCACTTCTGGTGAACCAGAGCAGCGCACAGAAACGCTGTTTACCTTCCCGCTGCAGTGGTACCTATTTATCTACTTGCACTTTGACGTGCTTTTGAACTGCTAGGTTGGCAGGAGCAGGGACCCAGCAATTGGGTGCCTTTAAGCAGTGAGAGATTGTTAGGCTGAGTGAATAAATATTTTATATTCAACCTGGATCCTAGAGTGTGAATGCTGAATATTATTCCACCCTAAAAAGTGTTGACAACAAAAATGTTGCCATCAGAGCAAAGGCTCGTCTGATAGAAACCAACCTAATTATAGATATATATCACTGAGATGTACCAAACCCAAGAAATGTCTATTGAGTCTCATCAAAACACGTTTTGCTTCCCTCAAAATCCATTGGGCATTTTGTTTAAGGAGAATCCTTCAGATTCGCTTTGATGTTATTTATTTTTTCCGGGGAGGGGAACCAGCAGTTTGAACAAGGGGTGTTTAGTGGACCCCTGAGAAATCGTACAAGCATTTTCAAAGCTTTGGGAGGGGGGGAATTCCTTGATAATTCACCTACATCAGAGTTATTCAACCTTGGGTCTGCAGATATTGTTGGATGACAACTCCATCATTTCTAAGCAGCTTAGCCAATAATCAGAAACAATTGGAAAACATCTGAGCACGCAAGCATGAAGAAGGCTGAAGCATAGGTAAAATTTTAGTGGGACGTGACAACATTCTAAGGTAAAGGTAAAGGGACCCCTGACCATTAGGTCCAGTCGTGACCGACTCTGGGGTTGCGGCGCTTATCTCGCTCTATGGGCCAAGGGAGCCGGCATTTGTCCGCAGACAGCTTCCGGGTCATGTGGCCAGCATGACTAAGTCACTTCTGGTGAACCAGAGCAGCACACAGAAACGCTGTTTACCTTCCCGCCGGAGCGGTACCTATTTATCTACTTGCACTTTGACGTGCTTTCGAACTGCTAGGTTGGCAGGAGCAGGGACCGAGCAACGGGAGCTCACCCCGTCGCGGGGATTCGAACTGCCAACCTTCCGATCGGCAAGTCCTAGGCTCTGTGGTTTAACCCACAGCGCTACCCGCATCCCATGGAGACCATATAGACGGCAGCAAAACAGCTGATGCTCATGCTAAGCTTGCACAACTGACATGAAATGTACCCAATAACCAGGATGAGGTAATGGGGGAATATTTCTATGCATATGATTGGAGAAAATTGAAATGTTTTGTGTAAAAACTTATAAATATCACCACCACCCCCAGGCTGCGAAGTCGCGGTTGCAGGCTTTTGCGGAGCTACCTCACTGTTACCTATTGCTTGGAAAGTAATAAATCAAGGGACTCTTATCCTCCCGGCTCCTGAGTTTTATGGGCCAGTCCTAGGAGTTTTTATAGCCTTTGGGGGCTTGCAACCAAGGGGGTTCCCACCTGCTGGACATCTTATTCTAAGGATCTGGGTGCACATGGGAGAAAACTCTCTTGGCAACTTAAGAAGTCTCCTGATGGATCACTCCATGTAGATGCTTGGGAGAAGCCCACATACAGGATCTGAGGTCAGCAGCTGACAGCAAGATTCATGAAGTATACTCCCTCAGCATGAGCTGTTGCCCAGAGTGTCTTGCTCCTCCCATCGAGTCAATTTTCTGTCTCAGATCCCTCCTGCCTACCTGCGGTGAGTCCCAAGGGACGCTCTCTGTTTTTGCCTGGCTTTCTGTTCTGTTACACAGAGCAATCGCCTTGTTTTAGGAGTGGGAAGTGGAGCTGGCAGACTTTCAACAGACACTCCATCAGCTGGTGCTGGTGTTGCCTCTATTAAGTCTGACTCCTGTCCTTGCCCAGGGCAATGGCTTCTGCTTGTTCCTCACCCTCCAGACTCCCAGCTTCCAGTAATTCCCAGCTCTCCTCCTCCTCCTCCTCCTCCGAGGTGAATCCTGTCTCCCACCACCACGAACCCAGGTCCAAATTGTCCTCTCCTGCATTTTCCCAGGAGGCCTCTTGGCCAGGCAGTCTCCACCACTCTTCCTCATCTAAGCCTTGGCAGACCATGGAGGCAGAACATAGACGTTGTGGCTCGTGACCATTGATAGCCTTGCTCTCCGTGAGTTTGTCTCATCGCTTCTTAAAGCCATCCAAGTTGGTGGCTACCCCTTTGAGTGAAAGTGAATTCCATAGATAGCTATTTAGGATAATGCTTCCATCTTGAAATGTGTCAGGAAACCCAATTAGTAGCCTACTGCAGCTTCCTGTAGGCCAGTGTCCTTAAGGCACTTGTGCACTTCAGCTTAAACCACACCAAACTTTGTTGTTACTCGGTCATTTCCTTACATGTCTAAATATCTTACAGTCTTGTCTTACATTATTCTTGTGCAGCCAATATTGTTGTAACAGACAAGCACCAGAGGTGCTCTGTTGGCATGCGTTCTGCCACTCCCAGCTGGTGAATTAAGATTCCCATTTCCCTCGCTTCCAGCCTGTGTACAAATAAATGGCACAAATCTTTTCAGTGTTTGCTCCATTTGGCAGAAGTTACTTGACAAATGACTATATAATGAGCCCTTTTCCAGATGTGTAATTTTTCACCTTATGTTTATGAGGCAATTACTGGAAACTGGTTTAGTTCAAGAAACATGAACTGCAGACGTCAATAAAACAGAAGGTGAGTTGCACAGGGAGTGGGGAGCACAGTTGGAGATTTTCACAGGTGAGCTTAAATATACCATAAGTTTAGTTGTGTGTACCTCAGTGGTGTGCTACTCAACACCCACCAACCCCTGTTGTTGGAAGCAATTTCACAAACCTAACTAGTTCTCGAGCTAGAGCAAGGAACTATTTGCTCCAACAGACTGAATAGCGAACACATAGCTGTCAACCGTCCCTTATTTGGTGGGAAACTCCCTTATCCCAGCACCATTTCCCGCTGCTGTCCCTTATTGATGATGTCCCTTAAATTTCATAGGTTTCAAAGGAAGCAGCTCCTCTCCCTCCCTCCCTGCCGGCCAGGGAGGAGGGAGGCTCCAACTGTGTTGCTTGGCTGCCTTGCTCACCCAACAAGGAGTCTAAGAACGACTGGGGGTGGAGCTTGCATGCCTTGTGCCAATCAAATCAGCTGCATTGCCTAGGGACTCACCTTTGCTCACTGCTTCCCAGCGGAGAGGTGACGGTGGTTTTCCTTCCTGCATCCCCTTTGCCGGGTTGCTGAGCTGTGGAGTCTCTCCCCGCTGTAACTGGAGATACCAGGGATTGAACTTGGGACTTTCTGCATCCAAAGCCCATGGGACTTCTGCATTATTATTATTATTATTATTATTATTATTATTATTATTATTATTATTATTTAATTCAGACAAAAGATTGCTTTAAATTTAAACTCTGAGTGTAATTTCTATCAAAACACACGTTTCTAAATGTGTTAAATCCCAAAATATGCATCCTTCCATGCATTCTGCTATGAAAACTGTGTTGCACTTTTCAGGGAAGTGTAAAATCCAATGGATATTCTCAACCATGTTTTCTAGAAGCAGCCATCCTTCTCTGGTGAATGATCCCATGTTGGGTCGTCTATGCCAAGCATTTACCTTTAAGCAAATAACACCGTGAAACCGCTTATCTACGCTGTTCTTATGCCATTCTTAATCCATATTATTTTCTGAGATACTTTGTTATTATATAACATGTCCCTTTATGTCGCTAAGCACTTTTTCTCCAGCATGAAAATGGGAGTGGATCATGTCTCAAACCATAAGGCAGCCGGTCCCCCTGAGGGTAGCCTAATCCATGCTTTATCAGAACAAAACAAAAAGAGAGCAATTCCAGTGCTTCCTGGGAAAGTATTTATTGTAGCTTTTTTTAAAAAAAATTATTTTATTAAGTACAAATCAGAAAAAACGTACATATTTACAACAAAAGAAAATACAAAAGAAAAAGAAAATACATATAACCAAGGAAAAAATTAGAGAATATTTTGTCTCTTTTATATTTACAGTTATTTATACCTCTATAAAATACTATTCAGGGACACGGGTGGCGCTGTGGGTTAAAGCCTCAGCGCCTAGGACTTGCCAATCGAAAGGTCGGCGGTTCGAATCCCCGCGGCGGGGTGCACTCCCGTCGTTCGGTCCCAGCGCCTGCCAACCTAGCAGTTCGAAAGCACCTTCGGGTGCAAGTAGATAAATAGGGACCGCTTACCAGCGGGAAGGTAAACGGCGTTCCGTGTGCTGCGCTGGCTCGCCAGATGCAGCTTGTCACGCTGGCCACGTGACCCGGAAGTGTCTGCGGACAGCGCTGGCTCCCGGCCTATAGAGTGAGATGAGCGCACAACCCTAGAGTCTGGCAAGACTGGCCCGTACGGGCAGGGGTACCTTTACCTTTACCTTAAAATACTATTCACAATAAAGAAGTGAAATAAAAGGTAAGATATCAGAAAAAAAGAACAAAGAGAAAATAAAGAAATAGAAAATAAAAGAAGCTTTATTGAGCTACAATAGTTTTCCATCACTGAGCACAGGAGCCTGCTCTCCTTTTGTTGTTGTTCATTCGAGGGAGTTTTTCCCCCTTTTCCTTGTGCCATACTTTCCTTCGCCACTGTATGAACCCTTCATTTTGCTCTTCAACTCACTAAATGGTTGTTGTTGATGTTGTTGTTGTTGTTATTCCGCTTTTCACTCTCTTGAGTCACAAAGCGGCTTACATACCGTAAATAGCAGAACATCGCAACCACAACATAAATCACAGAAAACAATTAACAAATCACCAGGAAAGCAAGTAAAGGTAAAGGGTAAAGGGGCCCCTGACCATTAGGTCCAGTCGTGGCCGACTCTGGGGTTGCGGCGCTCATCTCGCTTTATTGGCCGAGGGAGCCGGCATACAGCTTCCGGGTCATGTGGCCAGCATGACTAAGCCACTTCTGGCGAACCAGAGCAGCACATGGAAACGCAATTTACCTTCCCACCGGAGTAGTACCTGTTTATCTCCTTGCACTTTGACATGCTTTTGAACTGCTAGGTTGGCAGGAGCTGGAACCGAGCAACAGGAGCTCACCCCGTCGCGAGGATTCGAACCGCCGACCTTCTGATTGGCAAGTCCTAGGCTCTGTGGTTTAACCCACAGCACCACCAGGAAAGCAAACACCTTCTATAAAACACTGTTAACAAAACAACCTTTTTAAAAGGCTATAAACAGCACAACCACAAGAAAAGTCATAATATAAAATTCACAAAGCATTGCAGCAGTCCTAAGTTCCTATAGTTCTTCCCAGTGAAGCAGATTTGGGGAATCTTTGGCCCTGTTGCTGAACTACCACTCCCATCATTCCAGACCATTGACTATATTGCTGTGGCTGATGGGAGCTGTACAGTGGAACCGCGAGTTGCGGACGTAATCCGTCCTGGAGGCAAGTCTACAACTCGAAGCGTTCGCATCCAGAAGCACAGCGTCTGTGTGCGGCGCAATTTAGCGCTTCTACACATATGCAAGTGGTGAAACCCAGAAATAACCATTCTGGTACTTCCAGGTTGCCACAGAACGCACCTTGAAAAGACGTAACCTGAAGCAGACCCAACGTGAGGTATGGCTGTAGTTCCCTACACCTGCAGTAGAGCTATTGGGCTTCCAGAAATTCTTACATGTCCACCTGGAACGCAAACCATCCTTTTTCGCCTTGGAAGCCAGTAGAGATGGGTCTTATGTTTATGTATTTCTTTGCTTTGACTTCTTCTCAAAGCATCTGTATTGCTGATTTCTTGCTGTTTACCACCACTGCGTTGCTGTACCCTCGGCATTCTCAAAGTCTTCTCACAGCTGTAAGCCTGTGAAGAGGCTAAACCGCATTTATTTTTCCCTGCAAAGCACCTGAGGGCCTTGTTTGCAAATATCCTTTCACAGTCAGGCAGCATGAATTCTCTTTGTTCGCAGGTTATACTGCAAATGCCAGACACACCTTGCACAAAGCAAGATTGTGTTAATTATGGTTGCACCAATTATCTCCCTCCACCCTTTCAGGAGACCATTCTGCCCCTGAGAAAATGGGGCGGGGGAATACCTGCATTATTCCCATGAAGCATCACTAGTTTAAGGAACACCACCAGCCTGTTGGGGGCAGTCAAACTACTGTCTGAAGTGGTGACATCACTTTTTTTGTTTAGAAAGAAGAGGCCCTCCACCATCTGATCTAGTCAGCTCATGCACACATGAAAATTCTTCTGTGCTCCCCACTCCAGGGAGGGAAGTTATTTTCATCCCATCCCTTGAAAGATCTGGGTCAAATACTCTAGCCCTGCTAGTAAATATAATAAAGTAGAATGATAGGTGTGAAATCAGCTTCAGAAAATAGTGTATTGATTCAGCAAACATTGATTGGCCACCTTTGTTTTATTTCTTATTAAGATTTTTATCGACTTTTTTTCAAACCAGGCACAATCAAATAGCAATAGAGGAGGATACGTAAACCAGCTACCCTTCTCACCACCCCCGCCCTAGGTCACCCATTAGAAGAAGGTTTACGAATAGAGCCTACTGGTGTTTTACGAAAGAAGAGTTTGGGGAAAGCAATTAAAAATAAAAATAAAATGCCAGAATGGCAGCAGCAGTACACTCAGGATTCCACTCATTTAGTTTCAGAGGACTAGTGTGAGCAAAGCAAGGTTTCGTGGAAGGCTTAAAGTTGGGTAGCAAAGTGAGTTGGCCCTTTCCTACCAAGACATGAAGGGTTATATGGAATGCTGTCATTATTCAAGTGCAACAGGACTTCCTCTAGTTGTGCCCCCTCCCCCCCCCAAAAAAAAACCTTCTCCAGAGGGCAGACCCTCAAAGTGTCTCTATTTGCCAGGGACAGTCCTCAATTTACAGAAGCCATCCCAGTTTTGATTGACCCTGGAATGACCTGCTTTTCCTTAGGACATCCCTGTTTCCATCGGAGAAATGTTGGAGGGTCCCCAGGGCTTTTTTTCCAGCCGGAACTCGTCGTAATTCAATTCTGGCCCCTCCCAGGTGGGTTCTAAGAGAACAAGGGAGGTGTTCGTGGGGAGTTCTAGCACCTCTTTTTCTAGAAAAATAGCACTAGGCGTCCCTATTGTCATCAGAGAAATGTTGGAGGGTACAACAGTTCCATTTCAACAGTGTAAATCTGTTGCGAGAGCGGAATTGGCAGCATTGGATACAGTCCTTCATGTATCTGTAAAGAACAACCACAGTGAGTCAATGAATAGCAGTACTATCTCCAATGACAGTATCATCAGTGTGCGAAGGCACATCTGAGTCATTACAAAATTGCCAGCGTAGCTCTCGGCACACAGAAGTGCCTCTCGTGCCATTGTAATAGTTGGCATGGGCGTTTCCAGGAAAATGCTTCCCACAATCAGTTTATCTGGCCAATAAATTTGTGAACAATTGCCGTAGATGCCCATTTAATTGCAAAGGACTCTGGGGCGGGTTCTGGGGTGGATACTCAGTTTCTGGGGGACCCTCACCATGCATGTTGGGTCTACCCATTGCCCAGTGGTACACGGTGATTTATTTATTTTTTTGTAGGGGAACAGTTAGGGCCAGAGGCACCAGTTTGCAAGGGCGATTGGGGCCGATGTTGCATGCGAGACATCACCCTCTTCAGCATCACGCCTCCCTCTCTAAGTTGGGCAGCAACTTCCTGGGCTTTGGGAAGAGGGTGCCAGGGCTCTTACAGGATGCTGAAATCCTCCTGCCTCCTTCCCAAAGGAGGTGGTGGGACCCATTAGAGCAGGCATGTCCAACAGGTTGATCGCGATCTACCAGTTGATCGCAGGACGTTTCTGGTCGATCCTTGTCGATCGCATGACCCTGATCGATCTCCCCCCACCCCCAAAAAATGCTCAACCACTTTGGTCAATCCAATGGGTAGATCACTGCCAGTTTTTTTATAGTGGGAGTAGATCACAGTCTCTTGGAAGTTGGAGATGCCTGAATTAGAGCATTATGCCTTTGCCCTTGCATGACTGACAGTGAAAACCCAAACACACTCAACACTCCACTTGTGGGTTGCTGGGAGAGATTGGCAATTGTGTGCAGGCTCTCTTTTAAGGCAGCTTGTGTGCCACAACTGATCTTCTCCTTGAGGAACGCCTGATAAGCATCTGCGGGAAGCCATGGGGAATACAGCTTGAAAACTACTGATCTAAGAGAGACCTGGACAGTAGGTCAGTCTGTGCTTCCAGTCACCCACTTCATTCCTCCTTCCCAGGAGCTGCCTGTCATTGTTGTTTTTCATCCTGGCTAAAAGTTTGGGACGAGCGATGGGGAGAAGTGCAAAGACCAATAAGCCTGCCTAGACTTGCAGCTCAAAAGGTCCCTGACACAGCAGCGGCAAAGCCCCTGGGGAGAGTCTTGTAGCAGATCAAAGAGGATATTGAGAAACATGACGGAGCTTCTTAATTAATTTCTAATCCTTCCCCAGCCTTAATCTCTGTTCTCACAGGAAGATCTGGCCTTATATATTCCTTGCGCACATGTTTTTGTAGGCGGCGTGTGCTGCTTTCTTAGATTTGTGATTTGTTTGAAGCAATGTGTCAGTGGGTCAGCTGTTTATCCCGGGCTCATGCTGAAGTATTTTAGGCAGAGGGCAAGATGAAATGTCAAACCTACATGTTAATCGCAAACATGCCCCCCAAAAAAAGAAATTTGAGAGGGGAGGGATGTAAATTTAGATGTGGGCCATTCAATTCTGCGTGTGGTTGTTTTTATTTCATCTGTGATTTATTTTTTTAAAAAAATAAAATAAATACATATGGCTTATTTATTTATTTACTTACTTAATCAACTGTGTCGGTAAAGCGCACGTAGGTAAATATTTTTATTTGCCTGCAGCCTTCGCGATGGACAGAATTCATTCTGCAGCATTTGATAACATTGTTTGGCTTTATGTTTATTTTTAAACGAAAAATCTGGCAGAAAGTAGCAGCAGCAGTATTTTAGTGAGTTTGAAATATATATATTTCAATCCATACATATCCAGAAAGCCTATCAGCGGGGTTTTATTTTTTACCATTTTTACTATTCATTGCAGCAGAGTCTGCTGTTTTATGGCATACTTACCGTGAACATTAAAAAAAAATTTTTTTAGAAGACTCATAGCTCTGCCAGCCAATATACCGTAATTCATTCGTTCATGACATTTCTGGACCACCCATTGACCAAAGTATTAATTCTGTGGGTTGAAGCCAATAAAAAGTAGTAGACTTGGGCTAGTTGTGCCCAATAATTTAAATGGGTCTGTTCTGAGTGTGATAGCAAAGAATTTGGGATCAGAAAAAAAAGAAATGTAATACAGTACAGTGGTACCTCAGGTTGCATACACTTCAGGTTACAGACTTCGCTAACCCAGAAATAGTACCTCGGGTAATATGAAGAGGTTCAGTCTGGGAATACAGTATTTGTACAGTGGTACCTCAGGTTACATACGCTTCAGGTTACAGACTCCGCTAACCCAGAAATAGTGTTTCAGGTTAAGAACTTTGCTTCAAGATGAGAACAGAAATCATGCTGTGGCAGCGCGGCAGAAGCAGGAGGCCCCATTAGCTAAAGTGGTGCTTCAGGTTAAGAACAGTTTCAGGTTAGGAACACACCTCCAGAACGAATTAAGTTCTTAACCCGAGGTACCACTGTACTGTAACACTGATGTAAAAAAAAGATTCATAACACAAATATAAATATAATAGGGGTTGCCTCTGCTTCTTGATTTGCTAGCCAACTGCACTTACCCAACTTCTGACTATTGCCCCAAACCCCTTCTCTGCCCCCTCTGCCTAGCCAACCCCCTTCCCCTCTTTTATACCTTCCCCAAACCAACACATTCCCTGAACCTTCCCAACCCCTCTTCCCTTACAACTCACCCAAATTTCCCATCCCTCATCCCTCACCCAAACTACTCTTTCTTTTACACCTGTGACAGCAGTAGGGGGTGAAGCTTTTTCTCCCCACCCTCCGTTCTAGGGCAGTGACCACAGAGGGCACTCAGGAAAGCCTGCCCCACCGTGATCCTTTTAGCCTCAGACATTGGAAGCTGTGAACAGGAGGTGTCGTGATGAGGAAGGAGATGGGGACAGAGGCAGGCAGGCAGGTGGCTGAGGCTGGTGAGGAGGCAGAAGAGGGAGCCGATGGACAAGGAGGCAGGAACCGCAGGTGGATGGAGGCAAGTGAGAGTGCAAGTTGCCTGGAAAGGGGAAGGTCTAAGCTGCCGTGTGCTGATCCTTTCAACTGCAGTATGATGACATTCTTACATTTTTGCTAGGGGCTGCCACCCCGTTCGATCCACCACCCTCCTTGCCTTGCCTTCTTCCGCTCCATGTCTTGCATAGATGAGTGAAGCCCAAGTTGTTCATCTCTGTTTGTCCTTCAGTCATTTAGATAAACTTGTACAGTTTCTGATCAAATGCCCCGATGACGTTTAAAGCTCCTTTACCATTTCTTATCGGTGCACATGAAATTCTCACAAAAGTCTGTGTTTGACATTTTGAGGCGGTATAGGAGCTTTAAATTTAACTACTGCACTCGTACACATTTGCATTTTCCATTAGCTTAGAGGGATACTGATGTGACCATGTGCACAGTCATATGCCGGGGAGGAATGGGACGGCGACTGCTTTTTTATTTAAAAGAAACGTGCATGATTATTGAGGTGCATGGCTTACATGAATCACGTAGTCAAGTCAAAGATGTGGAGAGTCCATGCACAGGTGTCTTTACAAAGTCCAGAAATCCTAGCTGAATGATTGAAGGATAACTCACATACTGGTGCTGTTCTGTGTCCATGGCTAGGGGACTGGGAGCTTCAGAATCGGATGAGAAACTTGGATGGAGTTAAGCTCCAGAAGCATTCCTCCCTTAGACCTTCTGCATGCAAAGCACATGCTCTCCTCCTGAGCTATGACTCTCCAATCTCATTTTAGGGTTCAACCCCTTTCCCTAGAATAATAATAATAATAAAAAAATATTTATATCCCGCCCTCCCCAGCCGAAGCCAGGCTCAGGGCGGCTAACAACAATAAAATAATACAACATTCTAAAATCATTTCATTATAAAATTAAAGGTAAAGGTACCCCTGCCCGTACGGGCCAGTCTTGACAGACTCTAGGGTTGTGCGCCCATCTCACTCAAGAAGCCGGGGGCCAGCGCTGTCCGGAGACACTTCCGGATCACGTGGCCAGCGTGACAAGCTGCATCTGGTGAGCCAGAGCCGCACACGGAAACGCCGTTTACCTTCCCGCTAGTAAGCGGTCCCTATTTATCTACTTGCACCCGGGAGTGCTTTCGAACTGCTAGGTTGGCAGGCGCTGGGACCGAACAACGGGAGCGCACCCCGCCATGGGGATTCGAACCGCCGACCTTTCGATCGGCAAGCCCTAGGCGCTGAGGCTTTTACCCACAGCGCCACCCGCGTCCCTAGAATTATAAAATTAAATCAAATCAAATTGATGGCAACCACTGGGCTAGAGTTCTGTGAAGAGTGCCAAAGGAGGGAGTCAGGCTTTGCCCTGGCCAAAAGCCTGGTGGAACAGCTCTGTCTTGCAGGCCCTGCGGAAGGATGTCAAGTCCCGCAGGGCCCTAGTCTCTTGTGACAGAGCGTTCCACCACATCAGAGCCACAGCCGAAAACGCCCTGGCTCTGGTGAGGCCAGCCTGACCTCTCTGTGGTCTGGGACCTCCAAGATGTTTTTGTTTGAAGACCATAAGTTCCTCTGTGGGACATACCAGGAGAGGCGGTCCCGTAGGTACGAGGGTCCTAGACCGTATAGGGCTTTAAAGGTTAAAACCAGCACCTTAAACCTGATCCTGTACTCCACCGGGAGTCAGTGCAGCTGGTACAGCACCGGGTGAATGTGATCTCGTAGTGAGGACCCCGTAAGGAGTCTCTCTGTGGCATTCTGCACATCTCCTTCCACTTTTCATGGCCATGATGAGAGACAGGCAAATCACCAGTCTTCTACGTGAATGCTGTTATTTATATATGATCATGTATGTTATTGTCCACAGCTTCGTTGACTGTTTGGAAAGCACACACATGTTTATCATTGCAAAAAAATTGAAATGAATTCCTCCCTATTTAATTAGGCACACAGTGATCTGAAGTGTGACTTTCAAGCTCTCTGTTTCCTTTTGAGTCACATCTACAGCAGATGGTGTATGAAGATGCTTTAGCATTTATAACAAAAACACATAAATCTCTTCTATATTTGGAGAGAGAGAGAGAGAGAGAGAGAGAGAGAGAGAGAGAGAAATCATCATCATGAATATAGCTCTTTCAGTGTGCAACGTACTTTAAAAGCCCTTTAATTTGTTTGTTCCTAAACAACCGTGTGAACTTATTTACATTTTTATTCTGGGAACGGAAGACGACAGACGTTGGTTTTCTCAAGGATACATCACAAAAATAATTTTGTACATGTTTTTTGTAGTTTAACATGCCATAGCAGGTCCCGAATGATGTGGAAAATGCTTTTGTGTGCCCTCTGTGTTTAGGGCTACAACATCCATTAGTCCCAGCCAACATAGCTGGTGGTCAGGAATGATGGAAGTTGTAGGCCAATGATTCTAGAAGGCACCAGGTCAGCAAGGCTGTGTTAAGGGCTAGTGAAGAGTGACTCTCATTCCTACATCCCCATAATAAAACATACTGAGTCTTTGCTTTTTCCTGCTTTTTCCTTGCATCTCATCTTTGCTCATCTTGGCCTGAGTTCATCCTCCTCATTCCTTCCTATGTTCAGACTGATTTCTCCAGTGGTTCAAACCTAAATTTGCCCCGGACTGCCATTTGCAGAATGGCGCCTCAATATCAAGTCTTTCATAAAATAGTTCAATAATAAAGATCTGCTATATGTTTTCAATTTTTGCAATTTCAGAAGGTGGAAAATCAATTTGATAATTTTACTTAAAAGTCTTAGGAGTTTATTATAGTCTATGTTCTTTCTTTTCCATGCCAAATATTCCTGCAGTCCCTCTGATTTCCAATAAACAAAGGATTTAATCGTCTTTAAAATGCCAAACCAGTTTAATAAATTCAATTTTCTTCTACAAAATATTGCTGTATTGATCTTGCCACTCTGTTTTTAATAAGCAGAGACGATACAGAATTGCTTGCTATGAAAGTCTTGGAAAGTAGGGCACAAACTGCTGCAGCAAGCAACTGACTTCATGCAGTTAATTTATACCACTGTGTAATCCATTGGTTTTTTTTAGCTGTTGATATTTGTTTCTGGGGGAATCAGGGGAATACAGTGCCATGTTCTGAAATATTATTTTTTTTCTGCTACACAGAGTTCTGTACTTGCTAATGACACCATTTCAGCAGAAGTAAAGAGTCCTAGAGATTGTGGCCAGGATCCAGGGGAAAGAGTTGTTCATGTGGCAGACATGAACACTCTGCACACACTGGGAAGTGTACTAGATGTTACTGTTCACAGTACCCACTGCCAAAGAAACAAGCCTTTTAATAAACTCAACAGAGGCATATCTCTTTGGCAGCTGACCTGGTATTGTTTGTGGCTACAAGTGATCGACAGGGTGGCTCTGCCTGTCAGCTCCCTCCTCCTTAGTCCCAGTCTTGTGCTTGTACAACTCAGCAGAAAGGAGGAGGAGGACAAAACTATAATTAGCTGTAGCGCCATCTACTGTTGGTCATCCTGGCTTCCACCTCACTAGTCCCAATGAGCACCAGCTGCTACTGGTAGTCAGCTACTTCTGCAAACCAGCCCCTTACCCCCAGCTTATATAGATAGATAGAGGAATGTTTTTATTAATTTTTGAGAAATCAATAAACAAGTTTAACAAAATAAAACTTGTCGGTCGTTCCACCAGCATTGAAAATAGTCCCAGTGAGTTTCAAAGAGGCCTTAAGACCTCTTTGAGCATAACAAATCAACTATTTCACTTAGTAAATCTGTCAGAAAACCTCTTGCCTCGAGGTTGAGGCAAACTTACTGCGTTTTGGCAGAACAGTGTATGAGATCAGTTTTAACCAGCCTTTGACTAGGCTCAGAAGATCTTGTAAGGTAAAGGTAAAGGGACCCCGGAGCATCATGTCCAGTCACGAACGACTCTGGGGTTGCGGCGCTCATCTCGCTTTATTGGCCGAGAGAGCCAGCGTACAGCTTCCGGGTCATGTGGCCAGCATGACTAAGCCGCTTCTGGTGAACCAGAGCAGTGCATGGAAATGCCGTTTACCTTCCCGCCAGAGCAGTACCTATTTATCTACTTGCACTTTGATGTGCTTTCGAACTGCTAGGTTGGCAGGAGCTGGGACCGAGCAACGGGAGCTCACCCCGTCGCAGGGATTCGAACCGCTGCACTTCTGATCAGCAAGCTCTAGGCTCAGTGGTTTAACCCACAGTGCCACCCGCGTCCCAGAAGACCTTGTACTTGCCTATAAAATGCCTTCTACTCTCTTCTGGGTAAAATGTCCAGGTGAGACATTTGTGTCCAAGGCAATACAGCACCTTTTAATTATTATTTTTTTGGCAACAGCAGCAGAAAGGGACTGAATTCATGGTGCAGATGTAAAGGAGAAGAGGGAGCAAGAAGTGAAAAAGGAAGAACACAGACATATTTTCCGTATGGGTCAAATGTGTACTCTTCTCAGGCATCCCTCTCTCAGAGGGATTGTGCATAAGATCAGACCACATTATATTATTTGCAATTGATTTTTTTTTATTTAAGAAGGGAAGAAAACCTTTTAGAAAATTGATTTGCATCTTATCAAAGTGGTGTTTTACAACAGTTTAAAGCTTGACTTGCAGCCAGCAAAGCATGAGGGAGCTCTCCAAGGTTCTGCTTCTGCTGGCTCTGGTGTTTTCGGAATGGGGAGAAAAAATACTTTCATTCTTTAAAGTTAGAAATGTTGACATTCCTCCCCTAGTCTCATTGTAAAAACTGGGAGTGTAGTTGAGCTCGACTTTCATTGATTAGACAGATATGGGAAGAGATGCTGTTCTGTAAGGGCCGGAATTATTAAGCTCAGTCTGCACACCCACAAGCACGCCATTAAAAGTATTATTATTATTATTATTATTATTAGTTATATTTATATGCCACCTTTATCTTCTGAGGACCTCAAGCTGGTGTACATGGTTCTCTCTCCGCCCCACCCCCCATTCATCCTCACAAGGTGAGGTAAGTTAGGCTAAGAGACTGGCCCAAGTTTACCCACTGAGCTTCATGGCTGAGTGGGGATTCAAACCCTGTTCTCCCAGGTCCTAGTTCAACACTCTAACCATTACGCCACACTGGCTGTTAATAGGGGTAGGGCCTGAAATGAGCACATTTTTACTGCAGCCTCTCACCCCTTGCGATTGTTGCATTCCACAAAGGGTCTGCCTCAAGGCAAAATGAATTTTATTGAGGTCAACTTCTGAATCCAGCTGCGGAAATCTGCACAGCTTCCCTTCCTCCTCCAATAGTAGAGAAGGAGAAAGGAGACATGAAAAGAAGGTGGGTGCAAAGCCCTCCCATTATGCCAATCTGGCAGGGGAGAGAAATACACTAGTGGAGTTGGCACTTAATTTGCCTGCAGCCTCACCACCTGCCAACTTCTGCCTCATCTTGGACAAGACCAGACCAGCTCTTCTCTTCGATTCTCATGTTCTTTTGAGGCAGCCCCCATGCTTGCATCCCACCATATTTCCCCATGCCTTGTACCTTGACCATCAGAGACAGCTGGGCAGTGGGGGCAGGAGGTTACATCAAGAAAAACCCCATTGTACAAATGGAGTTTTGTCACACTTCTCTTGACCCACTGTGACTAAGTACTTCCAATTCCCCAGCCACGGAAAGTCCTTGTGTTCTTGTTTTGCTCTGCTGAAGTAGTGAAGGACCAGGTTGTTACATAGCATGCCAAATTCAAAGCTGGCAAGCAGGTTGCAGGCTGATTTTTTTATGTCTGAAAGTTCTTGCTACTCAATGAACACACACCTGATTCATCTTGAGAAGTCTGTCCATATTTTATAGGCAAAATCCATCCAGGACTCGAATGCTGCCCTTGTGTTTATCGAAAATAAAATGCTTTTAGATATTGTTTTATTTGTTCATTTTGTAAAGGCACAGTTTTCTGCATTTACGTGAGACCTGAGAATCAATAGCATTGGCTTGAGGTTGTGGATTCTAAGAGCTGGTGTGGACCAGAATGCTACTTGTGTGTATTTTGCTGGCAAACCCCGCAATCTCTAAATACGATGCTATTCATCTGTATTTAGTATTCAGGAAAGGTTTGCAAGAACAGGACGTAACATGGGAATAAGAGCTGGAAATACAAGAGGACCCAGATTCTAACATTTGCATCAGCACATCTGCCAAGAATCCCAGAGGGATATTCTTGCAGCAGTTGCAAAACATCATGTACTAGCTTTGTGATGCCTCAACAATGGTCAGAATGCCCCATCTTCTTTGTTACTCCATGTTTGTTGCAGTTGTGAAATCTCAAGAGTGTATCCGGGGGGGGGGGGGGACTATTATAAATCACCTGTTCATGGAACCATAGCCCCTTGTAGTGTAAAACCTTAATGTTATCTGGCTGGAGAAAATAAGGGGCCATTCTATCGTCCAGCCGTTAGCACTAAACACTGTAAGCTCCACTAGATCTGCAGTAGTCTTCATAGTAACTAACATGCCCAGACTGCTGAATTAATATGGTAATGTGACCATAATAAGGAACTTTATTGTCCCTGAAAGACAGCATGTGGCATATAAACCCCATGGGGTGTTACACTGCATCAGGACACGTTCCATGCCTTTAATTGCTCATGGTACATAATTATCTTATGACTGGCATGACCCTGTGGTGCTTGTATTAGAATTCTGTTTCTCTCTTTCTCTCTTCCATACAGAATGGCACATCCATTATTGAAGCCCATTGTCTTGATCACAGGGAATTGACATATTGTGCTCATTAGCCACTAAAATTGGACTTCATCGTTTCTGTGGTTTTCTCCAGGTATCTCGGAGATGAGCAATTTAGCAAAGTAAACACCCAAACTCTTATTGCAGAGGTAATGATGAACAGCAACAAATAGGACTTTAACTGAAACCTCCCCCGCCCATTTCAATCTGAATTTTCCCCTCCCCTCCTTTTAAAATCCATGATGCTTATGAAACTAGGGCACCTTAGGTGGAGCTTTCTTTCGACTAATTAGCATGGTTCCCCTTTCAGATCCTTCATTCTCCATGAGATGAAAACATTATTTAAATCATTCCATTCATCTTTCATATTTGATCGTTTTCACGCGAACTCCCCCCCCCATCAAACATTGGATCCATTCTCTGTTGTTCTTCAAAGCTAAGCATTTACATGGCGTCTCTCACTCAGTAAGTGACACATTATCGATAACTCCGTTGCTTAGCTTTAAGTCCTCTTTTTTTCCCTGTGAAACTCGGGGCAAATCATTGGCTTTTTGCCAGGAAAGCATATCTACTAGAAATATAATTTATCTCATGACCTTCAAGCAATCTGCTGAAACTGCACCCTGAAAACTCAAAGCTGTAGGCTGGAAGTATACTGGAGTCTTGGGACCATATTCACAATTGTTTCAGATGGCTGATACCAATGCCTTTGCAACTGTAAGTCACAGATTATAGTGGTATCACTTACCCAAAAGATTATGTTTCTTTCTTTCCTTCTCAGCACAGGGAAGTAAACATAGTATCCATTTAATAACTAGTATGTAATGGGCTCACAGTGCTCTCTGCTGGGTGTGATGAAACACTGCAGGGAACATACCTGAAAAACAGTTTTGCAGGCTGTTGTGTTGGCATTTAGGTGCCGTTGGCAAGATCCTATTTGTAATTTTTAAAGAAATCTTGATGCGCCGTAGTGTATGAGCTCTGTGCCTATATGTATCCATGAAGCAGATTCTGGGCGACCAGACTGTAATTTGGCGATATTCTAAATGTATTTGTTGAGAAATTGTCAGTACCTGAACTAACTATCTCAGGAAAGGAGTCTGAGGAACTGGGGCAAGCAGTGATGACAAGAGATGGAGTTCACATATTTAAAATAAGCAGATCCACCTGAGAGTTCTTAAAGAAGTCAAATGGGACCATTCCGATATTCTAACAAGAATGCATAACTTATCCCTAAGATCATTCTCTGTCCCTGTGGACTGGAAGAAGCAATTTTAAGGAAGTGATGCAAAGGGAATCGCGGGACTTATGGGTGGGTTAGCTCAATGTTTGTTCCAGGAAAATCATCCGACATCATAATGGTGGATTGCAATGTCCATCTGTCACACTTGGCCTACAGGGGTGGGGACAGAGAAAGATCTGACTCCCAGGCCAAAAATGACTCTCATTTTTGCCTTTGCAATGTAGGGGAGGGAGAGATGGCTTCCCCTGTGAAGCAATTGTCATCGTGTCCCATCATCCCCAAGAGCTTTTGTGGGACCCATTTGGATCATTTGTGCTTGCGGTTGGAGTTTCTTATTGCTCAGATGCCGTGTTTTCTGCCCTCAGTCTGTCTCATAGGACAGCAAGGCAGTTTGTATATGAGCAGGCCTTTTTTCTAATTTGGGGGGGGGGAATCACATGTGGAAATAGAAACAAGACAGAATGGCCTCTGGAAAAAATGCAAAAGCAGCATGAAAAATAAACTGAACCATTATTCACTAAAAACAGTAGGAGGAAAGAACAAGAGGCGAGTAAAATGCTGGATTTACAAGTCTTGAGTAAGAGTCTCGATCAAGTTGACAGGGGAAACAACAGATTTGCTTGATCTTAGGAGATCATTTGTTCCAGCCCTTAGTACTGGACTTTCCTCATTGCTTAATCAGCGGACAATATTATTATTATTATTATTATTATTATTATTATTACTACTACTATCATTATTTATTACATTTCTATACTGCCCTTCATCCGAGTATCACAGGGCGGTTTCCTATGGCTTTGTCATTTGTGCTTCATACTACTGAAGCAATATTGTTAACAAACAAACAAACAAATGTCCCAGCTTTTATGGGAAACTCCTTCCATATTAGAGGGGCAAGTCTAAGAGGATAACAAGAATTCCAAACATCTTCCTTCTGTCTATGAGGTTCATTACCGGCAAACCTAAAGAGAGCTCCCAGACTCTGGGGCTGGCACCAGAAGAACATCCCTATATCCATTTACACAATGCAGCGCCGAACTAAATCAGGTATGAAATCCAAATAGTGAAAAACGATACCTCATTTTTGCTAATGGTTGCTGTTGCGTAATTCCTCCTTTAATCTACAGTCTGACTTTTAATAGGAACCAAAGAGCAGCAGTTAATGGCATTCAGTAGCTCGCTCTCCCCCCCCCCCTTTTCTTTCTTTCTTTCTTTTTTTCTTACAAACGAGAACATTTCTAAGATAGCATTTCACTGGACAGGACTGTTGTATGAACGACATGCACTCACTCTGTGCATGTGGTAAATAGAGAGGAATTACGTAAATATAGGTAGCATGAGGAATTCCATGTGGTTGCAGTGTTTTAAGAAGTGGGAAACTCCTCAAAGATGGGTTAACATAGTTTGTCCCAAGAAGCAAAACATACTGATCCTGAAGCAGCTTTAGTTACATTTTGTTGTGCTGTTGTAATCCTTCTTTGGGGCTCCCATAGGCTTGGCCACCATGGGAACAAGATCCTGGTCTAGATGGCCTGATCCAACAGACTCCTCTTATGTTTTTATGTTACGTTGTGTTGTGTTGTGTTCTTAAATGAGCAGTTTCCCAAGGAATTATAACTGTCGGAAAACTGGAAATGCTGTACATGAGAGGTTGCAGGTCCACATCTGTTCACCACAACACATTCCACGTACATCAGATGTGTAACTAATGAACTCACTGCATTATTCTGAGTGAACAGGCATGCCCCACATTCTCCAGTGTGGACAGCAGTGCTTTTTTCTGGGGGGACGCAGGGGGACGCATACGCCTAAACATTTTGTAAATCTAACAGGAGAAGAAACTAACAATTTTAAAAATTTTAGTTTCTTCTCTAGCACAGTGAATCACCAGTTCCATTTCATAGCATGGTGAATCGTCAGTTCCGTTGCTACCCCCAATGGCGGCCTCATTTCCTGTCATGGTGTTTCCTGAGTCTCAGGCGGAAGCGAGTGTTTAATGTGTGAAGTAGGAGTTGGAATCCAGCATGGTGATTGGTCAGTTTCGTTGCTCCACCTCCGATAGCGTTTTCATTTCCTTTCCCAATGTAATGCATGTACTTTTGTCCATTTACTGTATTTATTTTTCCTGTTTTGAACTATAAAATGGTGGTTTTCTTGAATCAAACTGAGAATAGAAAGAAAGCACTGGTGGACACTATTGCTCTGTCCCCAACCAGATGCTTTCAGGATGCAGTTTTTATTAGCATGAAGATTGCTTGCTTGGAATACTTAAAAAAAATAAAAAATGTTGTGCACTTTTCTCCAGTCATTTCAGGCCTTGCCTTCCTCTTCTCAGGATTTTCTCTCCAAAATTATAATCGCTTATGACATTATCCAATGAAGAGTAATACATATATTTATCACTTTTGCCTAGTCCTCAGATAATTTCACCAAGGCTGACAGAGCCATTTGAGGAGCTAGGTTCTCTAAATCCTCTCTAAACTTACATTTGAAATCCAACATTTCATAGCTTGGGTCATGATTAACTTGGCTACTTCGTGCCATGTCAATAAAAACAAGCTCAGCACTGCATACGTGGGCACGACAGATGCCAACTTGAATAAGCAGTTCTGCACATCAAGTGATTTCAGATGTTGAGCGTTTTTCCACCTTTCCAATTTGGCCATGCCACTCTTTTGTTTTGTTTTAATAAGAAACAGAGCATAAGAGAGTCACAATAGGAGCATTGTGTGGCTCAGCATAAGTGTACTGGATTACCTATACTTCTGCTGATACCGTACTACTCCAGATAGGGCATGGGTGGCACTGTGGTCTAAACCACTGAGCCTACTGGGCTTGCTGATCAGAAGGTTGGCAGTTTGAATCTGCACAATGGGGTGAGCTCCCATTGCTCTGTCCCAGCTCCTGCCAACCTAGCAGTTCGAAAGCACACCAGTGCAAATAGATAAATAGGTACCACTGTGGTGGGAAGGTAAACAGCATTTCTGTGTGTTCTGGTTTCCGTCACGGTTTCCTGTTGCTCAGAAGTAGTTTAGTCATGCTGATCGCATGACCCAAAAAGCTGTCTGCAGACAAAGGCCATCTCCCTTGGCCTTTGACTGGACTTAACCGTCCAGGAATCCTTTACCTTTTTTACTCCAGTCAGATGAAAAGGCCACAACTTTAGTCAGTGCTACGCAACATGCCCATGCCACAGGATGATCTTAACAGTCACTCAACCAACTGCATTGGCCATTGCATAAGAGACAGTGGCAGTACATCAATGATGGTATGTGTGTCATCTTCTGAAAGAACACAGGTGTACATTGGAGGGGAAGAGAAAGGTTCTTCATAATGAAAATTGAGGTGCATCCATTTGGCAGCTCCCTGTGCTCTCTGGTTGGCTGAAACTGGAAATGCACCAAGTTGGGCACACACAAAAAAAGCAAGTACCTTTTTATCCTGAGCCAAAAGCATAATCCATGCCGTGCAGATTGCACAACCTACATTTGTCCTGTATTTGTTCCCTTTTGTCATGCCACTGCCTTGAGAGCCATGTTCTGTGTCTTGAAATGCAGAAAGAGCTTAGCCTTCTAAAGGACGCAGATTTATTTTGTACCCTAGTTTGTACGCTGCGCAATTTTTATCCGTAGACAAAGGATGTTATTGTGAATGAAGAACTCTATTGTATGCACAGCAATGGTAGACCTTGACATTTGTGTTAGAGACGCATTTGAGCAACACGGAATGCTAAATAAAACTCAACA
Source organism: Podarcis muralis (assembly GCF_964188315.1). Taxonomy (NCBI): domain Eukaryota; kingdom Metazoa; phylum Chordata; class Lepidosauria; order Squamata; family Lacertidae; genus Podarcis; species Podarcis muralis. The sequence goes on along the minus strand of NC_135656.1, from coordinate 17,126,700 downwards.
AGAATCCAAACAGGCGGTTGTATCAGGTGGATTTCCATGTATGGCTGGTGATTGGAGGCTCAAGATCTAAAAAATATAGCTTGGGAGTCAATGTTTTAAGAATATTTAGAAGTTCTATTCAGGTGTTCATTTCAGGGTGACACTGGTAGGCCAAGTCCAGCACATCACTTCTCCTGTCTTTACAGCCCTCCATGAGTATAAGAGCAAACTTCTCTACTTGTGGACACTCCCTGTATGATTTAAAACCCCACATGATTTACTGTTGACCAGCTTTTTGCAACCTTAAGTTCCCAGATATTGTTGCTGTTGTTTAGTTGTGTCCGACTCTTCGTGACCCCATGGACCAGAGCACGCCAGGCACTTCTGTCTTCCACTGCCTCCCACAGTTTGGTCAAACTAAAGCTGGTAGCTTCAAGAACACTATCCAACCATCTCCTTGTGCCCTTCTCCTTGTGCCCTCCATCTTTCCCAACAACAGGGTCTTTTCCAAGGAGTCTTCTCTTCTCATGAGGTGGCCAAAGTATTGGAGCCTCAGGATTTGTCCTTCCAGTGAGCACTCAGGGCTGATTTCCTTCAGAATGGATAGGTTTGATCTTCTTGCAGTCCATGGGACTCTCAAGAGTCTCCTCCAGCACCATAATTCAAAAGCATCAATTTGTCGGCAAGGTGATGTCTCTACTTTTTAAGATGCTGTCTAGGTTTGTCATTGCTTTTCTCCCAAGAAGCAGGCGTCTTTTAATTTCGTGGCTGCTGTCACCATCTACAGTGATCATGGAGCCCAAGAAAGTAAAATCTCTCACTGCCTCCATTTCTTCCCCTTCTATTTGCCAGGAGGTGATGGTCCCAGATATTACTGAACTCCAACTCCCATCATCCCTAGCCAGCAAGGTCAATGGTCAGGGACAGTGGGAGTTGTAGTCCAACAACATCTGGGGATCCAAGGCTGGGAAAGGCTACTCTAGGCCTTTGCCCAGAAATCATCCTACACTAAAATAGACCTCAATGTAATATCAGTGTCTGATTCATTGTGTTACATAATATAGTTTGCAGCCTAAGTCAACCTTATGAAGGCTTACCATGGCCAATGAAAATGCTATGTTAATGGTACTTTATATATGTACTTTCCGTCTTACTCAATGGGTACTTATAATTTTGAGGCTGTTACCAGGCTCACCCTCCAGTTCAACTGCATATGTACTGTTTGAAGCCTGTAAGTTAGTTGCAGCAGCCTCAGCAATCAAAAGAAGGGGAGCAAATTGGTCAAGGCTGGACCACAATGGAAGCTGGTACACCAGCTTCTTCCAATTTGGTAGAAGTTGTTGGACTAAAGTTTCCATCATCCCTGACCATTGCCCATGTTGGCTGAAGCTGATGGGACTTATAATCAAAAACATCTGGGGGGCACCAAGTTGGAGAACGCTTCTCTATCCTTGCAGTTGCAGTCCATTTTTAAGCATGCTTGGAGGAAACTGAGCTTTTGGACTGATCTCTGCCTTCATGGTACAAAAACTGCCTTGGTTGTCATGATTGCTGACATTTGTTGTTAAAGAGATAGCAGGAGGGCAACTCTGCTCGTTCTCCTTGAGTTCTGTTGCTGTTGATGCCATTGACACAGTAGTCTCCTGGGCTGACTCCAAGACGTGGGGTGGCACCACTGTTTCATGGTGGTTCCATTCCTACTTTCAGATAGTAGCAGATAGGGACAGCTATTTCCTGGCACCATGAGAATTAGCCTGTTGCATTTTGCACAAGTCCATTCTGTCCTGCCTCCCACCAATGCTGCTTAACATCTGTATGAAGCCACTGGGAGATGTGATCAGGAGTTTTGGGGTGAGGTGTCTTCAGCATGTGGATGACACACCCAGGTCTATCTTTCCATACCTCCTGCATCAGGAAGGGCAGTTCAGGGAGTGGAACCCACTGAGGTCATCTTGCTATCTTGCTCAAGGGCCCTCCAGAACCTACAGCTGGTGCTGAGAAAACCCATGTAAACTGAAACTTATGAAACACACCTGTCAGTCCTTGCAGTATGATGTTCCAGGGACTCTAGCGAAGCAAGCTGAGATCAGAAGTCAGTCGAACAGAGTTGTAGCTCTTTAGCTAGGACAGGCTAGCAAGCCAAGCAGACTGATCTGGTAAAAGCAAGTTTCCATGGGGCAAGTGGAAAAGAGTACTGGTGCAGATTGCTGCCTGGATGTCTTAGGAATACTTCCTAAATTGCCCCAGAGTGTAGCTGGTCAAGAGAGCTACACTTAGAGTACGCTTTTGTGTATTTTGCTAGCTCTCCCTTATAATTCATAGAGAGATATTAGGTTTGTGTTAGTACTCCGATTGAACCATTTTTAAAAAAAGAAAGCAAGGGTAGCCTAATTTAAGTTTTGCACCCAGCTGAGTAAGTAATGGGTTTTTGAATATATTTCAAGAGCATTCAGAAGTGAATTAAACATTTAGCAATGTGCCGTTTCAGAATAGCAAACTGCCTTTTCAACCAATGAGGGGTGCTCGGTTGCTCAGCGTTTTAGAGCTCGGATTCAGTGAAGCAAGCCCTCATTGAAATATTAAAGCAAATCTGATATTTGTTTACTACACGTGCAAATATCAAGGTAATAAACTAGAGGGCAAGCACAAAGCTCCTCGACTTGTGGGGTTCCCCACCCCTCTCCAGGCATTAATAAATGACTTTATGTGACAAATAGAAACTTTTCATGCTCTTCCTTTGAAATTAGAAACAGGGTGTAAAGTACCTGTGTCGATATGATGATGCAGAACTCTGGATGGCCAACCTTAACTTCTATCACAGCATCTCTATAATGCAACTTTTTTTTTTCTTACAAGGGAATGAGCAACAACAGAACAAGACCTTTGAGCACAGTAATTGCTATTACGGGTAAAATGACACAGCAGCACGGTTAATGATTATGGTGCGTGATGTACTAACTATAGGGTATCATATGTAATTGTCAAGACACTCCTTTCAAATTAAAGCTCAACAAAGCATGCCATGCTATAGTTCCCGCTATTTAATACAAATTAGCATAATTTAAATGTACTGTTTGTATCCAGCCTGGTGATTTATTATTTTTATTTTCCTAGCAACTGCTGAGAAGAAAAATGATTATTACCTTGAACTCGAACAAGAAGGAATTGTACAATCCACTAGGAAGAAAAGTCTCCAGCATGCGTCTTAGTGGCATGAATGGGTGCTATACAGGAGCACTGTTTTTATTATACTCTTTAGATGCAATTTCATTTTTTCCTTTCAGTCTCAGAGTCTTTGGTCTGATTGTCAGCAAACAAACATACAGGCAACACCCTGGTTTTATTGACTGGGAAATCAGCAGGGATGGGGTGGGTCATAAAAGATCTTCTGCAAAATTTTATTTTTCCATAAAGGAAGGGACTAATGACAGCAAGTTCTTCCAAAAATGAGGTAGATGTAGAGTGGATCTGTGAGTTTTTAGTTTTTGTTCTCTTCCTGCTCTCAACTTTTTCAGGTAGCCAGCAAGAAATCACAATATGCTGGATTTGAGGCCCAAGGGAGGGTGACTTGCTGGAGCAGTCATTTCAATTTTAGGAGTACTGTTGTCTTCTAGGGCAGGCCCCATTCATCCCAATGAAGATTGAGCAAGGTGATGGGAAGGGCAGATTGTCCTTCTTTGCCTTTACAGTGGCATCAGTAAAAACATGCATCTTTTTATTTTATTTTTTAAAATGCATTGATTTTCTTCATAGTTGAACAATAAATCTATTTATGCACTGGTGGTCTCAATCACGACACTCCACACTGTTTGTTACTTTAGCCTCCCACTGCTACCAGTGTGTTTTGGAACTGAAGCTTGTGAAAGGCAGGAAATTGTGTTTCTTCCCTGCTCTGCTAATATCATCCGGGTGTGAACATAATTCTCAGTGTGTCGGAGCAGTTGGAGTGTCAGATTGGGACCTGGGAGACTGCTATGTAGCTCACTGAGCAATACACTCGGCCATACACTCTCAGTCTCACCTGTCTCACGTGGTTGTTGTGAGGATGGAACTGGGAGGTGAGAACCTGGGGTTCTTTGGAGGAATGATGCGATATAAATGTAATAGTGAATGGATGGAAATAATATAGTGCAAAATGCCCAGGTATGTCAGTGATCCGAGAGTGAAACCCAGTGGCTATGAACCACAAACAGAAACATGAAGAAAGGAACTGGCATATTTTCTTTAAATAAGTAAACAAACAACTCCCTGTGTCGCAAAGAGAGCGTCAGCAATGCCCAGGCAACATGATGACCATGTACATATGCAATAGACAATCTTTTATAGAATTCTTTCAAACAATAACAAGTCCAAAATGAAATCTTTAGTCTCAAAGTCTCTGAAAATCTTTAAATGAAGCGAGGTACCAGACTTTGTACAACGAAAGACAAGATGTGAAGCTTTGTGTATTCAGCCAATATGATGTCCAACACTGAACAGTGATTCCGGATATTGACTACTGTTTCGTAGAATTCTTTGTCAGCGTGGTGGGAGGATATAGAATTGCTTCATAAACCCATCTTACTTCGAATGAATATATGTAAATGAAAATATCAAATGCTGTGGAACAGTGCTCATGTAGTCATTTAAAGATTTTCAGAGACTTTGAGACTAAAGATTTCATTTTGGACTTGTTATGGTTTGAAGGAATTCTATAAAAAAATTGTCTATTGCATATGTACATGGTCATCATGTTCTCTATACATTGCTGACTATTTCCTTTAAATGCAGAACTTCCAACCAAGATGGGGATTGTAATAGTTAGTAGAGATTTGTCTCTGAATTAGATGAGTTGGAGGAAAAGATGTGAACCATCTATGTTGTAGCAACTGTCGTGGAACAGATAGGTGTGGCTTGCCAGAAGGAGCCCAGCTACTACACTAGCTTCTGGTTAGGTGGGCCACTCTTGCTACTGGGAGGGTAAAGAGGGACAAAGCAGAAAATGCACTGGCCAAAACAATGCATTTTCACCATAGTGATCTCCCTCCCTGAAAGCTAGTGTACTTCCAGGAAGTTAGTGTAGTGACTCTGCCCGCCCACTAGCAACTGACTTCAGGGGACAGGAATGTTGCCGTCAGTGATGGCAAGGAGGATGTAAGGTTACCACATGTTTTTTGAATCTGTATATTTGCAAAGCTAGTCTACTCTGCTTTTAGCCAATTGTTTTTTATAAATTTTTCAGTGAGAATAAATGAGTTGAATCTTTGATATGTTTAAATGCAATGTAAATAATTAATCCTTCCAATGAAATATTCCCCTTTCTCGGGCCCAAAATCCGGTAATGAAGTCATTATTCAAGTCTCGTATAAAGGATACTTTCAAATTCCTGCTTATTTAGAAGCACACTAATCGCATTTATTGTGTTCCTCACACACTTCCGGCTAAAGTGTGTGTATATATCTTACATATTTTGCATGAAATATGTATACTTATTAAAATAATTCAATATATAATGTAATGCTCAAAGCAGGGAAATGAAGCCCTTATGGGTTTGTGAATTTCCTCACAGCCTTTTTATCTAGATCAACAGGAGACAGTTAAAAGTAAAAACAAACAGAAACCAAAACTAAATAAATTTCAACCTTGAAGCAAGCCAAGACTTGCAAAGTTCATGCTTTTTCTTCCCCACTTCTATTTTGTTTAGGTCAGTGGGACAATGTATAACACAGGGAGGCATGTTTCTCTACGACTGGACAAAGAACATTTGGTCAACATCTCTGGAGGACCCATGACATACAGCCACCGATTGGAAGAGATCCGGTTACACTTTGGAAGCGAAGACAGTCAGGGATCAGAACACCTTCTGAATGGACAAGCTTTCTCTGGAGAGGTATGTCAATATGCTTTAAGCTCTGCAGAGAATTTTATTTTATTTATTTTTTAAGATCCCTGGGGAGCTGACTTGCTCATGTTTCTATCCTCAGCACAGGATTTCTGCACTTTGCGAAATATAAAAACCATCAGTTATGTAATGGGAACATAGAAATTCTGCAACTCGAATACACTATGCACATTTAGCTACACTTGCTTATTGTTCTATTTTTCATGCAGTTTGCTTGGTTTTCTTTCTGGAATCAGTCGCTTGCCCCTGGTGACAAGGATGTGCTTGTTGCAACTCAAAACCACAGAAAGAAATAGTTAAGGGGTGTACAGAGGCGGGCCTGTTGCTTTCAAACTGTGTTCCCTGGAAGCTTATCAGGGGTTACTCAAAGAGAAGATCAGCAATGGGGGTGTGGTGGGCCAACTCCCCAGCAAGACAGCTTGCCAACCACAACCAATATCTCTCTGCAGAAGCAGAGCTACCTGCTCTGGCACCCGGAGCGGTGCATATGCTGTGCACCTGGGGGCAGGGGCCATGGGGCGGAGCGAGCGTCTCAGGGGCAAGCTGCCCATGGGGGCAGAGCAAGCCACCCATTGGGGGTGGAGCGAGCCACCCATGGCGGGCTGCTTCCAGGGCGGGGAGGAGGGAGCCATACTGCTTTGCCAGCAGCCTTCCTCCCTTCCCTCTTCCTTTTGACAGCTCGAGGGAGGCTTCCAGTGTGGTGTAGTGGTTAAGAGTGGTGGACTCATAATCTGGTGAACCAGGTTCGCTTCCCCGCTCTTCCACATGCAGCTGCTGGGTGACTTTGGGCTAGTCACACTTCTCTGAAGTCTCTCAGCCTCACTCACCTCACAGAGTGTTTGTTGTGGGGAAGGAAGGGAAAGGAGAATGTTAGCCGCTTGGAGACTCCTTCAGGTAGTGATAAAGCGGGATATCAAATCCAAACTACTACTACTACTACTACTACTACTCTTCTTCTTCTTCTTCTTCTTCTTCTTCTTCTTCTTCTTCTTCTTCTTCTTCTTCTTCTTCTTCCCCCCTCCCCAGGAAGCAGCCTGGGAATGGGGGACAATGGCATGCCACCTGCCCATGACTCCCAAGCCTCCCCTGAGCTGTCAAAACAAAGGGGGAAGGCGCCCAGCAAAGCGGCACAGCTCCTCCCCTTCCCCCGATGGCTCAGGGTAGGCAGTGAGTTGAATGTCACCCCCCTCAGTGATGTCACCCAGCATGGACCACCCCCACCAATCCCCCTTCCTCCGCCCCTGTCTCTCTCCAATCCACAGCTACTGTGTACATCACCTAGTGTTACTTGAGAATGCACCCAATAGGCTTCAGCTGTGCCCTTGAATATACCCCATATTCCTCTGCAGGACACAGCAGAGCGTTCCTGAGCAGACATGTTGATGTGGAAGACTTACCTAAAGACAGGACACTGGGGTGGAAGGCAAAGAGTCATTGCTGTAGAGTCAAATGCCTTTCTAATTTCAGAGGTCTTACCATTTTACAGCGGGAAACACAGTAGTTTATTATATAATTTGTATTTTGCTTTTTAAGGGGTGGGGTCAGGGCTGCCTGGGAGTGGGTCCCAGCAAACAAAATGGCTGGGGCATGTTCCACAGGGGGGGATGCACTGGGACAACCGATCTCAGTGATCATGGGTAGGAGGAGGAGTTACGCTAAGACCAGACCATGTCATTACCGAGGAGGCAGGTTTAGTCGTTGTCTGAGGACTATCCCTGCCTCCAGGTCTGGTCCTGACCGGAAGGATACTGGATTCAGCAAGGGAAACCCACATGACCTGAAAGTGTTGCTGTGCAATGCCAGGTCAATGATGAATAAAACCACTGCCATCCACGACCTGATTGTGGATGGAGGATTTGACCTGGCATGTGTGACAGAGACCTGGTTGGATGAAGCAGATGGGCCTGTCCTTGCCGCTGCTTGCCCACCAGGTTTCTCTTACGCACAGCAACCCAGGTCATGTGGGCGGGGAGGGGGGGTTGCAGTGATTTTTAGGAAGTCATTAGTCTGCACCAGGCGTCCTATTGGGAAGACCCAGTTCTCTGAGTGCATGTTCTGGAAGTTGGGCAATAGGGGCAGTACAGGATTCCTACTGGTGTACCGACCTCCCCGCTGCACCAAGGATTCCCTGCCCGAGCTGCTTCAGGTCGTGGCGGATATGCTCCTGGAGACACCTAGCTTGGTTGTCCTGGGGGATTTTAACATCCATGCCGACACGACCTTACAAGGGGCCGCTCGGGACTTCGTGGAAAGCATGGCCTCCATGGGGCTGTCCCTGAATAGGTTTGGCCCAACTCATAGCCATGGACATGCCTTAGACTTGGTGTTCACCTCTATGGATGTTGGTGATCTGACACTAACTAAAAGCGAAACAAAAGAAGTGCCATGGTCAGATCACTTCCTGGTGCAACTGGACTTCTCCGCAACCCTTCCCCTCTGCAGGGAGGTGGGACCGATTCGGATGGTCCGCCCCCGCCACTTAATGGATCCAATTGGCTTCCAGAGAGTGGTAGGGGATGCTTTATCCCAAGTTGATGGCCTTTCAGCTGATTCCCTGGTGGCACGCTGGAATGCGGAGTTAACCAGGGCTATTGACTGTCTGGCTCCGAAGCGCCCTCTCCGATTGCATGGAGCCCGGACAGCCCCATGGTTTTCCCCGGAGCTGAGGGTGATGAAACAATCGTTGAGACGGCTAGAGCGCCGGTGGCGGAAAACTCATTCTGAATCAGACCGGACACGGGTTAGAGCTCAACGTCGAGCCTACCAAGTGGCAATGGCGACGGCGAAGAGGGCCTTCTTCGCCGCCTCCATTGCATCTGCAGAAAACAGCAGCAGGAGACTTTTTCAGGTGGTTCGCAATCTATTGGAACCACCTGTACCACCGGGGCCTGGTAGGGACCCCAAGATCTCCTGCAATGCTTTTGCAAAGTTTTTTGCAGATAAAATCGCTCAGATTCAGAAGGAGGTAGACTCCACCGTGGGAGCAGGGCCAGGGCGGGAGAGTGCTAGAGTTCTGTCTGGTCCTGTTACATGGGATCAATTCCAGTCTGTTACCTCCGAGGATGTGGACAGGCTGCTTGGAAAAGTGAAACCGACCACCTGTCTCCTTGATCCTTGCCCATCCTGGCTGATAAAAGCGAGCCGGGAAGGGCTGGGCGATGGGCTCTGCGGGGTGGTGAATGCTTCCCTCTGTGAGGGAGCCTTCCCAGACCCGCTGAAAGAGGCGGTCATTAAACCGCTTCTTAAAAAAACATCTTTAGACCCGGCCAATTTGGCCAACTATCGCCCAGTCTCAAATCTGCCATTCTTGGGCAAGGTCATTGAGCGGGTGGTTGCTGAACAACTCCAAGCACGCCTGGAGGAAACGGACCATTTGGATCCCTTCCAATCGGGATTCAGGTCTCACCATGGGACTGAAACTGCCTTGGTCGCGCTGGTTGATGATCTCCGGCGGGCTAGGGACAAAGGTGAGAGCTGTTTCCTAGTTCTGCTGGATCTCTCAGCGGCCTTTGACACCATCGACCATAACCTCCTTCTGGACCGTCTAGAGGGGTTGGGAGCTGGGGGCACTGTCATACAGTGGTTCCGCTCCTTCCTCCTGGGCCGTGTCCAGAAAGTGGTGGTGGGGGATGAGTGTTCAGACCCCTGGGCTCTCACTTGTGGGGTGCCTCAGGGTTCTGTCCTCTCCACCATGCTTTTTAATATCTATATGAAGCCGCTGGGAGAGATCATCAGGGGGTTTGGACTGGGTGTTCATCAGTACGCAGATGACACCCAGCTCTACCTCTCCTTTAAATCAGAACCAGTGAAGGCGGTGAAGGTCCTGTGTGAGTGCCTGGAGGCGGTTGGAGGATGGATGGCGGCTAACAGACTGAGGTTGAATCCTGACAAGACAGAAGTACTGTTTTTGGGGGACAGGGAGCGGGTTGGTGTGGGGGATTCCCTGGTCTTGAATGGGGTAACTGTGCCCCTAAAGGACCAGGTGCGTAGCCTGGGAGTCATTTTGGACTCACAGCTGTCCATGGAGGCGCAGGTTAACTCTGTGTCCAGGGCAGCTGTCTACCAGCTCCACCTGGTACGCAGGCTAAGACCCTACCTACCCGCGAACTGTCTCGCCAGAGTGGTGCATGCTCTAGTTATCTCACGCTTGGACTACTGCAACGCGCTCTACGTGGGGCTACCTTTGAAGGTGACCCGGAAACTGCAATTAATCCAGAATGCGGCAGCTAGACTGGTGACTGGGAGTGGCCGCCGGGACCACATAACACCGGTTCTGAGAGATCTGCATTGGCTCCCAGTACGTTTCCGAGCACGATTCAAAGTGTTGGTGCTGACCTTTAAAGCCCTAAACGGCCTCGGTCCTGTATACCTGAAGGAGCGTCTCCACCCCCATCATTCAGCCCGGACACTGAGATCCAGCGCCGAGGGCCTTCTGGCGGTTCCCTCATTGCGAGAAGTGAGGCTACAGGGAACCAGACAGAGGGCCTTCTCGGTAGTGGCGCCCGCCCTGTGGAACGCCCTCCCATTAGATGTCAAAGAGATAAATAATTACCTGATATTCAGAAGACATCTTAAGGCAGCCTTGTTCAGGGAAGTTTTTAATATGTAATGCTGTACTGTTTTTAACACTGATTGGGAGCCGCCCAGAGTGGCTGGGGAAACTCAGCCAGATGGGCGGGGTATAAATAATAAATTATTATTATTATTATTATTATTATTATTATTATTATTATTATTATTATTATAGTTTCTAGGCGTTTTAATAGGTCTATCCATAGACTCTCAGGGTGGTTTTTGTTTGTTTGTTCTTCACAATGAACAATGAAATCAATCAAGATAATCTCTTGCCTCAGAGAATTGAGTGGGATTTGTATGCTTATCTTACTTGTTTCAGTGAAGCTTTCAGTCTGTATCAGAGCTCTGAGCAGTCTTGTCAGGAATCCGGTCCAACCCAAAGAGCATCGGGAGAGGAGGCTGGCACCTGCCCATATTTAGTATGGGACCCAGGAAACCATCAGATGGAAAGCCATGCTAGAACAGAAGTCCAGCCAGCCATTAAGTCAAACAGGCCTATCATAATGCTGGAAGATTTGTCCTCAGAGGGATTGGAGGAGGGTGCATCAGGCATAGTCAACAGAGGGATGTGGTGCTGTGGTGCTGCTTTCCCAATAACAGCAGCACTACTGCTTAGAGGGGTGTGACGTTAACATATGAGAGTGCTGGAGGTGAAATAGTTAAACAGGTTACCCAGGGGTGGAGTCAGAGCGACTATAAAACCAGTTGGGGGGGGGCAAAAGGGGAATTCGTTGGGAGTTGGGTGGTTGGTTGGAGTGGGCATGAATTAGGATAGAGTCTGTGGGTAGGTTGAGTTAGTGTAGCGAAATAAGCTGAGTCAGGAACAGTTAGGGGCTAGGAAGACAAGCAAATATCTGAGAGGTGGTTTAGTGAGTGAGAGCAGATAGCGGAGGTTGATAGGTCTGGATAGGCACCCCATGATTGTAATTGACCGATACCATTTATGAAACCACACGCTTGTTAATCTACAATAAATAAATAGAAGTTTATGTTCCAGTTTAACCCTGACTGGACTCAGTATTGTACCAGGTAGGGCCTGGGTGGTGGCAGCGAGAAATAAAGTGGTGGCACAGGGATCAATAGACTGTGAAACTTCTGGGGACTCTGTGTGATCGCCACATGGGGCAGTTCAGGGCAGTGGTCAAGTTCCAGACTCAATATGGACTTCAGTGGATTGAGTCCAGAGAAGAAGCAGTGAGTCAGATGACCTTGGAGGGGGAAGTCTGCTGAGACAATCAAGATAGATGATTCCAATAAGGAGGAAGGAGGAGATCTTTATGAGATTTTGCAGCCAGCCATGGGTCATCAGGGGCTAGGAGAAATCAGTGGGTGAGGTCAAATGTATTGTTCAGATGAGAGACCCCAGCCTGTTTCTAATGCTTTTAGGATGCTGGTTTCATGCATCGGGAGAAACCGGGAATGTATTTGTTCATTCACTCATTCATTCATTCATATACCATGATCTAGAAGAATTTCAAAGAAGGGTTCAGAGAAATGCAATGGATCATAAACAGCATAAAACAATATTTTAAAAATGCAGTATTCCGGTTTGCTGAACCCCACAGTGACCAGCAAAATACCTCAGCCGATATCAGTGGTCAGGGAATGCTTTGTTGAGCAGGATGTTCCTCAGCAAAAAAATAAAGTGGTCGGTTCCTGGTTTAAGGTCTGCTGGACCCCAGTATACAGTGGTGCCTCGCAAGACTAAAATAATCCGTTCCGCGTGTCTCTTCGTCTTGTGGTTTTTTCGTCTTGTGAAGCAAGGCCATTAGCAGCTTAGCGGATTAGCGCTATTAGCGGCTTAGCGGATCAGCTGATAAGCGGCTTAGCGATCAGCTGTTAAGCGGCTTAGCGGCTTAGCAGATCAGCTGTTAAGCGGCTTAGCGGCTTAGTGATCAGCTGTTAAGCGGCTTAGCGGCTTAACGATCAGCTGTTAAGCGGCTTAGCGGCTTAGCGATCAGCTGTTAAGCGGCTTAGCGGCTTAGCGATCAGCTGTTAAGCGGCTTAGCGGCTTAGCGACCAGCTGTTAAGCGGCTTAGCGGATCAGCTGTTAAGCGGCTTAGCGACTTAGCGGATCAGCTGATAAGCGGCTTAGCGGCTTGGGAAAAGGGGGTGGGAGGAAAAAACCCCTGCAGGAACTCGCAAGACATTTTCGTCTTGCGAAGCAAGCCCATAGGAAATTCGTTTTGCGAAGCACCTCCAAAACGGAAAACCCTTTCGTCTAGCGGGTTTTCCGTCTTGCGAGGCATTCGTCTTGCGGGGCACCACTGTATGATCATGAGCCGTTCCCAATAGGATGTGCCTGAGAGCCCAAACAAATATGGTAATAAGAGACGTACATTCTCTTACAAATATGTACAAAAGGCTCTTTCAATATCCTGTTGTTATTCTTTCTGACGCACCAAAAGGTTCTAGTAATGCAGGAGTTTATTCTCCTGAAGATGAATAGCCGCTCTGCAGCCTAGGCCATCTATCACCAAGTAGTGATAAGTCAATTAACGCCTGCCGTTTTCATTGGCATCACAGAACAACAGATATGTAAAGAGCAGTAGATTAATTGCAGCCTTGTCAAATTGTGTTATTAAAATGGATGGCAATCATTGTCTTTGTTTTCCAAAAGTAGGTGACTGCCTGACAAAGTCAAGAAACAGTATTTTCATGAAATTACGTACAACTCGAACTTCTGACACTCGTGTGCTGATTTCACACACTATGGTTGAACCCCCCCCCCCAAAGCCCTACCATTAGTGCAAGGACCTGTGGTTGCACAACGGGGTTGCTCTCCCCATGCACCCAACACACACACACACCCCATGCCCTGATCTGCTCAGTGGAGGGAGGGCTAGAACAAATGGAGGGGGAGAGGGAGGATGTGTTTGACAGGATGTGTTTGGTGGATACAACTCAGTGAACATATTTGCTGAATTTAGTATTCATCTTTTTAAAGGAGGGATGGGGACTCACATGCTTTAAGTCTGTGTTGCATATTCAAATACGACCCGCTCCTGGGTTAAAAGCCAGGTGTACTTTGCCAGGAATGTATTGCTGAGTATGAATAAAAGAAGTCATCCTCTCAGGGGGGGTCACAATTAATTCAACCACAACATTGGTCTGAAAAAAAATCCTAATTAATGCCCTCTTAATTGTGGGTAGATTCCTGCTTGTTTTTAAGTGCTTAAGAGATAGGCTTCTAGCTACCCAGAATTCAACACTGTAGTTAACACTAAGTACCATAACCAAGAGGGAAACTACATCATAAACTCTTTGTTTATTTTTGTTTTTTTTATTTTGAGTTTGTTTTTCCCATCCTACAATTGATGCCTTGCATTTGGAATGGGGGCGTTGAATGGATTTCAGCATTCTTCCTGCTGAATTTCAGAACTGCAACTTGCCACAGGCTATCTGCGTTACATTCTGGAGCTTTTCAATGGGAAATGACACAGGTCAGTTTTAAGTATTTGAGCTCAAAGATAAGCTTATTAACATAGAAAATTGAGCCTTGGAGGAAAGAGCCAGAAGAGGGAACATATGCCTAATGTAAGGGCAGTATAGCAAAACCTCTGTGGACTACAAATGAATGCTCAAATTCAGCAATGTAAGTCAACATGGTAATGTATTAAATAGCTAGAGAGATAAAATGCAAATCAAGAGGTAGCTGTGATATTTTAGGAAGCAAATGAAGGATGCCCCCCCCCAAAAATTAGATGACTTTATGGGACAGTAAAGCTGTCCAAAATGTGTTAACCTTTAAATCTGTCTCTTATATCTACTGCTTTGGTGGTTGCAGTGGTGCTTCCAAGATGGTGCTGTATGTATTAAATGTATCGCTCAAATGCATCACATAACAGATACAAGCAATGGCCAACCAAACCATTTTGCCGGCATCCCTATCCTACCTATCCTACCTGCTCATTCATCCTGGCATCTGGTCTTCAAACTCTGCAGTAGGAGAGAATGATGTTCACCATGTGTTTAACATGAACACACTGGAGAGGATATCAGGGCCTGGTTGGATAAGGAGGAGAGCTGGGAACCACCAGCCAAAGAGTCCCCCAGGTAGGGCTCTGAAGATGACGTCTTAGGGCCCGGAGCCTGGTGATGGGACACTGAGGAGCGATCAACAGAAGGGAAGAGCTGGGAGCCGATAGAAGCAGGAGACTAGAGTGATCAAGGGGGGTCAGGAGAAGGAAGGTCATCTGGGACAGGATTAGAAGCTGTGAGTCACAGCATGCACACAGACAGTCCCAGTCCTGCTGACTCCCCTCCCCCTCTTACCCATTGCTCCAGAGGGGCCCTGCACGTTGCTGAGCAGTGCACCAGACAGGTCCAGAGGGCATGCCTAGAGCTTAGTTTCAGCAATGCCTCCGTTGAGTTAAGACTAACCAGGGGACATTGCTGTGTTTTTTATTTCTGCTAAAAAAAAAAAAACACCTAATTGCATTCCATGCCTTCTATGTATGTGCCTGTGGATGACCTGGCTCCTTGACAGCTCCTTGACACAGGATCAGGACTGACCCAAAGTCTAAGAGTCCTAGTCAACATGCTAACCAATGTGGACCATGGAAGTTCTTGTGCTCCATCAGCATAGGTTGATTGTGAAGTGCAGGAAATACATTTCTTGGCTAGCTGATTCCCATCCATGGCTTTCATGCTGACTGTAACTTCAGCATCAGGCAATAGGCGGGCTTAAATTAGCATCCATTTACATACATCTGTGATCATGGCCACTGGGCCCATCACCTCCTGGCAAATAGAAGGGGAAGAAATGGAGGCGGTGAGAGATTTTACTTTCTTGGGCTCCATGATCACTGCAGATGGTGACAGCAGTCACGAAATTAAAAGACGCCTGCTTCTTGGGAGAAAAGCAATGACAAACCTAGACAGCATCTTAAAAAGCAGAGACATCACCTTGCCAACAAAGGTCCGTATAGTTAAAGCTATGGTTTTCCCAGTAGTGATGTATGGAAGTGAAAGCTGGACCATAAAGAAGGCTGATCGCCGAAGAATTGATGCTTTTGAATTATGGTGCTGGAGGAGACTCTTGAGAGTCCCATGGACTGCAAGAAGATCAAACCTCTCCATTCTGAAGGAAATCAGCCCTGAGTGCTCACTGGAAGGACAGATCCTGAAGCTGAGGCTCCAATACTTTGGCCACCTCATCAGAAGAGAAGACTCCCTGGAAAAGACCCTGATGTTGGGAAAGATGGAGGGCACAAGGAGAAGGGGACGACAGAGGATGAGATGGTTGGACAGTGTTCTCGAAGCTACCAACATGAGTTTGACCAAACTGCGGGAGGCAGTGGAAGACAGAAGTGCCTGCCGTGCTCTGGTCCATGGGGTCACGAAGAGTCGGACACGACTAAACAACTAAACAACAACAAACAACAACAACATACATCTGTTCACGTACAATGCATTTAAGATTGCAGTGCTGAACACACCCACATGGCATAAGCCCCATGGTGCTCTGTGGGACTTACTTCTGAATGGATATTCCTAGGCTTGCACAATAAATGTAGTAGATAGCTACATTTGAAGACATTTATATAAATTAGCAAGTGAATTAATTAATAAGCACAGTGAACTGAGTTAACCTTAATTGAACATTTGAAATCATGCTAGTTTACCTGTCAATCAGCCTCTTCTTTTGCCCCTAAAAGTATCCTTGCTTAAGCAGAGTAGTTGGGTGACCAAATGGAATATGTATCTGTGAGATAAGAGCATTCATCTCTGTTGCAGTTCTAACAAACTGCTTCCTGTGCACCCATCTTTTGAATCTACAAGATGAAAAAATTCAAAGAGAGAAAAGGTGAATGAATATGATCTTGGGAAAAGATATCTGAGGCATTTGATTGCTTGAGAAAATTACTTGTGTAGAGGATATCTCAGTTCATAAAGCAGTCCTCAATTACGGGAATCTTTTATATAAATGAAAAACCCGAATCCATTTTGTATACATTCATCTTAGAAGGACTTGACTTTAGAGAGCATTCAGCTCTGAATCTGCCCAAATTAACAAGCTGGAGTCAGCAATGGACAAATGCAGAATGTGTATAAGCTTAGGGAAAGCTGGGTGCCTGTGGGAATAGGTAAAGAATGGAAGCTTGTTCCTGCAAATACTCCACTCATGGGTTCGGAGGTAGGATTTGAAAGAGAAGAGGGGGGGAAATGGGATGGGGCAGCTGTTTCCAGTGTAGGGAGCAACATAGGTTTAGAAGGAGGAGGAGGAGGAGGAGGAGGAGGAGGAGGAGGAGGAGGAGGAGGAGGAGGAGGAGAAGAAGAAGAAGAAGAAGAAGAAGAAGAAGAAGAAGAAGAAGAAGAAGAAGAAGAAGAAGACGTGTGCAAGCAACAGCAGACTAGTTTCTGCAGAATCTTTGCCTTGACATCTCTATAAACTCCTTTGTCTAAAACAAAGCCAATCTCCATATTATACAACTTTAATTGTTAATCTGTTGACAGGTAATTAAAAAAAGGCTGCAGATGCAAATATGAACTAATTACTGTGTTGAACTCAATCTACTTGATTTTTATCTTCCATTAAGAGTTATTGTCAGTTATGGCAAGTGCGAATATATATGTAAAGTGTGCAGGGACAGAACAATGACCCGTCAGTTTTAGAAGGTTAAAAATGGGTGGAACAAACCGCAGTTAATGAACCAGCCAAAAGTCTAGGAGAATGGAAAGTGATAGCAGTTTCAAAATGCCAACCAAAATATCACTGGTTAGAGCAGACTGTTGGACACTGTAACTGTTGCTCTTCGTACTTCCCTTGTTAGACCGAGCTGTGGGACTGAGTTTCGTAATATCAGTTTAAAAGACAAATGCACCTCTATTTACAAATCTCCGTGACCTACTGATATAATCCTTGTTTAGAAACTTGCACACAAGCCCCTGCTCTGCAAAATGGGAGAGGGTATTGAATCAGAGCCCCTGAAACAACTGCCTCCCAATTTGACACCAGCAAAGGGATTGGCAAATGGGGAGGGGGGCTGTTTGGGTCTGAAGGACACTCAGAACTCTCATTTCGAATTGTGTAATCCACAGTGTGGTTAGGGTTCCTTGTCATCACCCCATTTGCCCATTGGGCTCCTTCCCACTGCTTTCCCTTCTTTAACAATAGGAAGCTTTTTCTCCACCACCACCCCCCCCCCTTGTCCTTTAAAGTTGGGTGGCGGGGGCAGGATAACCAACAGCGGAGAGAAGTAAAGTTTTTTTTTTTTTTAAAGGTAAAGTACCCCTGGACAGAGCGTTTACCTTCCTGCCGCAGCAATACCTATTTATCTACTTGCACTGGTGTGCTTTCGAACTGCTAGGTTGGCAGGAGCTGGGACAAAGCTATGGGAGCTCACTCTGTCACGGGGATTTGAACCTCTGACCTTCTGATCGGCAAGTCCAAGAGGCTCAGTGGTTTAGACCACAGCGCCACCCACATCCCATGGAGAGAGGTATGCTTGCATTTGCAAGGTATTTTGAGGATTAATCCTCATGTGGGTTTTGATCATCTGAGCATACTGTCAACTTTCCCCCTTTTTTAAGGGAAATTCCCTTATTCTGAATAGGATTCCTCGCAAGAAAAGGGAAAAGTTGACAGCTATGCATCTGAGGTGGCAGGGCTCACATTTTGTGGTGCCCTTTTCAGAAATTGGCCCCATTCAAGTCATTGGGTCCGTCATGTGGCATCGAGGATTTCCTGAACCCCTTCAGGCACAAAAGTAGTTCTCCTCCACCTCACTGACTGAGTTCTCGTCTGCCTCCCCCTTTTCCTTTAGACTGCAGTTGTACATCTTCTTTATTAGCACTGGTTTTACAGTTATGTGATGAGTGTCATCATAGAGCCCAGGGTCTTCCCTGGAATATTGCTCTTGTCACAGTGCTAGTTGAGAAGAAAAAACATTGGATTCCCTACGTAGATTTCATTATGCAAATAGAGTTATAGGATATCCGAGCTCCTGTGGACACGAATCAATTCTGTGCCACGTACATTCAGGATTCATGACACAGACATCCTTATTTCTACTCACTTGAAATAGCAAGTAAAAAATTCGAAGCGAGTGCCTTTCGGGGAAAGATTTATGTTTCATATTGCGGGGCTAAGCATGCATTTTATGGGAAAGCGGATGAAACTGGGAAAGGCTCAGACTTTCAGTTGTAGCAAAATGACAAGGCAAGTTTCACTTGATTCTTCCTACAAATGCCTTCCGTGATTAGGTTTTCCAAGCTTCAGGAAATATTCCCAAGCATGAGCATCCTGTTGTTAACATCTAGTAAAGCACCAGCCTGCCAGATATTTATCCCGAAGCCTGCTAGGGATGAAGGAAGATGTTTAAACATGCATCTACCTAACTTGCACGTTCTGAAACAATAAGTAAACCAAAACGTGGCCCTTCTTCAGAATTCACACTTTCCTCTAATTTTTTTATGCAGTTCTCCAGCCAAGAGATGTGTACACAAATGCATGTGCTGGGTTAAAGTGTGCATATATTAAGAAATAATATACAAAATGTATTATATTAGGGGAAATTGCTTTGTGAAGAGAATGTATATTGGGCAAAATAAAATAATAATAATAATAATAATAATAATAATAATAATAATAATAATAATAATAATAATAATACAGTGGTACCTCTGGTTACAAACTTAATTCGTTCTGGAGGTCCGTTCTTAGCCTGAAACCATTCTTAACCTGAGGTACCACTTTAGCTAATTGGACCTCCCGCTATTGCCGCCACACCACCACCACACGATTTCTGTTCTCATCCTGGGGCAAAGTTCTTAACCCAAGGTACTACTTCCGGGTTAGTGGAGTCTGTAACCCGAATTGTTTCTAACCCGAGGTACCACTGTAATTGGCAGGGTACAGGTGTTTCAGATTGGTTCCGCCATTGCACCTGCACCACGCCAAACTCAAAGTGTTCCAAATTCACTTTAAAGGAGCCTCCATGAGAGCAATTTCCTGGTGGCTGCAGCTTCATATTGTCTTCTCACTCCTTCCTCCTAATGCCTCACTTGTGGGTATTCCAGTGGTGAAGGAGACCTTGATCTCTTGCGCTTGCTGTCACTGCTTGTCCCCTTTTCCCGAGTGTGTGAAGCAGCATGTGCAGAAAGCCTTAGGAAAACCATTTCTCAGGTCTTTAAAAATACTTCATATGCCAGGAAGGTTGGAAGGAAGGGACCAAGACAGGAATCGGCAAACTAAGGCCCAAGGGCTGGATGTGGCCCGCCGGGCTTGCCAATCCGGCCCATGAACCTTGCAGACCCTGCCACCCGCTCAGTCAGTCCCCGCGCTAAACCAGCGCAGCGTGGAGACCTCACCATGTGGGGACTGACTTCCGCGATGTGACACGGCTTCTGATTGGCTGCAGGAAGCTCCTGCAGCCAATCAGAAGCCGTGGACGCCTCTGGGCAGACGGTGACGCTGGTGCAGCCTCCACACCATCACCGCCGCTTCCTCCTGCTGAGCTCTTCCTGCTCAGCCGCTTCGTCCCACTCGGCCGCCTCAGTGGGAAGGAAGGGGTGGCACCCAGAGGTGGAGGAGCCGGAGGAAGTGGCCGAGCAGGAAGAACTGAGCAGGAGGAAGCGGCATCAACGTGGAGGCTGCCTCCATCGCCCAGGGCAGAGGACGACACCAACGTTGCCAAAGGCGAGGGAGCGGCAGCGGTGGCATGAGTGGCAGCGGTGGGGGGGGTGTCCTTTCAGGAAGGGGGTGCTTTCCGGAGAGGGTGGGTCCAGCCCCCCACAAGGTCTGAGGGGCAGCGGACCGGCCCCCTTCTGAAAAAGTTTGCTGACCCCTGGACTGAGCCCTCCCACTTCACCTCAGCTGCTGGAACCATCACCACAGTGAGGTAAGTGAGGGCAGGGTTGGAAGGGAGGAGTTCTTCTCCAGCTCAGATTAAACTCTGAACCACAAAACAACTCAAGGGCATTAGGCTCACCCTTGCCAGCACTATGATCTGTTGGGAGTTCATATTCCAAGCCTAGACTTCGGCAGCATCTCCAGTAGAAAAATAAATGACAAATCGGGGGGGGGGGGGCTATTACGATTAAGAAAATAAAGTGAGAGGCAGTAGTCAGATATCCAGCATTTCACCAACTAACTACACCTCTGCCCAGTAACATTTTATAAGTTGCTATTAGAATGGCATTTAAAAGAGCCAAACGCAGTTTACATGCAAATGTGCATTTTTGTTTTGTTTTAATGAATTGCCTCTTTTTGAATAGAGAAAAGAGAAGGGATGGGGTCCTTAATAATTTCGTCAACAAGTGAAACCCCCAAGAGGTGGCAGGGGGATGGATAGCTGGACGGGCGAAGAGATTTAGAGCAGAAATGCAACTGGTGTGGAAAGGGTTAAGGGTTGACTTAAAAAACAAAAGTGACGGTCAGTTTTCTTGCATGCATTTGCGTGTATCATCCAGAGTTTGCCCCTAAGGAAAGAACTATAACTACTCAATGTATTGTTGCTTTAAGTGTTGATTAAATTAGTCCAATTGGGTAATTTCCTGTTTTGTTCCCCTTATTTATTTGTTCAGCTACCAACTGTTCTGTTTATTCGAGGGATGCAAGAACAGTCTGTCACATAACAGATTCTAGTTCCCTTTAGGGATCAGAATTTTAAACTTTGCCAGCACAAAACAGAAAGGGATATTTCTCTCCTCTTGTTCCCACACACACCCGCCCGTTCAGAAAGAAGTTCCCCGATTTTCTCCCTTTGGGCCATTAAGATACTGAAAACTCTAAACTTCCAGTGTCGCTTATAAAATATGCATTTTCCCTGAATTGTTTTCAGTTGCTAAAGGATTGCTATTACTTGCTTAAGGGATGACGTGTCTTTAATTAAAGAGGATGTTACTCCCAGAGGCAGAAGCTTTCAGTTTTACAATAATTCAGGGGTAACTTAATGAATTCACCATTACAGCTTTTCAATTTTTATTTTAACATTGGTCCTCCAAGGCCTGTTCTAATATTTGCTGTGCCGGCAACGCACCACAGGGTGATCGAGCCAGACTTTGATAACAAGAAACCGTTGCAGGATCAGGGACAAGATGGTGAACTTTGATTGAATCTGATTGGCCTCACTATCAGACTGTCTGTGTTCAAAACTATGTGCTGATCAGATCCAAATTCTGTGCCATAACTGGGGAATCCGTATGAGGACTTCATTGTTCTTTAGTAGTTTAGTTGTGTCCGACTCTTTGTGACCCCATGGACCAGAGCGCGCCAGGCCCTCCTGTCTTCCACTGCCTCCCACAGTTTGCTCAAACTCATGTTGGTAGCTTCGAGAACACTGTCCAACCATCTTGTCCTCTCTTGTCCCCTTCTCCTTGTGCCCTCCCAACATCAGGGTCATCTCCAGAGAGTCTTCTCTTCTCATGAGGTGGCCAAAGTATTGGAGCCTCAGCTTCAGGATCTGTCCTTCCAGTGAGGACTCAGGGCTGATTTCCTTAAGAATGGATAGGTTTGATCTTCTTGCAGTCCATGGGACTCTCAAGAGTCTCCTCCAGCACCATAATTCAAAAGCATCAATTCTTTGGCGATCAGCCTTCTTTATGGTCCAGCTCTCACTTCCATACATCACTACTGGGAAAACCATAGCTTTAACTATACGAACCTTTGTCGGCAAGGTGATGTCTCTGCTTTCTAAGATGCTGTCTAGGTTTGTCATCGCTTTTGAGGATTAGGAAGGTCAAAAAGATAGGATCCCAACATACCTGGTAAGCTGGAGAAGTTAGCACAGGGGCCTCCAACCCTTTCTATTTGACCTTTGAACTCTCCTCAGACCACACCCACTCCCAAGCCAAACCCTCAACCTGCCTCAGCTTTGCACCACCTGGCTGAAATATGTCATTGAACTCTGATAATGTCCCTTGCTTGCCTGGATAGAAAATGGTGTGAGAATATGTGCAGAAACCAGCCTGCTATACAAAGCCAAAATTTGCATGTGTTGCTCTGCCCACTTTTGCCTCTAGCTCTGCCTTCCATTGGCATGTGGCCCCCAGAAAGGAATGTGGCCCTCAGGCCAGAAAAAGTTCTGCACTCCTGGGATGGAGTGTGGCAGAATGGTTAGAATCCCAGATTAGGACTAGGAGAATCCAGGTTCGTTTCCTGATTCAGACATGAAGCTCAGCCACTATCTCTCTTTGCCTGCAAAGGGTTGTTGTGAAGATAAAACCATTAGGTAAGAGGAGAGAGAACTACATATGCTCCCTTCAGCGCCTTGGAAGAAAGTCAGGATACAAGTGTAACAAACAAATACTACAGGGCAGAAACCCAGAGAGTTGCAGACTGCATGAACAGCAAACTCATCTGCTGTATTTGTTGCTAAGAGGAGAAATGTGCTAAGAGGAAGGCATGCTTGGCAAACCCTCACCATGATCAACTCCCACACACAAACCTATGTCCCCACTGTGGAAGGACATGTGGATCCAGAATTGGCCTCCACAGTCACTTACGGACTCGCTGTTAAAACCGTGTTCATGGAAGGCAACGTTACTCGTCTACGAGTGATTGCCAGAGAAGAAGAAAAGAAGAATTTGTTGCTCGACTGTTAATGCTTCAGATTGCAGGTAGAAAATCGAGGATCAGAATGCCCCCTCGTGTTAAGAAACCAACACAAAACACCTTGAACACTCAAACCTAGCAGGTAAAGAGAAAGAGTAGGGATGACTCTTGGGGGCAAGTTATTTCAGAATAAACGTGGGTGCGGATATTTAGGGCTGAGGTGTCGTCGTATTATGACTCATTTTTGAGAGTCAGGCAATGTCACTGATGCATCAAGGCATCATTGTGTATGTCTGATTAAATCTGGGGTGGCTAATCTGTGGCCCATATCTACCCCCACCTCTCCTGCCTCTGCCTCTGCCTCTGATTCAGCACTTCTCTCCGTCATAGACTTCCCCCGCTCACTAAGCCCTGTAACCTCTTCAGCTTCTGACACCTCCTCTCAGTCTTCTCCCTCTGACCACTCATCACCATCCCACCACCAATCCCCTGGCTTTGAGCCTTCTTCCCTTCGGGGTTCCCTAGATGGTTCCTCCCACCATTTCTCTGTGTCCAAACAGTCTAAGGAACACAGTGTTCTTTACTATTCGGAGGATGTATGGATGTCATGGCTGGGGAACCCTCTTCAGCCTGGGGGCAGCATTCCATTTTGGACAACTTCCTTTTTTTCTTTTGCATATAATTTTTATTAAATTTTCTGTTTTACAATTTAAAATACTCATTTTTACATCCTTAAGATATCAGAGATTTCCAGTCTTCTCTTTCCATGCTTCACCTTACATATCATAAATCCCTGCATATTTTACAAAAACTATACCATTCAGTAGTCCATTATTGCATCCATCAAAGCTTATTTACCCTGTTGAATTTATCGTAATGCTGCCAGCATTTTCAGCTGTACACAATTATTTCCCATATATTCAATAAATGTTTTCCAGTCTTCTCTAAACGTATGTTCTTCTGGTTCTCTTATTCTATGTTAAGTCTTCAAGCTGCACATATTCTGTCAACTTAAGTTGCCATTCTTCTTTGGTTGGGACCTTGCTCGTTTTCCGTTTGGGGGCAAAAAAACACAGGCCGCAGTAGTAGCATACATAAATAGCCTTTTTTGACACTTGAGAATTTCAGTCTGAATTATCCCCAACAGAAAGGACTCTGGGTTGGGTGGGGGGGTTGGGGGGAGTACTTTTAAACATTTTTTTTCAATTCATTGTGGATCATTTCCCAATACTCTTTTACAAGTCCACCACATATGAAAGAACTTTCCCTCCACCTCTTTGCGCCTCCAGCACTTATCTGATTCAGTCTTATACATCTTAGCAAGCCTACTCAGAGTTAAATACCCTCTGTAAATCATTTTCAAGTAGTTCTCCTTCAAAGAATAACGTGGACAGCTTTGTGGGGGTTGCATGCCAATGGCAGGCCAAGCCAGCTGCACAGGTGAATGGAGCAATAAACGTGAATTTCCGCATTCACACAACCCTCTCTACCCTCTATTCAGACAGGGAATATGCCCTATCAGGGCTCAACAGCCCATTGCAGCCAGGCAAATACATTCAGAGGCAGTGCTAATGTCCTAAGGGGCCAGGCAGAAAGCATTGGGGTAACATTTGTTCACTATCCCAAATATGTCCAGATCTCTATTTTCTCTTTAATTAAGCTCACTGATGAATAGTACACACACACAAAAATCAATAAAGCTTTGGTTTCAAAACATTTTTATTTCTATAGCCAATTTTTAATAACTTTTTTGCAATATAAAAAGAGTTAATGTTTTAAAAAGCAATTCATTTCTGTCCAGGCAAGCTCTGTGAGAATTAAATTGGGTTATGAATTAAGAACATTTAGCATAGGCAAACAATAAGGAGATTTGTTTTTCTTTCAAAATTATTGCAGTCAGAGCAGCTGTCCCTTGTGAAAAATTGCATTAGTATCACCTTAAACACCAAGGTAATAGGTTTCAGTTCTGTAAGAAATCCAAAATTTGTTCCAAACACATCTTTTCCCCTATTTATCGCCTGATGTTCCATCACTTTTTATCATCCCGTACTCTTACCTTTCAGCAAAGCAGTGAGCATTAATGCACACCAATTGCTATGAAATACTACATTAAAAACCAAAAAAGGGATTGAGCTAATTCATTCAAAATCAACCCCTCCCCAAAAGTAAAAAAGGGTGCAGAAAATCTATCTTAACTAATATATACTGTACTAACATATAATAATATATTAATATATATACTTGATACTAATACATACTTCTATTTTTTCTGAATGTCAGCAAACAGCAAAGTTCAACAATTTGGGTTATCAATATGAAAACAGTTGATGTCAAATCTCCAGTCTAGTTTTAGATAAAATTCCAATCACTGAGAAACAGCCTTAGCACAGTCTGACATGCATCTATTTAGATGGAAAATGACAGGACAAACGACTAAAGAAAACCATGAAGAGAGGCCAGTTCTTGTTTTCCTTTCTGGGGGGAAATAATTTTTATTTGAACAAAATACAATTATTATCTTCCATAAATATTAGCATTGCACTGTTACATTTTACTCATTTGTAGTACATTGTTACCCCCCCCCCAAATGAACACCTTTGCCTAGTTCTCACTAAGGTGATCAACCTGTGTCTGAGTTACACCACTTGAAATAATAATAATAATAATAATAATAATAATAATAATAATAATAATAATTTATACCCTTCCCATCTGGCTGGGTTTTTCCAGCCACTCTGGGAGGTTCCCAACAGAATGTTAAAAACACGATAAAACATCAAACATTAAAAACTTCCCTGCACTTCTCTTTCACGTAGAAAACAAGTTGGCAGAGAGAGACGAAATCTAACATAGCTTTCTCCTGTGGCATGCTGAATTTCTATACGTAGGATTTCTTTTTTAATGTTTGAAGACTCCATCATACTCATGGTCATTCCATCACAACAGCATGATGTGGTATTGCTCAAACACACATTTATCAAGACCATGAGAACTAGGCCAGAGACGATACTGAAATGAGTGTGCTAAACCATGCAAAATTGTGCTAGGATTGCGACAAGTTTTGAAGAACCCATCAACAATCTCTTTCCTTAATGAGCTCAGCAAAGACGTTCTCTGGGGCTCCTTCCCATTCTTTTGCTTGCCAGAAGAGCAAAAGAGAGACAAGATGGTGCAGAGGACCATTAGGAGCCTCATCCTGTTCACTTGGAGGCTTTTGCACATTTTGCTTTCCATCTGGGAGAAGTGGCAATTTAGAGTATGTAAGCATTCTGTTCAGCTGAACTGAGCAAAGCCACTACAACAGAGCCCTGAAATGCTCTCATAATAAACTGATCCTTAAGGAAGCATGGATAAAGGTCAAGTGTAAAAAAACAAGCGATACCAGAAGGATTGCACCAAAGGCAATTGGAGTTTACTTTGGCTAAGTTACAATACCGCAGCACAATGTCAGAAAGATTATTAAGTCACTCAGCGGCTAGATAAACGAGGGCTATCTTCTTAAATTATAATGAGTTTACAATGCACAAATAAAACTTTTCACTGCAGGTGGTTAAGGCTGCTTACTGCCTTTGCCCATATAAAGAGCTGTTGCTTCAACATGGCTCCTCGCGGAATCTCTGAAGAAAATAGGGAGGTTGGCGCAAGAGCCGTAAAATCAACCAGGCTTGGCTGTGTCATCATCCCTCAGAGCCGACTTTGATTGTTTATAAACTGCCTGTGGGCATTCGTTCCTTGTCAGCACGGAATTACCTGAATTAATAAAAGAGGCTCAACTTTGTGGAGATTAGAGCATGTCTCTTAATGAATTAAACACCTAGCATTCCCTCTTCCAAATTATCCACATATTGTCCCCGCGTGCATTTTCAAAGGGTTATCATCCAAACCTCTGCAATGCAGGAATCTCAGCTAAAACCTCCATGGCAGGTGGCCATCCAGCCTCAAAACCACCAAGGCAAGTCCACCATTTTCTGAGGGAGTCAGATAGCTTTTACCATCAGAAAGTTCTTAGTCCGATTTTCCTTTCTTGTAACTAGAGGCCATTGGCTCGAGTCCTACCCTCCAGAGCAGGGGGACACAAGCTTGCTCCATCTTCCATGTGACAGCCCTTGTGATATTTGAAGATGGCTATCATAGCTCCTCTCAGTCCTCTCAGCCAGCATGGTGTAGTGGTTAAGAGCGGTGGACTTGTAATCTGGTGAACCAGGTTCGCATCTCCGCTTCTCCATATGCAGCTGCTGGGTTACCTTGGGCTAGTCACACTTCTCTGAAGTCTCTCAGCCCCACTCACCTCACAGAGTGTTTGTTGTGAGGGAGGAAGGGAAATGAGAATGTTAGCTGCTTTGAGACTCCTTCGCGTAGTGATAAAGCGGGATATCAAATCCAAACTCTTCTTCTTCTTGTCCAGGCTAAACATACCCAGCTCCTTCAAGTGTTCCTCATAAAGCTTGGTTTCCAGACTCTTGATCATCTTGGTCACCCTCCTCTGCACACATTCCAGCTTGCCAATATCCTTCTTAAATTGCGGCACCCAGAACTGGACACAGGACTCCAGGTGTGGTCTGACCAAGGCAGAATAAAGTGATACTATCACTTCCCTTGATCTGGACACTGTACTTCTGTTGATGCAGCTTAGAATAGCATTAGCTATTTTTCTGCTGCTATATCACACTGTTGACTCATGTTAAACTTGTGGTCTATTGAGACCCCTCAATCCTTTTCACATGTACTACTGGCAATCAGGGCGTCCCCCATCTTATATATGTACAGCTACTGCTTCTTGCCTAGGTGTAGAATCATAGGACTGTAGAATTGGAAGGGAATTCAAGGGTCATCTGTTCCAACCCCCTGCAATGCAGGAATCTAAACTGAAGTAGAACCGTACATTTGCCCCTGCTGAAATTCATTTTGTTAGCTTTGGCCCAGTTCCTCAATCCATTAAGGTCATGAATCCCAGTTCTGTCTTCTGTGGCATTTTCTCTGGATCACCATTGAGATGCCTTAACAGCAAATCAGGCAAATCTTCCAAATTATGCAGTCAATCCCAAAATAGGCAGTTACAAATTTGAGTCATGTGAAAGTTCAGGGGCGCCAACTATGGGGGGCTCTGGGTTCCTGAGCACCCACAAAAGGTTTGTTGTGGGTGCTCAGCACCCACACCATAGGGCCCCTGACACGACTTCCTGTGTCTCGGAAAGCACTGGAAATCACATCTGAGGCCTTGTGAGAACTTGGAGATGCTGTCCGAGGCCGTGTGAGACCTCAGAACCTGACATCTGGTGACACCAAGGAAAAGTGGGACATTCCAGGATCAAATCAGAAACCGGGATGACTTCTGTAAATCTGGGAGTGTCCCTGGTAAATAGGGACACTTATTGGGTCTGCTGCTTTACATTCAAATTATAAAAACCTACACTGAGTGGTCCTAAATTTTGCTTTAGAAAAGCCCTGCAGCTGGGACAACAGTGGATGTCAGCTTGGCAGAAAGGAGAAAGGGGGAACTATGTAAAAAGTAGGGTGGCAGCGTCATAATGTTTGCCTTGCATTTGAATCAAGCGTTATTATGAGCCCCTGTGAATTTTATTTCCAAGTCCAGAAAAGAAGTAAGTAAGTAAGTAAGTAAGTAAAACTGCAAATCTAAACATCAATAAATCTCTGAATATTTGCCTCAGTATATTTGCTGAGTCAAATATGACTTATTTATAAATAAATAAATAAAATGTTTAATGTATCTGCTCTAAGTGTTAATATTAACTTCACTGAAGCATTTAGAATAATTTACAATACATCTCTAAGGTTCGTGGAATGCTGCTACAGTAATTACCTTTTAAACGGCTCTAAGCATCCCTTAAATATTTGGTAATTTTTGTTTCAGCTACAGTTGCAAATGTATCGAACCGTTTAATTAACTTGACAGTGTTTTGACTTTCCGGAGATGTCGATTGATTCCAGGCAGTGGATCCTGCAGCAGTAATTGAAGGATTCCCCGCCCCCTCTGAGTATTACCAACGGAACAAAGAATAAAGCATATTCCTTAATTTTGGAACTAAAGCGTGTTGTTTTTATAACATTATCACAAAGTGCCCTTTAATTTGTGCCCATTACAAGCTTATAAATCCCATTGGCTTCCATCCGTTGGGTCAAACTATGCATTTGCATTGTGTGGCTGCATGTAGTTGTTATAATCCGTCTGTCTCAAGAGACAATGGAAGTATGTGCCTTCAGGGATAAAGTCAAACAGTTGGTGAGTTACATCGCCTGCTGTGGCTGTAGAGACCAATACAGGACAGACATGTTTTATTGCGGGCGCGGCAAATGAAGATGCCTTTGTGCATCTGTAACGGCAAAAATGGACATTACTTCTCTCAGTGTTCCTCCTCCTCATTCCTCCCCTGATCCCTGCTATGGATACACAACCTGACTGTCTGTCTCCAAGTACTGCGGTCGTCTGCTAGGGTTTCCCACACATTGGGGTTAATGTTGTCGGCATTCATGTCCCATTTGCAGTATTACAGCCTTGGTATACTAAGCCCCAGTGAACTCATTACTTACTTCAAAGTACAGTGGTACCTCGAGTTACATACGCTTCAGGTTCAGACGCTTCAGGTTACAAACTCTGCTAACCCAGAAATAGTACCTCGGGTTAAGAACTTGGCTTCAGGATGAGAGCAGAAATCGTGCTCCAGCAGCGCAGCAGCAGCGGGAGGCCCCATTAGCTAAAGTGGTGCTTCAGGTTAAGAACAGTTTCAGGTTAAGAACGGACCTCTGGAACGAATTAAGTTCTTAACCCGAGGTACCACTGTAATATGTACATAGGCTTACAATGTCAAGTTTTCAAATACGCTTGCAGCGAGTTTAGGAGCAGGGGAGGAACTGGGTGTTGTAAGTAAACATGCATTTTGTTTTGCTATTTTTAATTATCATAGAATCACTATCAGGATCTTGGCATACCTAAGTTTTCTGCTGGATGTGGTCCCTTCTAGCTGCAAAACCTCCCACTCTATGGTGCTTGAAATCCAGGGTACTATTGAGGAATACGGTCGTACCTTGGAAGTCAAGCGGAATCCATTCCAGAAGTCCATTCGACTTCCATAATGTTTGGAAACCAAAGTGTGGCTTCTGATTGGCTGCTGGAAGTTACTGCAGCCAACTGGAAGCCGCGGAAGCCCCACCAGACCTTCAGCTTCCAAAAATAGTTCAAAACCAGGACAGTCCCTTCCGGGTTTGTGGCGTCCGGGAGCCGAAACGTTCAAGAACTAAGCTGTTCGAAAACCAAGGTACGACTGTACAATGAACACCTTGTGGGTCTGATGCCATCTAAGTGAACTTTGAAGATCAATGAATGATGAAGGCTGGGGTCCTTGCCAGCAAAGATAAGGATTGGTGTGAACGACCTTAATGGAGACTGGGCTTTTTGCTACCCGGAGGGGAGGAAGACTTGAAATGGGGTGGCCATTAACATTTGCTTGCTGTGTTGGCTAAGTGCCCAACTCGCTAAGTGAATTCCTTGGGAGTTTGGCTGTCTTGGGGCATCCTGCATTGAGCCCCATTAAGAGAAAATCTACGGCTCCCAAGGCTTTCTGATAACCCCCATTGTGAAAGATGCGACATTTCCTTTGAGTGAACAGCTTCGTAATCAATTGGTGACTGCATTTTCCAAGGGAAAGCGACTCTCTATTGCTGGCTCCAGTGCTTCTTTAATTGGATTGCTAAGCCTTTTACCCATCCACTAATGTCTCGGAGGCTTACGGCTTCACTCTGGGTCACTTTAATCCTGCTGTGGTCTCCCTTTCACCCATTGCCATTGCACAAATGGAGACATACAAAAAAAACCTCTCACCTCTCCTTCTCTGTAGCCTAGCATTTACGGAGGAGCAGTTTGCAACACTGATGTGCAATTGTCATCCGAATTCCTGCTGTATGGAGCCACCTGAATTTCTTCTGCATTCAGAGCTTGTGGGGTGCAAGGTTTGACCCTTAGTTAATTAAGTGCTAGGTACATGTTTATTGGGACGCGGGTGGCGCTGTGGGTAAAACCTCAGTGCCTAGGACTTGCCGATCGTAAGGTCGGCGGTTCGAATCCCCGCGGCGGGGTGAGCTCCCGTCGTTCGGTCCCTGCTCCTGCCAACCTAGCAGTTCGAAAGCACCTTTAGGTGCAAGTAGATAAATAGGGACCGCTTTATAACGGGAAGGTAATGGCGTTCCGTGTGCGGCGCTGGTGCTGGCTCGCCAGACGCAGCTTCGTCATGCTGGCCACGTGACCCGGAAGTGTCTTTGGACAGCGCCGGTTCCCGGCCTCTTGAGCGAGATGAGCACACAACCCCAGAGTCGGTCACGATTGGCCTTCGGGCAGGGGTACCTTTACCTTTACCTTTATGTGTTTATTCAAGGGACGTGGGGGGCGCTGTGGGTTAAACCGCAGAGCCTAGGACTTGCTGATCAGAAGGTCGGCGGTTCGAATCCCCGCAACAGGGTGAGCTCCCGTTGCTCGGTCCCAGCTCCTGCCAACCTAGCAGTTCAAAAGCACGTCAAAGTGCAAGTAGATAAATAGGAACCGCCCCGGCAGGAAGGTAAACGGCATTTCCATGCGCTGCTCTGGTTTGCCAGAAGCGGCTTAGTCATGCTGGCCACATGACCCGGAAGCTGTACGTCGGCTCCCTTGGCCAGTAAAGCGAGATGAGCGCCGCAACCCCAGAGTCGGTCATATCTGGACCTAATGGTCAGGGGTCCCTTTACCTTTACGTGTTTATTGGGGAGGGCAGCTAGAGTCCAGCCTTCCTTGTTACCTTGTCACCCAAAATCTGGTTGCCTGACTTTGCAGGGGCTATGTTTTGAACAGAGCGATAAGTGATAAGCCAGGGACTTTTGCTTCATCCACTGGTTAGGCAGCAGCATGGTGGAGCTTGACCGTTCATCTAAGCTCCACCTGACCGAGTTGTTGCAGAGGGAGTGTGTCTTGCCAAATGCAAGGTGGTTCTTTTAAAATGGGATTCAGAAGTAATACAAAAGACAAGTGAGTGAGAAGATTAAAGATTTTATTCTAAACAGCAAGCAATATATACAGACCAAGCAAGCACCTCAACCTGCCACTTGGAAGCCTTCAAGAAACGGTGAAGGGACTCCCTCAGGTAGCCTCAGTTTGCACGGCCCTGCGGCCATCAGTCCATGCACAAGCTTCTCTCTAACTATGCCCAAAACCATGGGTCAGCAAACTTTTTCAGCAGGGGGCCGGTCCACTGTCCCTCAGACCTTGTGGGGGGCCAGACTATATTTTTTTGGGGGGGGTGAACAAATTCCTATGCCCCACAAATTACCCAGAGATGCATTTTAAATAAAAGCACACATTCTACTGATGTTCTTAACTGTTCTTAACCTGAAGCACCACTTTAGCTAATGGGGCCTTCCGCTGCTGCCGCCGTGCCGCCGCCGCGCGATTTCTGTTCTCATCCTGAAGCCAAGTTCTTAACCCGAGGTACTATTTCTGGGTTAGCGGAGTCTGTAACCTGAAGCATCTGTAACCCGAGGTACCACTGTAAATGCAATTTTCATATATTCAGTAAACATTTTCCAGGCTTCTTTAAATGTGCATTCTTCTTGTTCTCTTATTCTATGTGTTAAGTCCGCAAGCTGCGCGTATTCCATCAATTTAAGTTGCCATTCTTCTTTGGTTGGGACCTCGCTCGTTTTCCACCAACTTGGATGGCTTTGAAGGAGGATTGAACAGATTCATGGAGGCTTCCAATGGCTCCCAGCTCCCATGGCTATGTTCTACCTCCACTGTTGGAAGACAAAACAAAAAAAATTCCTTCCAGTAGCACCTTAAAGACCAACTAAGTTAGTTCTTGGTATGAGCTTTCGTGTGCATGCACACTTCTTCAGATACACTGAAACAGAAGTTGCCAGATCCTTCTATATAGTGAGAAGGTGGGGAGGGGTATTGCTCAGAAGGGTGGTGGGAATGGGTGATTGGCAGATAGCTGTGATGAGCCTGTTGACGACTCTTAACGACTGCAATAGGTCTTACAGGAAAAAGCAAGGGGTGAGAAGGTGAAAAATGGCTTTGTCATGTATAATGAGATAAGAATCCAATGTCTTTGTTCAGACTAGGTCTCTCCATGGTTTTAAGTTTGGTAATGAGTTGCAATTCAGCAGCTTCTCTTTCCGGTCTATTTCTGAAATTCCTTTGTAGTAAAACAGCTACTTTGAGATCTTGTATAGAATGTCCTGGGAGATTGAAGTGTTCTCCTACTGGTTTCTCTGTCTTGTGATTCTTGATGTCAGATTTATGTCCGTTTATTCTTTGGTGTAAGGTTTGGCCTGTTTGTCCAATATAGAGAGCTGAAGGACACTGTTGGCATTTGATGGCATACACAATGTTAGACGATGAGCAATTAACTAGTCCCGAGATGGTATGTGTGATGTTGTTGGGGCCAGTAATGGTGTTGTCCGGGTGTATGTGGCAGCAAAGTTGGCATCTGGGTTTATTGCAGGCTCTGGTGCCAGTGTCCGTGTTAAGTCTGGTTGTAGTATTATTGTGGGTTAGGAGTTGTTTAAGATTGGGTGGCTGTCTGTAGGCAATGAAAGGTCTTCCTCCCAGAGCTTGAGAAAGAGAACTGTCATTGTCCAGGAGAGGTTGTAGATCTCTGATGATGCGTTGTACTGTTTTAACTTGGGAGCTGTTGGAAGACAGTAAGCATTACTGTCAGTAAGCATTACTGTTGGAAGACAGTAAGCATTTGAATACCAGTTGCTGTGAACTGCAGGAGAGGAGAGTGCTGTTGTGCTCAGGTCCTGCTTGTGGGATGCCCACAGACATAGCATGTTCTCCCAAAAATGAGAGCATGTGTTGTGGTGGGGGCTGCCAGTCCAACCCTCTGTTGCCAGGCAGGTTAAATGGTTATTGCCTGAAGCAACGATGGGATGACCGGGTTGCTGGGGCAAATTGCATGTTGCAAATTGGGTGGGTGGGAACAAAGGCTTTAAATATTGGGGGCACTCTGCTTTTGCTTTCTCTTTCGCAAGAGTGCATCGGATCACCCGCCCGCCCTGTGTTCCGGTTGACCTTGCTATGACTGTCATGGGGCCGTCTGCTTTTGGGGCAGGGGCCTAGTAGGAATTTTGTCCATTTGGCTGATTGGCTGGTGCCATTTGGTTTTTGCCTACTATTTAGCAATTCGTCACAACTTGTAAGGTCGCGGTTAGGCATTGGTTATAAAAATTGGTGGAGGAGGGGTCAGGATAGGCTGTCCCTGCCCCTCCAACGGTGGTGTGGAAGGGAATTCCGTTAAAGGAATCCTAGGGCTTGCCACGATTTCATCCAATCCCTGAAATGGAACCAGGGCCGGCAAGCCTTGGGGAACTGGTTGGGTAAGCGGTGAGGGACTGTCGCTCAGCTCAACTGATCCCCAACATTGTTTTCCCTTCACTGGCTTCTGAGGGAGTTCAGAAAGTCAGTTCTGTCCCAGGCGGGGGGACAGATAGTCATAATCAATGCCTAAGCAACCACTCACAGATTATGTATTTTAATAAAGTTGTGGCCAAAATTATGCCAAAAACCTTAAACCAAAATTATGTGAGATTTGTGAATTATTTTGAGGGGTGGCTTGGGGACCTCCACACGCAACTGGTAGGCCATGGTGAAAACAAAATGCAGAGATAGATAGGCCTTTGGCTCCAAGCAGCAAGGCTCTTCTTATGTTCTGATTTCCCATTTGTTTCACCGCTCAAATATCCATTCCAGCCTTTGTCAACATTTATATAATGTATGCAATTCCATTTCCCTGGGCTTTAAACAATTCAGAAGTCAAAATGAATGTTGACGACAACATTCATTATTTATTGAACTCGCCAAGAATACTGTCATCTTGCCAATCTGAAAATCATTCTTTTATATTTGGGGCACGCACATAAAGAGGCAGCTGCACCTGGAAATTCCGCTGCTTTTTTAAATCAATATTATTATAATTACTGCTCACATTTGGATTTTCTGCTCACAACTTCCTGTTGCTTTCGGCCCCATTGGCACAAACAGCTCACCGTTATTATTGGTCATCTTAATCTGTAAGTCTCCTACTTAAAGGGAGGGGGGAAAGCGTGAGGTGAAATGTGCTTCCTTTGTGTTGTCAGAAATTGAATAATAATATCCTCGAGGAATTTCAACACTTTAATAAAACATTTATTCCAGATTGCTGTTGGCTATTTTTAACCATGCTGTGCTTCTTCAAACATGCCTTTGCTCGAGCCCACAGCCATAGACTCTATGCTAATATCACCCCATGTCTTTCGTTTCCAATTGTTTTAATACCTCATTATCGTTATTCATCTTGGTGAAAGTCAGATGCCTCACAGAATTTCGTGGCCTCGCTTTCATCCCCTTCAGTGGCCTGCAGAACCCTCTCACTCCTGTGGCTGCATGAGGCGTGTGCCATCAAAACTACATGACAAAAGTCAAACAAACTTTGTAAGAAGGTACTTCGAGTGGGAAAATAAATCAGTTCGGACTCTTAAGCACTTGCTACTTGGCTTTACGTGGCTCCCGTTTCTACATTGCTGAAAACCTTTTCTTATCTCTTCTTTCTCCATCCAAGGCGGAGTTTTGCAATCTGACACCCTGTGGAATTTTGTTTAGTCGTTTAGTCATGTCCGACTCTTCGTGACCCCATGGACCAGAGCACGCCAGGCACTTCTGTCTTCCACTGCCTCCCGCAGTTTGCTCAAACTCATGCTGGTAGCTTTGAGAACACTATCCAACCATCTCGTCCTCTGTCGTCCCCTTCTCCTTGTGCCCTCCATCTTTCCCAACATCAGGGTCTTTTCCAGGGAGTTTTCTCTTCTCATGAGGCGGCCAAAGTATTGGAGTCTCAGCTTCACGGTCTGTCCTTCCAGTGAGCGCTCAGGGCTGATTTCCTTAAGAATGCAGAGGTTTGATATTCTTGCAGTCCATGGGACTCTCAAGAGTCTCCTCCAGCACCAGAATTCAAAAGCATCAATTTGATCAGCCTTCTTTATGGTCCAGCTTTCACTTCCATACATCACTACTGGGGAAACCATAGCTTTTACTAAACGGACCTCTGTTGGCAATTAAGGGGCTTAAATACACTTAACTCTTGCATTGGCTTCTGGCTGAGATAAATTATGCCAACAGAATTTGGATAGATGATAGATAGATGATAGATAGATAATGATAAATGATGATAGATGATGATAGATGATGATAGATAGATAGATAGATAGATGATAGATAGATAGATAGATAGATAGATAGATAGATAGATAGATAGATAGATGATAGATAGATGATAGATAGATAGATAGATAGATAGATAGATAGATAGATAGATAGATAGAGATAGATAGTTAGATAGATAGATAGATGATAGATAGATGATAGATGATAGATAGAGATAGATAGATGATAGATAGATGATAGATAGATGATAGATGATAGATGATAGATAGATAGATGGATAGATATGAGAGAGAGAGAGAGAGAGAGAGAGAGAGAGAGAGAGAGAGAGAGAGATTTTGCATTGCTGAGTTGGGGAGAGTGGGAGAAACACAAGTAAGATCTTAGAGAAGCACACAGTTAAGATATTGACTCATGTTGTGACCTCAGACACACACATGCATGCACACACACACCAGATTTTGGAGTATGGATCTTCCTCACTCTCTTGGTCATGTCCTTTTGCTTGTCAAGTCCTGAGGGGGCATTCTCAAATGCCCTCCTCCGTCCCTACAGAGGCCTACAGAGGCCTACTAGGATTTCTAAGTCAACCCATCTCTCTCTCCTCAGGCCATGCCTCTCACTGGTCCTGCTTCGCTCCTTCCTTGGACATTTCCCCCCCAGCTATAATATGCCCTTGAACTCTGAGAACGTTGTTTGCTTGCCTGGAAGAAGAATGGAGAAGGGTGTGCAAGCGTGTATGCAAACTTGGCTACAGTACAAAAGTAACATTTACATGTTTTGGTCCACCCACTTCCGGCCTGTCCACCACTTCCATGTGGCCCTTGGAAGGTTTCTGAAAAGGGAATGCGGCCCTTGGGCTTTGGAAGGATGCACACCCCTCTCCTACAAGATCCCTGTTAAGTTGTGGGTGAACATATCAGATGACACAGCGATTCTTCAACAGCTCTTGTTTATTCACAGGCCAGAACAGAACTGAACTGAAGGGTTCAGCCAGTCTGCTTATATAGAGCTCCACTACAACGCAACTGTAACACTTTCTGTAACTATCCAATCACTGAACGTCACTTTCAATCCCTTATTTGCATATGTGGATCTGAGTGAAAACTATCTACAGAATCCCCCTGCTGGCCCAGGGTGACAACTTCAGTACATAACAGTCCCCTTTTTTCCATGGGTGTTCAACAGTCTAACGGTATAACCAGAAGCCAATTCCTATAGAAACATTTGAAGCTTTAGAGACCCAGATTTACTTTCATCCTGCCTCCAAGCAAGTGCATTGCTCCCAAATCCTTCCATCAAACCAGCTGAGCTTTCATGCTTCTCTAGTATACTCCACTGGGCATTCAGGAAAGCCTTTTTATTTCCTTCTCATTAATGAGTTGTAGTGAGACAAAGAGTTATATAACTGGGGAGCATACATTTGAAGTCTTTCAGTTGGGGAGGGAAGTTGTAGCAAGCTTTAACTCCTCTCTTATTCAGGAAAAAAATATTAGTTTCTCTGTGAGCCCGTGAACTGATTCACTTAATCCCACCCTGACCAAGGCCAGGATCCCTGTCAAAATGGTGGCCATCACATCTCCGAAAAGCTACAGAACAGACAATGTGCTTTAGCATCCAATGTGCGCAACAGGGGTTAGTTACGGTGATCCAACTGGTTTCTTCTCCTCCATTTTATCTGCTGTTCGGCAGAGGTAGTTGATGAACAGATGGAGAAAACAGAAGCTGCCTAGTGGTCTTTAATATGATAATAAGCTTTATACCTGCTTGGGCTTCCTATCTGTGCTCCAATTATGCGTGGTGTACTAGTCGCCAATAAAGTACAAGTAGAACCCAGCACTTTCAGACATCTCTCACAGTGCTTGCCAAGCCCCCTTGCCCATTGCAAATTTTATTTATTTATTTATTTATTTATTTTAAACCCTACTTTGTAATGTGAGGGGACGCGGGTGGCGCTGTGGGTTAAATCACAGAGCCTAGGACTTGCCAATCAGAAGGTCAGTGGTTTGAATCCCCACAATGGGGTGAGCTCCCGTTGCTCGGTCCCTGCTCCTGCCAACCTAGCAGTTCGAAAGCACGTCAAAGTGCAAGTAGATAAATAGGTACCACTCCAGTGGGAAGGTAAACGGCGTTTCTGTATGCTGCTCTGGTTCGCCACATGACCCGGAAGCTGTACGCCGGCTCCCTCGGCCAATAAAGCGAGATGAGCGCCACAATCCCAGAGTCGGCCACGACTGGACCTAATGGTCAGGGGTCCCTTTACCTTTTACCTTGTAATGTGAGTGTGTAGAGAGAGATCTGTGTCACTTTTTGCTATTCAATCTTGTTCTTAGTATTATTTTCACTTATGAATAGCTTACAGCTTGGCATCCCAAAGCAATCTACAACATAATAAAAAGGTATATAAAGCAAGTAGGAGGAAGTTCCAAAAGGCAGGTGCAGCCACACTGAAGGCTCAATTCCAACATCATGTGGAGCAGACTGTCATGGAATTCTACTCAATATTGATCCAGAGCAGATTCCAATGTATAGTTAGCAGAGTAAAAACTTAAACACGCTGCAGGATCCCCCCCAAAAAAATAGACCAGAGGCAATTAATATTTCATCCAGCAGAGTTTACCGCAACTGAAGGCAAATGAGCATAATGGTCACAAATCCAATACATTCAGGATTGACACTGTCCCATAGCTGTCAACTTTTCCCTTTTCTTGCGAGGAATCCTATTCAGAATAAGGGAATTTCCCTTTAAAAAGGGGGAAAGTTGACAGATATTCACTGTCCACAGGAAATCCAGTTGCAGCAGACTTAACTTAAACTTACAACAACTTATAATAAGACTACGATATACAGAACACCGCACCAGAAGGAAAAGAGATAGAAAGAGAAAAGTGAAACCCAGGCTCCTTCTGGCCTTACTTTTATAGTCAGCATGACCTTGACAGAAGAGATAACAGAACCAGTTTAAGCCAGCTGTACTCAGCTTCTCTGAAGGAATAACCCAAATATCATGAACCTTCTGCTTGTTTCTTTCACACACAGAAGCTTCCAGAACCCTCTTGAATTAATTAGAATAGGAAAGATCTCTACACAACAGATCAATCCTTTCTGCACTAAGAAATGCAAGCTGACACAGACAACGTGATAGGATGGTGTCTTCAGGTTGCCCCCTTCTGCAGAATGCCGTGATAGGTGTGTGCTGGCCTTCACCAGACTTGGTTGCAGAGTGGTTTACAAAATTAAAACACTGAGAAACAATAACCAGCTGGTAGTTTCTTTAGTACCTGAACACCTCTAAAGTCCTATAGCTTACTTTTGTGCATCACACAAATGCCCGATTCAAATCTCAGCTCTGAACTTTCAAGATGATAATAATAGCATCGTATTCTTGCTCTTGCAATTTCAACCAGTTGGGCTGAATCCATGGTTTTAGCAGCAGAAAAGTTCTTTCCATCCATGAAAAGCTTTGGGTCCTGATGAGGGATCCCACTGACAGTGGGGGCGGTGTAAAATAGGGGCACAGTCAGGATGCATCATGTAAAGAAATTATTAATATCTGAACCAGAATTAACTAACCGCTGTATTTAGAAGGGAGGGAGGGATTTCCAACTAAATCAAGTTCTCTCTGTGTGTGTTTTTCCCACTGGCTTGGCTCATCTGTTTACATCTCCTGGGAATTGCATTATAATTCTTGCTGCAGCAAGAATGTCATTGCTTTAAAACAAAACATGGTTCATGTGTGCTCCAGCACTCAAGGGGGAAAGCAAACAGCCTTGAAGAACTAAAAAAAAAAGAAGTCCGGATGCAACCTATTACACATTTCTTTTTATAATAATAATAATAATAATAATAATAATATGTTTACTGTTTGTGAAACAGTTGTGTGGTGAGCCCTCTCATTAAATGACAGTATTTCTTTCTGTTTTTGAAAGGATCGGTAAACCTTTTTAAAGAAACTTTTCCAAATAGCATGGGAATGAGAGATTTCAAACAATGGTTTTGTTTCTTTCTGTCTGAGAGAAATGATCAGTTTTCAGTGAATTTTTTTTGTTTAGCTGTTCATTTCCAATGGGAAATATAGCAGTGATAGGTGCCTTTTGCCTTATCAAACTATTTGGCCATCTGTTTGGTCGCATCGCTGTCAGGGAAGAATGTCCAGAGTGAGGAATTTACTCTTCATTGTCAAAAGTACACTTACAAGTTAGTAGATGGCATGTCCATCAGTCCTACGTCTCTCAGCTACACCTGGGTGTGCAATGAGAAGAGTCCCCAGTGAGGCAGTTGCCACAAGAGAGAGGCTTATGTATCTCCCCAATCTGAGCTGCAAGCAAGCAGACAGAGTCTCCGCCTACATACAACCTTCTGGACAGCAGCTTTCTGGAGTCTAAAGCCTATCCCTGCCACCTGGTCCTTCTGGCTGGAGAACTAGGTATTGAACCAGGACGCCCTGTGTGCTTTGCAACAGCTATGCTCTCTATCTGACAGCAATGGAACTTTATTCTGTTTATTTATTATGAGGCACCTTAAGAGGCAAGCATGAGTTCCCAGCCCTGTGGTTTGCTAATAACACCAATGTGGGACAGAAGAGAATTTGCAAGGGGGAGTTTTGTCATGGGCCAGGAGTCAGCTTCACCTGCTGAACAGCAGCCTGAAGGGGGAGAAGGCAAAGTGACTCCACCTGCAGCTGATCAGCCTTCAAGGATACAGGGGAGGAGGCATTGATGAGAACCAGCTGGCTTCAGCCTTCTTAAGCAGAGCTTCCAGCAGCAGTCAGATGCTTGTAGTTCCTGGTCCTACCTCGCTGTTTCCTCCTCATCGTGACACTTGACCCCATGATCACTGGATTCCCTGACCCCTGGACAGACTGACCATGTGGATTGCTGTTTGCCCGACCCTAGGACTGGACCTGATTCTGCCTCAAGGCAAGTACACCTCAAAGACTCTTCTGGTTGGCCGGCCTTCCACTCCTCTGAGCTTTGCACATTGTTGCTCAGTAGACAAGACTACAACAGAAAGGGCCTAATAATAATAATAATAATAATAATAATAATAATAATATATTTTATTATTTATACCCCACCCATCTGGCTGAGTTTCCCCAGCCACTCTGGACGGCTCCCAATTGAGTGTTAAAAACAATACAGCATCAAATATTAAAAACTTCCCTAAACAGGGCTGCCTTCAGATGTCTTTTAAAGATATGATAGCTGCTTATTTCCTTCACATCTGAAGGGAGGGCATTCCACAGGGCGGGCGCCACTACCGAGAAGGCCCTCTGTTTGGTTCCCTGTAACCTCACTTCTCCTAATGAGGGAACCGCCAGAAGGCCCTCGGCGCTGGATCTCAGTGTCCGGGCTGAACAATGGGGGTAGAGACGCTCCTTCAGGTATACGTTTATATCCCACTTTTTCTTCAAGAAGTCTACAAGATGGCCTACATGCTTTCTCGCTCTGTAGTTTGTTTTCACAACCACCCTGTAAGGTAGGTTAGGCTGAGGGATAATGGTCAGTCTGAGGTCACCAATCAGCTTCATTGCCAAGTGGGATTTTGAACCATGGTCTTCCAGGTCCCAGTCCATTATGCGAATTACTACACTGACTCTGTTCAGCTGGTTTGTTGGTAGAGTGAGAGATGGACAATGTAGTTATTTCAGATCGAAGCAAAATTTCCCTTGGTGTTTAGATTCATTCAGTACCATTTTTCTAGAAAAAGAGGGGCCAGAACTCGCCACGAACACCTTCCTTGTTGTCTTATAATGGCAATGGCATCAACCTGAGAGGTGCCAGAACTGAGTTCCAGTGAGTTCCAGCTGGGGGGGGAGCCCTGGACTCTTCATAATATCATCTCTGATCATGGCTTTTTGTAGCTGTTCAAACATCTACAAAGCTGTTTGGCCAGAGACAAAGGAAATGAATAGGGACATCAGAGACATCATGTATTCACGTTCATTCTCCCCCCCCCACACACACCTTTTTTTTAAAGCCTCTATCTATTTCTACCTTCCATTAGGCACCATTTTCCACTGTCATTTTCCAAATTTTGTTTCTGTTGCCAGCCAGAACTATGCTGCTTTGCTACAGAATGAGAGTTTCCCCTTACTGACCTGCTGAATTCTTGCTTTAGTAATAGGAAAAACCATAATATAGATTACTCTTAGCAAGACTCCTCTATATTTGGATTGCTCA
The DNA here is from genome assembly GCF_964188315.1 of Podarcis muralis. Lineage (NCBI taxonomy): Eukaryota > Metazoa > Chordata > Lepidosauria > Squamata > Lacertidae > Podarcis > Podarcis muralis. The sequence goes on along the minus strand of NC_135656.1, from coordinate 17,084,401 downwards.
AAACTGCTGTGTCTCAAACATGCAGTCTTTGGAGATGGAACCAGGATGCATTCTGATATGGGGGAGGGGGGAATTGTCAGCTAAAATAAGAGTAATTAATCTTAATTCTACCCCTCTCCCTGAAAGAAAGAACAAAAAAGAGGCTTTTTTCCTCAAGGGAAGCAAAGAAGGCTCAGTTGTTCTGTGGCAAATTAATCTTACAAAGGGAATCTTCCGAAGAAAATCAATAGCTTATAACAAGGGCTTGGAAGCTCAAAACCAGAACTGAAAGGGGATTTTTCTCTGCAGTCTTCACTGTAAACAATGCTCTTGGTGCTAAATTATTGGGGGGGGGGGTGTTGAAGCTCCCTATAGCTATGATCTGCTTGCTCCTTCTAATTCTCCATTGAAAATGTGCAGTAGTTGTTAATATTCGCAAGGACTTGCTAAAATGATTGGTGCCCTAACAGTGGTTGTAGTTATACTAGTAAAGGTAAAGGGACCCCTGACCATTAGGTCCAGTCGTGAACGACTCTGGGGTTGCGGCGCTCATCTCGCTTTATTGGCCGAGGGAGCCGGCGTACAGCTTCCAGGTCATGTGGCCAGCCTGACTAAGCCGCTTCTGGCGAACCAGAGCAGCGCACGGAAACGCCGTTTACCTTCCCGCCGGAGCGGTACCTATTTATCTACTTGCACTTTGACGTGCTTTCGAACTGCTAGGTTGGCAGGAGCAGGGACCGAGCAACGGGAGCTCACCCTGTTGCGGGGATTCGAACCGCTGACCTTCTGATCGGCAAGTCCTAGGCTCTGTGGTTTAACCCACAGCGCCACCCACGTCCCTTTTAGTTATAATAGTAATATACCATTAATGCATATGGTGTTTCAGAGTTTACTAAGCAAAAATGACTAGTTCCCGCTCCCTAAGATATTCCATACTGGAAGGAACTTATTTATCCAGTAGGTGTCCATATTTTCAGGTTCTCAGTTCTGTACGCCTCAGAAACTTCCAAGCTAGGTAAGGGATAAGGTGCAAGTTCTGAGACGAGGTTCACATTTCAGACTAGCATTGTGATTTTTCTCACCTCCCCTCCTTACTCCTAAATGCATTGGCACAAATGTATAAAATGTTCATTCAGCAATTTAAACAGCTGGTCAGAATTGTGCCTCAATCGTCGTCATGGTTCAGAGACTTCCTTATGGTCTGGATACCCCCAATAAACTGTCAAGACCTGTCAAGGCTTCCAGAGATGGAAGTAGACAAGGACTCCTCCTGAGAAATCATGGACCATAGCATGAGCAAGACATGGGGAATAAAGGGGCAACCAGATGGAATAACTGGGCTCAGCTACACAGCTGCAAATAGAACGTTTTAAGTGCATTATATCAATGTGACACAAGATGGTGCTAGTGAGCTAATGGCAAATTCCATATATATTTCAAAACTTTTTTAAAAAAAGCATTTTCACAGCATTTTTAAAATATGTATCTGTAGATTCAGCCCCTGAGACCTCACCCAAGACAGGGGATCTGCAGGATCGGGGGACATAATGCCACCTCCAGCTCTGGAGACCCCATAACCAGCATTAGGTCTTGAAGAACAGTGTGATCAGACAAAGCAACCTAGATAGTCTCTTGCACTTACGTTGGCAACCAATTTATAGAAGTACAGTGGTACCTCAGGTTACATATGCTTCAGGTTACAGACTCCGCTAACCCAGAAATAGTACCTCGGGTTAAGAACTTTGCTTCAGGATGAGAACAGAAATCGTGTGCGGCGGCACAGCGGCAGCAGGAGGCCCCATTAGCTAAAGTGGTGCTTCAGGTCAGCAGCGTAGCGTAGGTTGTCAGCACCCGGGGCAAGGCAAGTAATTTGCGCCCCCTAACCTGTGGATTTGCGCCCCCTAACCTGTGGATTTGCACCCCCTAACCCGTGGATTTGCCCTAACCCCAGATGTTGCGCCCGGTGCGGCCGGCCCCCCCTGCACCCCCCACGCTACACCACTGCTTCAGGTTAAGAACAGTTTCAGGTTAAGAACGGACCTCTGGAACGAATTAAGTACTTAACCCGAGGTACCACTGTATATCGATTTGTAGAGAGACAAGGAGAAGTTAATACGCAGAGGTGAACGAGAGGGGGGTTGTTTTGTTTTTGTTTTTATTATGTATTCTGTGATTTTATGTTGTAACTGCCCTGAGACCTGTGAGTATAGGGCGGTATACAAATTTAATAAATAATAATAAAAAGAGGGAGGGAGTGGGGCACAGAGACCTCAAACTCCTGTGCAAGATTTTTGAATGCCCAGACTTCACCCCGCAGTTAACATGCAGATACCCAGGTTTAAATGCATGATTCAGACTCTACCGTATGTAGTTTAAAATGCATCAATTTAATAACCAGAGGCATTCTCCCAATAATAGACATACCTGTCAAGGCACTTACTGTTAATACAAACTATATTGAGACAAACAAGCGACCTCGAGGCAGAGCACACTTTGCCATCAGCGCCTTCTCTTTTAAATAAAGCGTTTGTCAGGCTGAGTGTCTCCACTGATCATAGCTGTGTTAGGAACAGCAGGGAAGATTGATGATAAACCAAGCGTTGGGTCTCAAGCCATTTAGACAGAGCTCTTGAGGTGACTCTACAAAGCAAAGCAGCCTCGCAGGATCTTTTAAAGATATCTATTTCAAATGCTAATACCTGTTTTACGAAAAGAAGGAAAACACAGAAATAGCTTTCTGATTGCCCAACAAAGGCCGGCTTATTTGTTTTTTTGTGCTAAGCTGAGGAACCAGTCATGGAGCTGTATTCCACACACACACTATAAAAATGCTTTGAAACAGAACAGCCATCGCGGGCACATACAAATGGATTTTCTCCCAATTGGGATGGGAAGAGTTCAAGCCAGTCTTCTTTGGTGATCACTCTTAGCCGAGTAAGATTGTCTTCCATGAACACGGTCTTAACAGTGAGTCCGTAAGTGACTGTGGAGACCAATTCTGGATCCACACGTCCTTCCACAGTGGGGACATAGGATTCTGGGCAGGAGTTGATCACGGTGTGGATTTGCAAAATGTGCCTTCCTCTTAGCACATTTCTCCCTTTTGTCCTGAGTTTGAGTGTCTTCAAAGCCCATGACACCTTTGGTAAAGGCTGTTCTCCGATTGGAGCACTCGCAGGCCAGTGTTTCCCAGTTGTCGGTGTTTATACTACCTTTTTTTAGATTGGCTTTGAGAGAGTCTTTAAACCTCTTTCGTTGACCACCAGCATTACGCTTTCCATTTTTAAGTTTGGAATAGAGTAGTTGCTTTGGAAGACGATGATCAGGAGCTGGGCATGTTTAGCCTGGAGAAGAGGAGGTTAAGGGGTGATATGATAGCCATGTTCAAATATATAAAAGGATGTCATATAGAAGAGGGAGAAAGGTTGTTTTCTGCTGCTCCAGAGAAGCTGACACGGAGCAATGGATCCAAACTACAAGAAAGAAGATTCCACCTAAACATTAGGAAGAACTTCCTGACAGTAAGAGCTGTTCGACAGTGGAATTTGCTGCCAAGGAGTGTGGTGGAGTCTCCTTCTTTGGAGGTCTTTAAGCAGAGGCTTGACAACCATATGTCAGGAGTGCTCTGATGGTGTTTCCTGCTTGGCAGGGGGTTGGACTTGATGGCCCTTGTGGTCTATTCCAACTTTATGATTCTATGATTCTATGATTCTATGATTCTACAACATGACCAGTCCAATGAAGTTGATGTTGAAGAACCATTGCTTTGACACTGGTGATCTTTGCTTCTTCAAGTACACTGGCATTAGTTCGCCTGTACCCACAACTCAAAAGCCGAAACACCTGAGGCGCTACAAGGGTAATTTCTCACTGTCTCTTGTCTGACAGGTTCCTAGGGCCACATGTCAGATTCCTCATGGCCCACAGAGGACTCTGGCTGCAGTATCCCTGGCCTGAATTTACATGTCAATTAGATAAAAGGAGGAGGAGACCAGGAAGGGTGCCCCATGGGTAGGAGAAATTACTCACCATCACATGCTCTGCCTTTGTGCTTAAAATCAAGAACCTGATGGTAAAACACAGTGGCAAGGGAGCGATGCTAAAATGTATGGCAGTCTGAATAAAAAAATTAAAGACTTAAAAGCCAATCTGTAGTTAACACAAGTTTCACTTGTCCATTAATATCTCTACTGTTTCTCCAGAAGGTGGCAGAGCAGCTTTTATTTTTATTTATTTAATTTTCAGATTTTAAAATTTACAAACAATTGTCAAACAAAACAAAAAGAGAATTCCATAAATTCCCATTTGTGGGTCCTATTGTTAATCATTTCCTCCTGCATCTTTTATGATAATCCAAATCTTTTACCTCTCCATTGCGTCCAAAATTCACCATTAAAATACAAGTGTAAATTCCAATTCTACTAACGATTTTAACTGTTTGCAATGTTTTTAAAGGTAAATTATAAATTTTCCCCATTCCTTATTAAAATTTTGGTCTCCCTGATTTCTGATTCTTCCAGTCATTTTTGCCAATTCGGCATAATCCATCAACTTCATCTGCCATTCTTCTTTGGTAGGGACTTTATCTTCTTTCCATCGCTGAGCCAATAACATCCGCGCAGCCATGGTTGCATACATAAATAATATTTTCGGCACCTAGGCTTCAAGTTATTTTTATAAAAAAAATTTTTTACAACTCATTATATATCATTTCCCAAAATTATTTTACTACCTTACATTTCCACCACATATGATAAAAGGTACCTTCTTTTTGTGTACGTTCTTATTATCTTGCCTTTGCAGTGAAGTGTTATCAATGGCTACTTGCCACACAGTGGCTGTACTTTGCCTCCATGGTCAGAGGCAGTAATGCATTTAAATATCAGTTGCTGGAAAGCACAGATGGGGAGAGTGGTGTTGTCCTCAGGTGCTGCCTGAGGGTTTTCTGTAGGCAACTGCTTGACCCCTGTGAGAACAGGTTGCTGGATGAGATGGGTCATTGGTTTGATCCAGCAGGGATCTTCTTATGAAGCAGCTCTGCCATTCTTGAATTTCAGTGAACCGCCATTCGTCAGCTCATTAAGTCCATTTGAGACCCAGTAGTCGAGACTGACCAGCCAAGAGTGGTCAGGATGTTCCAGAAGGAAATTGCCCTGCACTAAGAATGCATTCCAATTCAGTTACTGCAGGCCCTCCTTGCTATGGGGGTCTTAAAAGTCATTTTAGGCTGGGAACTCAAAGGTTTGCCGTTTCAGAGCTCTTAGACTTGTTTCTCCACCTTCATCTGGTGAAATGCCCACTGCATGAAATTATATTGGGTTTACGTCAAGATGGAACAAAAACTCAGGGTCCATTCTCCAAATGGTTGGCTTGCCACACATACCAACTGTTCCTAGATAATTTTCCAGTAGCTTGTGTGGGAATGTTAAGGATGGTAGGCAAGGATATATTGAATAAGTTTTATCCTTCCTTCACTCACACTAGTAAGTGATGCAGCAGAGGAGATTCCCCTTAATATAGCTGGAAGCTAGTTTGCAGATTCGTTTGAATCTCTTAGTTAAAATTGTTTCCTGGTGGAATAAAGGCACAAGAGACTTTCTGAGTAAAGTAACGAAAAGTTTACTCACATTTCAGTTCACAATATGATCCCTGAAAGGAAGGTTTAACTTAGTGATTACATAAATCAGGATCTGATTTCTTTCCGCAGGGCCTGTAAGACAGAGTTGTTCCGCCTGTCCTTTGGCTTGGAATCAACTTGATCCCCTCCCCCTCTTTCCTTTCTCCTTCTGTGATGGAACTCCTATTTGGGGACTTGCCTAACTTTTTTCTGGCCCACGTAGGACCAGTCTGGATAGTTGGCCTTGGTGAAGATTTGATGTTTTCATCCCCCAAAAAGTTTTTGATTTGAGTTTCTACTGAAATGAGGCTGCATTTTAATGGTGTATTCAAGTTGTATTTTAGTCAATTGTTTTTATACCTGGTGTTAGCCATCTTGGCTGGGGAGGGTGGGGTATAAATAAAAAATTGTTGTTGTTGTTGTTTGTTGTTGTTGTTGTTGTTATAAAGAAACTGTGAGTTCATCTCATATGGAGACTGAACCCATGTGCTGCTGGCTGAGAGACAGCAGACAGCAAAATTACATTAAGATAACACAAAATGGCTGCAGGGGAAAAACAACAAGACTGCAAGTGAGAAAATGGCTGCAATACTCGGCTCTTTTATGGAGTCAGCCAGAGTCACACCCATCTCCCAGGTCACATGCAGGGGGAGAAGCTCCAGACCAGTGGAATAGGACTGGATGTCCCCCTTCCTGTGCCCACTCTAGGGAAATAAGGAATGTTGCATTTGACTGTACAATGGATTACATCACACAGATTGATCATCTGTGCACCAAAACTCCCAGTTCTATGGACAATTTCCTCCTCTGCTGTAGGCAACCTACCACGTAGTCCAGCCCCTCCCTATTCCTTCATTCTCACATACTCAAACACACACCCTTTCGTTTTGAGTGATGATTCTTCTTCCCACAACCTTCATTTCTTCTTGCTCCTGGTCTTTCTTCTTTCAACTTTCTCTTCCTCTCTGACCCAAGGTAGTAGGAAGGAATAAGATCAAAGACAGATGGTTCTCTTTGTTCCTATACTTCCCCATTACCACAGCATCCTGATTTTTCCTTTCCTCTCTCTCTCCCTCTCGCCCCCATCTCTTGTGGCCCATTTATTTTACAAACAGCCATTTTAATGCCATGAATTACTCCAGCTGTAATGAAATAGGAGTTGTTACAATCCCCATCTGCTAAGTTGATTTAAAGTAGTTGGCCTTTCATTATAAATGGTGTTTAAATCTACTTGCCATGAGATTTTAAGTCAATTTTATTATTAAAATGGCTGATGTATTTAATTAATTCAGCCAAAAATCAACAAGAAGTTAAGTACACAGGAGGGTAGGAGAGTCAGGAGCCTACAATCTGGGGAGCCAAAGTGGATCACAATTTAGTTAAACCTTGATCACATAAATTATTTGGAACATCCCGGGAGTGGGGATAATTACTTACTGCCTACTCATAAATACCTCCATTAATATGATTGCATAATACTACATTCACTATATTAACTTTTCCAAGCTAGGAAGGGCTAGAGGACATGTAGGTCATACTAAATTTCTCGGACATTCACGTGCAGTTACATTTTGTGCCCCAAACATGCATTCTTATGTTGTACTCTTTTCAGAGGAGGGAATGGGGGGACCATGGAAAAACCCAAGGGTGTTGAAAGGGCTGAAAGATTGGTAGAACATTTTGTATAAATTGCATTGTATATAAATGTCCCAGTTCCTGGGAACTATTCACATATCCAAATATGCTGGGCCTAGAATACTGGATTCCCAATGGATTCAGAGCAACCACAGAAAATGCTGGTATAATTTACCTGCACAATATCGTCACTGAATCAAACAGTAAAAGGTGATACAGACTTTAGACCGGGGTGGGCAACCTCAGGCACAGGGGACAAATATAGTCCTACAGGTCTCTCTGTCAAGTTCTCATGACTCCCACGAGGCCACTACTTCATACTCTTCTTGGGAGCTGTGAAGTAAACCACAGGGCTGGGAACTCGTGCTTCCCTCATAATGTGTGCCCCAATCCCATTAGCTGTACAGTGGTACCTCGGGTTACAGATGCTTCAGGTTACAGACTCCGCTAACCCAGAAATAGTACCTCGGGTTAAGAACTTTGCTTCAGGATGATAACAGAAATTGTGCGGCAGCAGCGGGAGGCCCCATTTCCTAAAGTGGTACCTCAGGTTAAGAACCGTTTCAGGTTAAGAACAGACCTCCAGAACGAATTAAGTTCTTAACCCGAAGTACCACCACTGTAGTAGCATCTCAGTGAAAACCTCTCTCATGAGCATTGTTAGACTTCAATGTAGCCATCGGGAAGCCCAGTCGGATGGGCAGGGTATAATTATAATTATAATTATTATTATTATTATTATTATTATTTATTTTATTCTGTTGATCACACAAACTCTTCTTTCAGGAGTGCACATCCAGCATTTGTTTGTTACACAGACGGCCTCGCAATTACCGAATCAGGAGCTGAACTCTGTCCACAACCCTTTTGGGCTCATTATGCCTTATAATCGCAGCTCCTTTCCTTGAAGCAACATGGATAACTCCATCTCTGAGAGTTAGCAGAGAGGAAAATACAGCAAGCCAAAGGTCATCACCTCTTTCTTCTTGAACTCCTTGCCTGCCCTTGGCTTCTGGAGTGAGTGCTAGGAAATAAAGATGAAACCCTTTGCTACCGAGTCCAAAAAAATGCCAACAGGGGCACAATCCCGAAGTCTAAAGATGTTATAATAATAAAAAAGTACAATAAAATCATAAACCCGTGGCTAATGAGCCTGTGCCCTCTTGTCACCATTTAGTGGGAAATCTCATTAATTCTTTACAAGGCCCTTTAGAAGACAGACCACAATAGGATTGTACTAATGTTTCCTCCAGCTCTGCTGGCTGTCAAAACTCTGCAGATGACTTCATTGCCTTTGACATTTTTACTTCTGTCCGGTTTAGTTTGTTTGCTTGCTTGAAAAAATAACCTACTGTGTCAAACGTTAAAAAAAAGGTCAAGCATTATTTTTCTCCTCTGATGGGTTATAAACTAAGATAAATTAATACAGTGCACCAACCATGTTGACCTTCCTATTAAAATCTGCCTGCTTTAGACCTTCTTTCTCTCTCTCTAGCAATTAAATTGAAGTTCTACATAGCTCTCTTCACTACTCAAGCCACAGTCAGACTTCTCTAGCCAAAAGCATCAGATACAAAGCATTTCGCCACCCAGTCACATGACCCAGGGGGTGATTTTGCTACGCAGACACGTGGTCCAAGAGGAGTTCAGTGTGGCAGAGATGCTGGGATCAACTCTCAGAACTGCAAGAGACAGTGACGGATGCCTTTCAGGACTGCATGCTGTTGTCACTGTTTTATTGCACGCTGCAAATGATGCCTCCTCAAGCTTGGGGTGCTTGCTTGTGAACTTGGACCAGTTGGAACCAAAGGTGTTATCTCACCTGTCCCAAAAACGCATACATGAAAGCCCATGAATGACAAGGTGGGCTGCAGATGTCCCAAGACAACCAAAGATAAAGGGCACCTACACAATTCCAAAGTGGAAGTGCTAAGATGGTTGGATGGCGTCTTGCACTCCTCCTGCCATCAACTCCTGCAGCCAAGCTGGTGCCAAACGTATTGCTCTGTTTTCCTTTGGACCACATCAGTGATGCTGAGAGAGGGTCTTGTCGTTTGGGCAACCCAGGACCTCCATACACACAGCCTCGGCCCAGTATACCTGAAGGAAGGTCTCCACCCCCATCGTTCTGCCCGGACGCTGAGGTCCAGCTCTGAGGGCCTTCTGGCGGTTCCCTCACTGCGAGAAGCTAAGCTACAGGGAACCAGGCAGAGGGCCTTCTCAGTAGTGGCGCTCGCCCTGTGGAACGCCCTCCCGTCAGATGTCAAGAAGATAAACAACTACCTAACATTTAGAAGACATCTGAAGGCAGCCCTGTTCAGTGAAGTTTTTAATGTGTGGCATTTTAATGTATTTTTAATCTTTGTTGGAAGCCACCCAGAGTGGCTGGGGAAGCCCAGCCAGATGGGTGGGGTACAAATATTATTGTTGTTGTTGTTGTTGTTGTTGTTGTTGTTGTTATTCACACTGCCCAGGCTTGCATCCCGGGGAGGTCACTTGGGTGCTGCTGATGGAGGAGTTTGACTTCACCCCTGGAGGTGCACTCCATTGTCCCTCAAGCCAGATGGATGCCAATGACAACAGTTGGTAGGGGCGGCACAGGCAGAGCGGCATTGCTCCCCTGCCTTGTGGACACCACTCACCGCTGCTGTTTCCGGAGAGAGGGAGTGGAAGGGGTGGTGCAGACCTGGCAGCAGAGCCCATCTGATGCTCGTGCCGCCATGCCAGGACTGCACTCCACTCCGTTCACCTTGCCTTTCTCAGGAATTGGCAGCAATGCTTCGTGTCCAGAAGGCTGGTGAGCAACGCCAACCTGCCTCCCCACTTCACTGACCACAACTGCATTGATAAGTCACACCATTTTAGTTTTTTTGTGTTTTTTTTAAAAGATATTTATTGGCATTTTCACAAATTTTATAAAACATAAAAGTCGCAAAAAACACAAAAAACAAAAACAAAAATACATACAAAAAAGCAAAAAACCACATGTATAACTTCATTCCCTTATGTTCATGAAACTTACTTTCCCGACCTCCTCATACCTCTCCTTACTGCATTCCATTCTCTAATTAATTCTCTTCAACAAATCCTTCCCTTAATTTCTATTAAATTTTTGAGCTTTCTTTTCATATTTTCATAATAATTACAGCTAGCAACCCCTTAATTTCAGAATCAACATCGTCTTAACATTCGGCAATTTTACAGTATTTCTTAAGATAGTCTTTAAATTTCTTCCAATCTTCTTCCGCCGTCTCTTTCCCCTGGTCTCGGATTCTGCCAGTCATCTCTGCCAGTCCCATATAGTCTATAACTTTCATCTGCCATTCTTCCACGGTGGGTAGTTCTTCTGTCTTCCAATACTTTGCGATGAGTATTCTTGCTGCTGTTGTAGCATACATAAAAAAAGTTCTATCCTTCTTTAGCACCAATTGGCCGACCATACCCAGTCACGCCATTTTTATCCTGATTTATAAGATTAAGTATATAATCTTAAATGTCGGGGGTTCTGCTCCAGTCTATTTCTCCATATATGAAGATATAACAATGCCAGTCAACAAGGCCTCCTCTCACGACGTCTGGTCTGTTCTCTCGCCCCATTTGCTCGAAACCTAACAAATATGTTTGCCTCTGTGTTCCGTCCAGAGCTTCCATTTTTCTCAATGTTTTGTGATGAATCCATTGCTGTAGTGCCCACAAGTTGCAGGCAATTACCATTTAACAATCTACATATTTAATCCCACTCAAATGGTTGACAGCGTGTGCTTCGTATGTTCCGGCTTTGCTTCTTGGTGGTGCTGATGGCAGTTACTCATCATGATGGATTTTATTGTGTTGAAAGCAAGGCAACCCCTTTCCCCCAAAAGGCTTTGCAATGAAGAATTTGGTTTACAAAGTAAAGAGTGGTTTTAAATGAAAGATCTTGGTGGGAAAGCAGAAAGCAAGGAGATAGGCACAGGAAGAATACCAATTTGAAAGGTAAATGACTAGGAACCTCTAGTTAAAGGATTCCAGTGATTCAGATCCCTCTGCCAAAATCCTGCACACTTTTAGCAACCTATAGGTTTTTTAAAGCTGGGTTGCCATATGTCCGAAATTTCCCGGACATATCCAGAATACTGCAGCCTCAAGCAGGGTCTGGAAATTGGTGGAAAACGAACAGAAAAAAGCTCAATAACTTTTCTGCCTGGATCTTCACTTTTTGAAATACGGCAACCTACTCCAAAGTGTACTGTTTATCATGTGCAATATATCTTCACATAGCCTAGTTTACTGGGCAGTCACTGCCCCAAAGGTGGTGATGGTGGAGAATCTCTGTACTCAAAAATAATTGCATGGTTTACATCACAGCTGCATAATTTGCGACCCAGAGAACCAAAGTAGCCCTTTTGCATGTTTCAATATATATTGGTGCCTGTAGGGTAGCTGTCCCCTGAGTACAGTGGTACCTCGGGTTAAGTACTTAATTCGTTCCAGAGGTCTGTACTTAACTTGAAACTGTTCTTAACCTGAAGCACCACTTTAGCTAATGGGGCTTCCCGCTGCCGCCATGCCGCCGGAGCACAATTTCTGTTCTCATCCTGAAGAAAAGTTCTTAACCTGAAGCACTATTTCTGGGTTAGTGGAGTCTGTAACCTGAAGCGTATGTAACCTGAAGCGTATGTAACCCGAGGTACCACTGTATTGGTTTTTTTGGTGGGTCTGGGGGGGAATGTGGTTTATGTGTGGACTCAGGCAGCAACCATGTAAAGGGCATAGTTCCTGTGAGACGATTGGTGGGTTGTATTCCACATAGCATGTGACAAGTGGCACAGCTGTGGTTGTTATGCACAGTTTTGAAGTCTGGGTCAAGTTCTGAGCATTGCTTTCAGTTGTTCATCCTGCGTTGTTATCACAAACCTTAACCACCAGCTTCTACCTCTCATGCTTGTGCAAAGGGCGCATCCCCAGCCCTCCATCCTTTTGCAGACTGGGATGACACACTCCTGGGCTATGGCGGCAAATTGCTACGGCAAGCAGCAGAACGGTGCCGACCTCTGTGGTGCATTTTGCATCTTAATGTGTTAAATTCACTTATTGACAATAGAGAGGAGGAACAACTGGTGCAGCGCCAGTACAAGCCAGATGGTCACTGCAATTATTAAAATTATGCGGGCTGCAAAATCTCCAGGATAAAAGGGGGGGGGGAGTGCTATTATGAATTTACAAGCTTGGTAGGAGATCGCATTGCAAACAAATCTGAATTTCTAAAAAGGATATTTGTCGTTTTGAAAGACAGCAGCGGGTTTGATTTTCCAGTATTTATTATTTGCTTTCCCCTCTGTCCTTAGGTTCAACTAATCCACTATAACCATGAGTTGTATACAAATGTCACAGAAGCTGCAAAAAGTCCCAATGGCTTGGTGGTAGTTTCTATATTTATGAAAGTAAGTATCGTACCATTTCATCTGTTTTGAGTTACATTCCTTTCAGATGGTTGTAAGAAATTAGGAGCATTGGTGGCTGCTTGTATTTAAACCTCCTTCCAGTGCATTCCCAATACATATCAACACAGAAGTAAGGTCCAGGTGTGTACAGGGTTGCAGCCTAAGTAGATTGCTGGTAGATTGCTTTAATAGCTGGTAGATTGCTTCAGTAGCTTTGTGCACCATACCTTAGGATGAAAAATGATCACTGTGGCTCAGTACTCGGTGTGAAATTCAATTGCAACAGACCATTTCCATTTTTTCAAAAGTGTATGGAGATGTTTTAATTCCAAAGATGCTTTTAGAACATCCACTATGGCCCTCTTTTAGGCTGCAGTCCTGTACCCCGTTGAACTCAAAAGAACTTACTTCTAAACAGACATTGATAGGGTTGCACTGTTACTGCCTCTATGCTTATCTGATCCTCTTTCCCTCCCATCTTTTAACATATGGCATTAGAATGGATGTTTCTGTGGCCATATTGGTTTGATGCACACTGAATGTCAGTATATTCTAAAAGGGATTTCATATTAAATTCAGAATTACTACTTCGAGTCCTTAAAGCCCCAGTAAATAATCAAAGCTTCACTTGGCAAGGTACATAAACTTGGGGTGAAGGCAGATATAATTTTCGAAGAGCATTTATTTGTATGTCTACATGTTTGTGTTCTGGGGTCAGCTCTGAGAAACTCGTCCTGTTCATTTGCATTCTGTTGTTTTGTTTTTTTTTTAAAAAAAAGAAGCCAGAGGTACCTATTGGTTAGCACTCATGACATCACCAACCCACTGCCCAGTCCCCAGTTTTGCAACTTTAAAAAAAGATTCTGTAGTAAAGTGGATGAATATATATTTGAATATGTTATGTATATATTCGTCTGAACATATATTTGAATATGTTATGTATATATTCGTTTGAACATATACATTCTGATTTTAAATCCTTTGCATATAAGTCCAACAGGTGGAGGAGAATGATGTCAAACAGATGAGTAACAGGCAAGAAAATTGTGGAAATTATCATAAGGGGCAATTGCAGGCTGCACTTTAAAAATAAAATCTGAGGATCTTTATATCTCTGCCCATACAATGATTCAACAGTATTTTCCACTTTAAATGCAATATTCTTTGCTGCTCTGCCACCTTCGCTGTAATTCCCTACTGGACAGTGTCCTGGAAGCAAATTCAGCCACTGTATCTGAAGTAACTTACCAGAATGTATGGCAATGTATGACCACTAACCATTGAGGGCCAACGTACCTACGCCCAATGAACCTGGCTAGGTGCCTCATGTTACATTATTTGAGTGTGGATATTTGGCAAGAAGTAGGGACGCGGGTGGCGCTGTGGGTAAAACCTCAGTGCCTAGGGCTTGATGATCGCATGGTCGGAGGTTCAAATCCCCGTGGCGGGGCGAGCTCCCATCTTTCGGTCCCAGCTCCTGCCCACCTAGCAGTTCGAAAGCACCCCTAAGTGCAAGTAGATAAATAGGTACCGCTTTATAGCGGGAAGGTAAATGGCGTTTCCGTGTGCTGCGCTGGTGCTGGCTCGCCAGAGCAGCTTCGTCACGCTGGCCACGTGACCAGGAAGTGTCTGCGGACAGCGCTGGCCCCTGGCCTCTTAAGTGAGATGGGCGCACAACCCTAGAGTCGGACACGAATTGCCCTCTCTCCAGCCATCTCCTCTCCCGAATATGGGTTCTCAGATTTGTGTTTGCTATGGCAAGGGAAACAGTGGCTTGGGGAGGGGTTTAGCAGGAAAAGCAGTGGGTGGAAGAGGGTTAAGCAAACCCACCTCCCTACTGCTTTTTCAGCTGGTTCGCAGCCACTCCGGTTGGCAGATCCGATTGTGCTGCCAAACAGATTGTTCAGCCCTCACATTGCAGGCTGCCAATGATTAGGCATGTAGGTTTTTTCCACAAATATTTTTTCTTCTGTAGAATCCCTTTTTCTCTCATCACATTAAATCATCCCGCAGGACCAAGTGATGCTTTGATCTGTTTGCCCTTGGCAAATTGTTTCTTAACTTTTGGAGAGGTTGTTTTTAAATATATATAATATATATTTATGTAGAAAAGATCTGTATGGCACAACTGGAGCTTCTTCCATAACAACAGAAGACTGACCAATAAAATAGGTCTCTCGGTTGCTCAGTTCCAGTCCTACCCTTCTGCCAGTACCAACAATATGTTTCTAGAAAAGAGAGAGAAGCGCACTGCTGGAGGGAGGTGGCGGATGGCAGTGTGAATAGCTGCTTCATGAATTTTGAAGACTTCCTTAGTGGAGAATGTGATTTTTGTACTGAGCAATTCCTAGAAGATACCGCTTATTGCTTTCCCGTGTCATCCAAACCCAAGTCAAAATGTCAAGTGCTGATTAACTCCTATATAAAATTTGCAGTCAGGCTCTGCTCAACAACTGTGTGGCCTTGAATCATGACCACAACATGAAAATTTAACCAAGCATCAAAATAAATAGAGGCAGAGGCCTGAGGAGAATAAAAGGAGTGGAAGAAACAAAAGAGAAGCAGATTCATAGATCTGGCAAAGAAGAAAGCATGTTTCGTGTCACAGTGTCTCACACAACCTCAAAGACCAGAAATGAGGAAGACACATATATTAAAGGGTTTGAATATGTTTGCTTTTAGTCGAAACCCGTCCTGCCAATTTCTTGAACGTCTCCTTCCTCCGCAGAAGAAAGGCTTCTGTTCTTCTGCCTCATTCACAGGGTGATACAGACTTTCTTTAGAATTATGTTGGGTGCAGAGTTGAGCGCTTCTCCTCAGAAGTTAACTTTCTGCCAATTCCCAAGTTGCAGCTTTATTCCACCAATACCCACCATCCAAACAGATGCACTTTTCCAAAATGAGGTGTTTTTGGTGACCGGTTTTTGACGACAGATTATCTCTCTCACAGGTGTCTGAATCATCAAATCCATTTCTAAACCGTATGCTTAACAGAGACACCATCACCAGAATAACGTATAAAAGTAAGTTTCTTTTTGAAATAAATGTATAAAGGGTTCTGGGGGAATCATTCAGTGGGCACACCTCACATTGTGAGGAATACTTAATCCAAGATTTGGTACTCCCCAAATTGGCTGTGAGCTTATTCAAGTTTTCCTCAGGGGCATTTGGTCAGAGACCATTTTCAATATAAGTACAGGTATTTCCAGGTGTGGGAGGGAATGGAGATCAACGAAACATTTATTTAATTTATATTTCATAGAATTGTCAAATTGTAGAGTTGGAAGGGATCCCGAGGGTCATCTAGTCCAACCCCCTGCAAGGAAGGAATTTTTATTTCAACATTCATAAACATCCTTTTCAGCCTAAGCCCTTTAAAGTGGGTAACAAAAATTCAAACCAGAATCAAAACGTAACGGAAGATACACAATAAAAAAATGTGTCAAAGGTAACCATGGGGTGTTAAAAAAAAAGGAGTTACCACACAAGATATGAGCAATCTGCTTAGCTGGTGTTAACTTGAAATATAACTTCTAGTTATTCATGGTTGCATCAAGCTTTCTCAAAAACATGTCTTTATCATATTAAAGTGCTTGTGAACTTAAATATCAACTGGGTTAATTAAATCTGGACCTAATTATATTTCAACAGCACCTAAAAACTGTTAGCAAAGTCAATTAAATAATGGAAATTGAGTCCAGAGAGAAAAGTCTTGATAACACTCTACTGAGCAAATTGAACAAAAACAGTATATAATTTGCGGAGAAACAAGTAGAGTGGTCTTTCTTAGGTCAGGCCTTGTACATAACAAGTAGACATTCATCCAAACACACAGAGGAAAACTCCCTCAGCACTACACAACCAATCAGGGCACATGCCACGTTGGGTGAATGCCTGATTGCTAAGCACCCTGGGATCATTAAAACTGATGAAGGGTGAGATATAAATAAAATAAAATAAATTTGGACATTGTGATAAGCTACGCTTAGATGAAACTAGGTAGTAAGGAGGAGAGCCTGCATGGAAAGCAAGTCAAGAAGAGAGCCCATAAACCCATTTGCAAAAACTATGAGTCAAGAGCTGTGATGGGTAGCATGCGGCCCAGTTAATAGCATTAGAACATCAGCATTAGAATGCTGTTAGAATAGAGTTGTCAAAGACAGTACATAAGAATTACTTCCTGCAGTAACAAGTATTGATTAGAAGCATTTTCAGGACAAAAAAGAAATGCAAAAAACCCCCAAGTTATTGAACGTAATTTCACAGATGTCTTGGATGATGGATTATAGTGTCATTGCACGGGGCGGGGAGATCTAATTTTGTTTCATATATTAGAAGGAATTCTGTGCTGCTTTTAAACAGCTGGCTTTTTTTAAAACCCATGCTTAGGAGCTTCATTTGTGCAGTCAGTGTTCAGTTTGAAGAAAATAAGAAGTGTCATTCACTTAATTTTGGTTGGGTTAAAGAGTGCGGAATTAGGTTCAAGATGAGGAAAAGTTAATGCAATAATTGAAGCGCTGGTTTTCAAAGCATCACAAAAGATACTCTACAGAAGATGTGTCAGGAACATCCTAAAAGCCAAGTGCCCCTTGGATTTTCAAAGTGGGATTTTTAGATGAGTGCTTCATTAATTTCCTAGTGGTTACTAGCAACCACCCCTCTTTCATACAGTGTTATGGGAATTCATGGAAATGACTGTAAGTGTGATAAGAATGATATTGATAGTTCTAAAGAATCATTGCTCTAATATTCCAGCTTTTTAAAAGCCAGTAACTGGGGGACTCAAGATTCTGGGTTTAAACTCTCTTTGCTGCACTTCTAGAAGAGAAACATTTGTTCTTACAGGAACTAAAATCTAAAACTAGTGTTTGAGGGCCTCTTCATCACATATTTAATGTCTTAGGTGCATTCCTACATATAGAAGTATATACATTATTACACAATGGAACTTCCCCTCCCTTTCCTCCTCCCTGATGCGCTATCCAAATAATAATAATAATAATAATAATAATAATAATAATAATAATAATAATAATAATAATTAATTCTGCTTTGGAGAATTGAAGGAAGCAGAATTGGGGGAAGTGCTGGGGGGAGTGGACAAGTTCCATTGAGCAAGCAGGAATCCTTGTGAATGGGATGGCTTCATTGGATACAACTCTAAGTGAGAAGTTCACAAATTGTCCTAAAGCAGAGTAGAGTTGGGCAAAGAATGCATACTTCCAGTATGTATCAAGTCTGTGTCCAGTAAAGCAAACAGAAGCTGTGCATCCAGCATATGTTGCTAGCATTAGAAGCCTACTAGGTCCAGTTCTCTAGCATCCTTATGTGCTGGAGGCTGGAACTACCCTCCTTTCACTCAGATTCCTGCTCATAGGAGATCCCCCACCCCCTCCAAGTTGTTTCATTAGCTGGTCAGCTCTAACTGCCTGGATTTTTGCTGGAGTGATGTTTTGTTTTGTTGCTGCGGGTATAAAATTCTCAGACTTTTGTGTATCTGGAATGTACCACTGAGTTACTCGGGACGCAGGTGGCGCTGTGGTCTAAACCACTGAGCCTCTTGCCAATCAGCAGGTTGATGGTTCAAATCCCCGCGACGGGATGAGCTCTTGTCGCTCTATCCCAGCTCCTGCCAACCTAGCGGTTCGAAAGCATACCAGTGCAAGTAGATAAATAGGTACTGCTGCAGTGGGAAAGTAAACGCCGTTTCCGTGCACTCTGGTTTCCATCACGGTGTTCCATTGCACCAGAAGCGGTTTAGTCATGCTGGCTGCATGGCCTGGAAAGCTGTCTGTGGACAAATGCCGGCTACCTCGGCCTGAAAGCAATATGAGCACCGCAACCCCATAGCCACCTTTGACTGGACTTAACCATCCAGGGGTCCTTTACCTTTACCTTTTTTTTACTGCGTTACTCATTCTTTCCCTCAGGGCCCCACCCAAGACTGACACATGGTTCTCAGACTCACAATGGAATGTGGCCCATTGGTGTAAAAAGGTTCCCAGCCACTGCCCTGATCCCACCATTTTGGGGCTTTCAAAAGCCAGCGCCAGTGAATTTAAACTCAACATGACACACACTGCACAACTGCAGCTTGATCTATGAAACTGACCCACACAGTGATGAACAATTTCCTCCTTCCTTTGCACATGGATCTCCCAAGAAGATGGGCACATTTGGTCTCCATCTCGGCTTCCCACCCTTGGCAAATGTAGTCCTTGTGATAGGACATCTTCTCCTTGTGCCTACATAGCCCTCCTACATCAAGCTTATGTTTCAAAGCAGGTTGGGTGCCCTTGAGAGGAGTCCTCTTCGCCGTGAGCTTCATCACATTTTGTCTCCTCTGCCTGTTTCAAGTGCAGGCCAGAAATGTCCTACCAAACTCAAAAAAGAACTTGGGGCCTCATAAAGCTAATCTTAAAATGAGAGGTGAACAACCCCAGAAAGAACTATAGCTCTCCTAACCCCCCACACCCTGCCACACTATTATCCGTCATGAATGAAGCAACAGAAATGAGGGTGTCTTCGCTGCTGCTGCTGCTACTGCTAAGGGAAAGGGGAGGATCTGTTTGGGTGGTGGTGACAGGATGGTGGGATTTGGCGATCATGGATTGGCTTGGATTTTTACCCAGATGCTCTGTCTCCTACCTGCTCAAGGAGAATACTCTCAGGCAATCCAAGGGCAGCCTCAGAGAGCTTGGTCCTCTCTCAGATCAGAAGAACTTTTTTTTCCTTTTTTAAAAAATAGTTTTTATTAAGTTTCTTACAAATATAACACATATTACAACAAAAAAGAAAGAAAATCACCAATATAAACAAAAAAGAAAATAAGAAGATAAAAATACGTATCAACAAACACCCAGACAATACAAATTAATTGACTACTTAAACTTCTAATGTCATAAACATGGTTTTGACTTCCTCTGAGCCCTCCCATCTGAATTTCCTTGTATTTAAATGTAGCAGTTTTCTAATATCATTATTAAAACACAATATTCCAATTAGAATCAAATCTCTTAACTTTTCTTAAAGTTCTAAATCTCAATTATTTCACTAATTCTTACTTTCATCCTAGGCCTATTTGGTACTTTCAAGTAATTTCTAATTTTTAATATTATGATATTTATTCAAATAGTCTTTAAATTTATTCCACTCTTCTTGATGTTCCTTTTCTTTCTGGTCACGGATTCTTCCAGATCAGAAGAACTTCTTACTCCCTTGTGCTCATCATCTGTCTCGAAATTCTACATTTCTGCCCCTTTTACAAGCATTCTAATTTTGGGGCTCCTGTTTTTGAAAGACAGAACCCAGAATTCCAACTTTGTTTAACACCTGCATTGCAACAACCCTTGGAAGCCACACCATTGATTTCTGGATTAAAAGATACAAAGCACGGTTATTTTGCACTTAAATACCTGTGGAGTTATTGGCAGACCAAAAAGTACTGACTACCTATTACGCTACAGGAAGTAAATTGATCTGACGGTGGTTCGAGAGAGTGCCAGGAAATAAATAGTGGATGATTTAGGCTTGGATTATGCTTGTTGTCTTTATGGGTGCATGCAACATCAAGAATGGCATAAGAGCTCGCAGAACTCCTGCAATTCCTTGACCAATTAAGATTTTTGTGCCAAGTCCATTCATTATCGACATGGCAAAGCTAACAGTACAATTATATTGTGATGGAAGATTATACCGATGGTTTTTGACCAGTTATCATGTGGCCATCTGTTAGTTGGCCACTCTTTTCTGTGTGGCGAGTGGCATAGCACTAATCTATGTTGGGCATTCTGTCAAATGTTCAAAACTTGGATAGCTGGTTTCAGCCAGCAAACTAAGGCAAAAGTAACATGGTAATTGGACTTCCTGTGCTGCAGTCTGCTGCAGTTTACTGCAGTCTGGTTGTCGAACTTAATCCGTTCCGGGAGTCCGTTTGACACCCGGAACCGTTCAGAAACCAAGGTGCGGCTTCTGATTGGCTGCAGGAGCTTCCTGCACCCAATCGGAAGCTGTGTTGGACATTTGGCTTCCAAAAAAGGTTGCAAACTGGAACACTCACTTCCAGGGTTGTGGTGGTTGAGAGCCGGTTTGTTCAGGAGCCAAGCCGTTCGGGAACCAAATGTAATGTTTCTTTCAAGACCCGAGTGTAAATGTCTTTAGTAGACAACCGAACAAGACCACCATCATGCAACAAATCTGTTTGCTTTAAATATTTATATGCCCTCCTGTAACCGTGAAATTTCTAAATGCAGCTTTTAACAAAAAATGTAAATTAAATACAAAAAATATAGCATTAAAACCATAGGCCAGGTAAAATTATTTTAAAGCAAGAATAGATTAATAGATTAAATATAAAGGCACCAAAATGACATGAAAGTTAGCATTGGACAAACCTCTCTGGGGAGAACATTCCAAAGCTAGGATGTTTCGACTGTAAAGACTCTTTTCTCACTAGTACTTTTTATTGGCAGCAGTAGTATTAAATTTATATACCTCTCAGTTGGTAAAGCATGAGGGTATTAATCTCAGGTTCATGGGTTCGAACCCCACATTGGACAAACTACAGTGGTACCTCGGGTTAAGTACTTAATTCGTTCCGGAGGTCCGTTCTTAACCTGAAACTGTTCTTAACCTGAAGCACCACTTTAGCTAATGGGGCCTCCTGCTGCCACTGCGCCGCCGCTGCGCGATTTCTGTTCTCATCCTGAAGCAAAGTTCTTAACCCAAGGTAATATTTCTGGGTTACCGGAGTCTGTAACCTGAAGCATATGTAACCCGAGGTACCACTGTATTCCTGCATTGCAGGGGGCTGGAATAGATGACCATAGAGGTGCCTTCCAGCTCTTCAATTCAATGATTCTGTGTTTCATGGCTTCTAAGACCAAAAACCAGAGACCAAGAACAAAACCGAGAATAAGTTTTCATTGCAGTGGAGAAGAGGTCATCAGATGTCTTATGTGCAGGTTTAATTCACTTTAAAAGGGTCTCAGGCTAAGACCCCCTTGTGAAAGATGTTGCTCAGCTGCTGCCATTGGGCATAAACAACGCTAGGCTAGATGGACAGACTCTGCACGAGGCAGATTGATGCGTTTTAGGGGCAACATCTCTAGTATTAAAATTTAACAGAGGTTTCATTCCCTCTCATTTTGAGGCTGCGCCTTTCGTTTAATGACTCTACCGCGTTGTTTACAGGTGTTTATTTATAATAAAGCGTGGGCATATGGCAGAGCAGATGGACCAAAGTTGTCACAATAAAACTCATGTGTGTGTGTGTGTGTGTGTGTGTGTGTGTGTGTGTGTGTTTGTGTTTCAGTGTCCCTGGCTTTTCATTCCCCCCCCCCCAGCAGAAACTACCTCCTTTTTTCACCCAAGCAGTCTCGCTGAAAAAATAATAGGGTGATAACTAGGAGAACTTGGCCTTTAGAATTTGAAATGCCTCATTTCGACTGAACTCTTTGATGCTGTGCATCACACTCCGTGCTTTATAAATAATGAATAGGTGAGAAAAGGAGAGAGAGAGAGAGAGAAACCAGGGTGAGTCAGAAACCAGTCACTGGCTTGAAAAACAAACAAACCAAAATCACCCTGAGCCGCACGTAATTCTCGCAAAATGATGGTTTCCTTTCCAATCTTCATTGCAAATAGGGCTGAGGTCATCTCTGGCTGTTACCGTATATTGTGACCGTCTTCCAGCCCAGTAACACTACTGGAGTGACTTTGTGCTTTTCAGCTGGCCTGGGGGGGGGGCGCCTTGCTGGGGGTTCTCTGCAATGAAGACAGAGCATGTGAATAAAATGAAATGAAGCCCATGAAGTGGGAGAAGAGATGGGGGGGAGCAAAGGAGGCACCCACACTAACTGCGGGTCCCCCAAAGCCTTGCCAAATATCTTGCATCTGGCAGGGATGCCTTGCCTTGTCCACCACCACCGCAGTTCAGGCGCATCATGCATGCGTGGGCACGGATGCCTCCTCATGAGTTCCATCTTTGGGAAGCTAAACTTGCGAGACGAAAGCAGCCTCACGTCCCGAGCCCTTCGCTTGAGTCAGGGTAATAATGTGGGTCAAGGAAGCAGAGTGATGAGGTTCATGGAAATAGCAGCTGCAGTAAGTAGGAAACAAGAGTCAGAGTCAGGGCTTCCTCTTCCCTTCGGATCACAAAACCAGGGTGGATTTGATTTAAATCAAATCGATTTAAATCACTAGTCAGTAAGACTTGATTTAAATCATATATATTTTTACAGAAAGACTCATTCTTGCAGGTGTAATCTTAATATTTACAACCAGATCAAGGTTTCATTTTTGGAATAATAAATTTTCAGAGTAGTTTTTACAGTTATATCAAAAATTACTGATTTGGTTATACTATTAGAAATGCATTGACAGATAACTATGAAATTATCGTGAGGTTTAATAAGTTAACTGTATATTTGGACAACTTTTCTGCTGTACTTTAGTGGAAGGAGAAAAATCATTTCCTTAATAACAATTTAAACAATTTATTTAGCTAAAACAATAACGTTATAGCATATGTATCCATGTTTGTTAACTGATGTGGTTAAATGATTATTATTTTTTTAAAAAACCACTTTAGACTGAGTTTTAGCAGACATGAAAAACTTAAAACAAATCCTTATTTCCGGATCAATAGCCTTTGAACTATAATGTAACTTGAACAGGAAACTATCTTTGAAAGATTTTTCCTCCAAAAGCATTTTATTTTAAAAATGTGATTTAAATAAAAAAAAATCCAATTTAAATTAAAAAAAATCCTACTTATTTATTTATTTGTTTGTTTGTTTGTTTGTTTAATCATTGATTTTTATCCACCCTGCACAAAACGCAATGGGGACATCTGCAGAATGGAACCGCCTTAGACATTATTGCACCTGAGAGGTAGGCTGCAGTCGCAGTGGCAATAATTGGTGCTGGCTCCTGGGGGCCAAGACTCTTGCCCCCCACGCCCCGGTGTTCAGAGGATCATGTGTGTGACGTCAGCTTGTGGCCAAAAGACCTGTCTGAACCCAACAACAAGTATTTGCCTGCTAGTGAAAGTAAAGGAAAGAGGGGATCATGGAAGGGAGTTCCAGAAACTGGGAGCAGCCACTTAGAAGTTCCTATCTCTCCCGTGTCCTCATCGAACGTGTCTGCAAATGTGGCAGGACTGAGAAAAGGCCTTCCCAGAAGATCTCAAAGCATAGCTGTCAACTTAGATTTGAAAATAAGGGACCAGCAGCCTCGAAAATAAGGGATCAGCAGCCAAAATAAGGGATTTTAGTCAACCAACTGAAATATGAAGTTAAAAGGGACCAGATAATTTTGAAGAGCCGCGCTGGTTTTTAGCCCTTCGTTTCCAGAGGTTGCTGCTCAAGATGCCAGCTGATGAAACACTGCAATTAAATAACTACAAACAGCAACCACTTTTCATGCAAAACAAAGTCCAAGCTACGAAGATGCTGCTGCAGTTCTGTATCTTTTCTCTCGTGCTCCATCTGCAGCTCTCAGTTCCATCAGGCAGGGTGGGAGGAAGGGGGCGGGGAATAGCGCCCAAAGTAAACCCACAGATCAGACCATCTATGCTAGTCTACCACTACAAATCTATGGGAGAAGCGATTTCGGTCCTTCCTCCGCTTTCCCCCTCTATGGTTAGCCCTTGGAGAGGAGGCCGGAGGGGGGCGGGGTGGGCAGTCAAGCAATACAGTTGGAGCCTCTCTTCTCCCTGGCCAGCAGGGAGGGAGGGAGAGGAGCTGCTTCCTTTGAAACCTGGGAAATTTAAGGGACATCATCAATAAGGGACAGCAGCAGGATACGGCACTGGGATAAGGGAGTTTCCCACCAAATAAGGGACGGTTGACAGCTATGTCTCAAAGCCTGGGCAAGCTCATCTAGTTTTTCCTAGAGTGAGCCGTTTCCTCTGAGACGAGAACAATTCACACTTTGCACCTACTTGGGGCCTCATGAAGTCACCATGAGCAACAGCCAACACACGGTGCCTGGTGCGTCCAATCCAAAGCGTATCTTCTGGCTCCTCCCTCTCAGAAGCCCATGAAATTGGCCACAATTGTGGCGCATATAAAAGTGAAGCATGAGCACAAACTGTGCAGAATATTACAGGCTGGCGAAGAGGGGGGAGAAGGTGCAAGCATTGCTCCAATGAAGGAACCACCTGGCATCAGTTTGACAGCCAAGGTTGAGCTGGGAAAAAGCTCAGACCTCACTACGGTTAAGAGTGGGGACAACTGTATCGCTCATTACAAATTTCACCACTTTCTCTCTTGTCTTCACCTTGCTCTGCTTTACATTTTTGAGAGTTTGTTGTTGTTGTTTAGTCGTTTAGTCGTGTACGACTCTTTGTGACCCCATGGACCAGAGCACGCCAGGCACTTCTGTCTTCCACTGCCTCCCTCAGTTTGCTCAAACTCATGCTTGTATCTTTGAGAACACTGTCCAACCATCTCGTCCTCTGTCGTCCCCTTCTCCTTGTGCCCTCCATCTTTCCCAACATCAGGGTCTATCCCAGGGAGTCTTCTCTTCTCATGAGGTGGCCAAAGTATTGGAGCCTCAGCTTCAGGATCTGTCCTTCCAGTGAGCACTCAGGGCTGATTTCCTTCAGAATGGAGAGGTTTGATCTTCTTGCAGTCCATGGGACTCTCAAGAGTCTCCTCCAGCACCATAATTTATAATTTGAATTTTGAGAGTTACAGGAATCTATATGTGTGTTTTCCTACTGCCAAGTTGTTGTACTGGAATCATAAATGCCGTATATTTTTAGGAGGATACAGGCATGAGTGTTGTTAAAGGGGGAGCCAGGGGAGCCTGAATCCCAGGTCTCTTTCTTGAGCTGCACCCCAGATCATATGCCCCTTTTCTTCTTCGTTTCATGCTTTATGTTTTCACCTGGATGCTCTGCTGGCGAGATTCTAGCCCTCCGTCATCTTAATTGCATATTAGCATATGCAAATCTGTATCAAGGGCCTGTGCCCTTGCCCTTTCACTATGTCGCAATGTGCTTGGATATAGGAATGTTAGATAAATTCAGGAAGTGCTGATTAAGTGTTGCTTGCCCAATGTGGCTATTTCTGCTGTGCATGGAGTTTTAACCTGCATTTGCTCAAACCAGGGCCAGCCCACACATGAGGCAAGGTGAGGCAACTGGCTCAGGTGGCAGGATTTGCAGGGTCAGCAGGGAATGCATTGCCCGCTGCTACTGCCACTGCTCCTTGGAGGCTGGATCTGCCATCTCCTCAGCAGCCACCCCCCATGCCCTCTCTGCAGTAGCCTCTTGGCAAATAGGAGGTCTCCTCTCACCCTTTTACCCAATGTAGATCTATACCTCCCCCTTCCCTTGTTCCTGATAAGGGCTCCATTTTGTGGTTTGGCTCACGGTCCAAAATGTCTTGGTCTGGCCCTGGCTCGAACATTAATATCCAAAAAAGTTTCCACTGTTAGTTTCCAAAAGCAGGGGGCAGGGAAGGACCCACACGTACTCTTGTTCAAAACACACCTTTTTTGTTTGTTTGTTAGACTAGCCTTAAGCATCATTGCGGAAGTGGAATGCTATTAATGCTCAACAAAAGGACCAGCAGCAGATTTTGAGACCTTGGGCTTTTTATGTGATCCGTTGATTGCACGTTCATTGCATATTGTGGCTTTCATACCCCATCTCAAGGTCGCACTTATGCTGCAGGGACAACACATTTGTCTGAAGTGCCCTATTTTGTACTGCGAAAAGGTGGTACTCCAGTATCATACACTGTTGGGATTTTTTGTTTGGGTTCAAATTGGGAATAAACTCTCTGAGTCATTGTGTGAACTTCCTTTGCATACAATTCTACAGCCGCTGTGTACTTTCTTTCTACTTCACTGAATGCCGTGTGCTTTTTTCCCCTAAATGGGAAATGGACTTTTTCAAAAAATTGTAAGACACACACACAGAAAGAGAGAGAGGCTTCTGCTACTATCACCAATGGTTGGGATCCAAAGAACCATCTGTACTTCACATCCCAATTGCCTTTGGCCACATGGGCAAATGCCTTTGAAATGGAAGGAGCGCTGTTCAGAGAGAAACGTACACCTAATGCAGCTCTTTCCATGACCTCTGGCTTCTGTCAATGAAACAAAAAGCCAGGGGGGTATCATGCAAAACCTGAAATATGCTTTTTGGCAGGCTATGGCCGGTGGAGCACAAATGCCAATGTGTTCCAGGAGAGCTCCATTTGTATCCAGGGCCGTGTTTAGCAGATGCGGCACCGGGGTGCAAATATCTGCCCAATGCCCCAAAATTACCATGGATGGGGGGGTGAAGCTGTGCACTGCCAGCCATGGGGGGCACAACTCTCCCCCATACCACTGCAATCCCTGCAGAGGCTTGGGAAGGAAGCTGCATGCCCACCAGCCATATAGTTCCACCCAAACCTCTGCAGGGATCGCTCTCCTTCCACGGAGGCTTGGGAGGCAAGCTGCACACACGCCAGCCATATGGTTGATGGGGCACAGCTGGCGGGTGTGCAGGGAAAGAGGAGGCCGCTGGCAAAGCCGTGCAGCTCCCCCACTTGCTGGGGCGCCTCTAAGAGGCTGGCGCCCTGGCGCAACGAACCTCTAAGCCCTATGGGAAAGACGGCTCTGCTTCTATCCAGTAGACCAACTCAGGTCTGATCTCTGCCACTCATTCCATGGACTTGGGCAAAACTCTCTTAACCTCAGACCCCCATCTGCAAAATTAGAAGACCAACCTGGCAGGGCTGCTGTGAGGGAGACCAAAAAAATTGCCACAGTTGTTTATTAAGCACTTTGCTGTACAAGCACAGACAGTGTGACAGGTGCCAATCTGCTCAGGAGGCTTTTAAAGGCTCGGACTCTTTCTAATTATAAGCTGAGCACATAGCACGCGCGCCCTGAAATCTTCTACAAAGGGACGGCTCATTAATTAGCAAAGAAGGAAGGATGCGATGAAGTAGCAGCAAAGTGGGAAGCCCAGCCGTTTGCTTAAAAGCATATTTCCTCATTGGCTCGAGCATTTGGAGTGAGCTCTCAGTGCCTTCCACACTCCCACTGCGCACACTAAAGGGCATTAGGCTTCGCTGAGCAGCTTTATTATCATACGTTAACCTTAACAAGGTAGAACAATCTTTTTCTGCAGTGCAAGGGTAATTAAATCTAAACACTCTTGGCCTTTCCAGGATATGTTGAACAGAAAAAATAATAATTGTTAATCAAACCCCTTCTCTCTCTCTCTCTCTCTCCCTCTCTCTCCTCTCCCGAACCAAAAGGGGGGAAAAAGGGGGTCAGCATTTTCATTGTGCATGCTGCTCGATAAAATGCAGTTTTACTAAATTTAAAGTCGCGTTCTGGCTCAAGTCCTGGTGCCCCCCTGTGTGCACTCAAAGCTATGGAAGCCACAGTAATGAGGAAGAGTTGCCCGTGCTTGAAGTTGCATGGCTGTCCTGCAGTACTCAGAGATGGAGCTTTCAGCTAAGAAGTTCCCAGTTCAAATCTCACCTCTGCCAGTACCTCAGTAGGTGGGCTTAGACAAGCGACTGCCTTGCAGCCTCGCCATCCCTCATCTGCAGGGGGGGCGGGGAGAGCAATAACTCCAGCTGACCGTCTAATGCTGCTGCGCTGAGATGATGTAGAGATGAAGGCAGTGGACCTCAAAATCCGCCACTGGAATCAGTAGCAGCTGCTGTAATGGGGCAGAAACCCAGAGCCCCCACCCAGTTACTGCTGGACTGCTTGCCATCACCAGGCTGGTACTTACTGATGTGGAGCATCCACAAAACAAAACATAAAACACAAAATAAATCTGCAAACACCCTGCAGCTGCAGCGAGCCGAAATTCCTATAGACGCAAGGATGCTTTTTTTGTTTATCACGGTTGGCAAACGATTTTGGGTGGGTGTTTTGCTGAGAGTTGTGGAACTGCCCCGTGTTTGCCGCGCTCATTGTTGGATATTTGCATCTTGGTTTTCCTCCCAGAAACTCAGGATGTGTTTATTGTCTTCCCCTTCCACCCATTAGCTTCTCAACAGCTTTGTGAAGCAGGTTAAGAATGAGAACTTGCACTTCTGACACCAAACTTGTGAAACGGCACATATTTAGAATATCTTTGCTTGTTATTTGACAGGGGAAACTTTTTTTTTGGGGGGGGGAGGTATTTTGCTGTAAATATCAGGACAATGAAATGTTGTGGTTGAAGCAAGGGGGGGCTGCTATGAAGGACGTTATTTATTGCCATCTTGCTTTTCCACTCAGAAGAGCCAGGTTGTGTAGCTTATCCCCAAACCCACGTTGTATTTGCAATAGGTCACATCCTATTTCTGTAACTGTAGCTTGTTTTTCAACTATTGCTAATAATTAATTTTGTGCTGTTGTAACCCGACCTTGCAGTGTAGGGCAGTCCAAATCAAAATAAGCTTTATTGTACTAGCCAAAACCCATGACAAAACCATACACTGTCAGGAAAATAAATGTCAGAGCTGCTACCTGAACCATCAAGGTAATAAAACGCAGGTGCATGTGTAGATTGGGGACTCCACATAGCAGACAATGTTTTCCTATTTAGGCTTCTGAATCTCTCTTACCGTTTACTGCAGTTTTGTCCAGGTTGTTCTTCCTGATCATGTAGGGCAGTTAAGAAATCAATATTAAGTGCAGGGCAGTTGGACCAGAAGTACCTCGAGTTCCTTGCGTTACAGCGGTAGGGACCCTTTCGCCCCCAGATGTTGCTGTAATATGCAACTTCCATCACCACATCTGGAGGGCCACAGGTTCCCCACGCCAGTTGCGTTAGGTTCCTTTGCCATAACACTCATAGCAAATAATAATAATAATAATAATAATAATAATAATAATAATAATAATAATAATTTGTACCCCGCCCATCTGGCTGGGTTTCCCCAGCCACTCTGGGCGGCTTCCACAGAGACCAAAAATAAAATGTCACACATTAAAAACTTCCCTGAACAGGGCTGCCTTAAGATGTCTACTGAATGTCAGGTAGTTGTTTATCGCTTTGACATCTGCTGGGAGGGCGTTCCACAGGGCAGGCGCCACTACCGAGAAGGCCCTCTGCCTGGTTCCCTGTAGCTTTGCTTCTCGCAATGAGGGAACCGCCAGAAGGCCCTCGGCGCTGGACCTCAGCATCCGGGCAGAATGATGGGGGTGGAGACGCTCCTTCAGGTATACTGGGCCGAGGCCATTTAAGGCTTTAAAGGTCAACACCAACACTTTGAATTGTGCTTGGAAATGTACTGGGAGCCAATGTAGGTCTTTCAAGATGTCGTGTGAATGTGAAAGCTGTGTCCTGTTAATAACGATGCCCCAATTTATCCCACAGATGATGCATACTTACTGCAGGGACTTAATATCGAACAACTTTACCCCGAAACCTCTAGTTTCATTACATATGATGGGTCGATGACAATTCCACCCTGCTACGAAACAGCAAGTTGGATACTAATGAACAAGCCTGTCTACATTACAAGGATGCAGGTATGCATTGCTAACTCTATTGACAAGGCCAGGTTAGACTAAGAGTTTCAGGTATATCTTTGTAAAGGAATATGAGAATAAACCGAAGCGTGCGGGGAAATATGTGGTGGGTTAGTTCAAAAAAGTGAAGTCCAGTCTTCCTTGCCTCTCTACCAAATGAAACGTAATGCAATAAAACATCAGCCATTAAAAACTTCCCTGAACAGGGCTGCCTTCAGATGTCTTCTAAAAGTCAAATAGTTGTCTATCTGTTTGACATTTGATGGGAGGGTGTTCCACACGGAGGGCTTCACTGCCTAGAAGACCCTCCACCTGGTTCCCTGTAGCTGCGCATCTCGCAGTGAGGTAACCATCAGAAGGCTCTCAGAGATGGACCTTGCTGTCTGGGCTGGACGATGGAGGTGGAGGCGCTCCTTCAGGTATACACGGCCAAGGCCATTTAGGACTTTAAAGTTTAACACCAAAACTTTGAATTGTGCTTGGAAACGTACTGGGAGCCAGTATAGATCCTTTAGAACCGGTGTTAGATGGTCCTGGCAGCTGCTCCCAGTCACCAGTCTAGCTGCCGCATTGTGATTTAGTTGAAGTTTCCAAGCCACCTTCTATGGTAGCCCCACATAGAGCGCATTGCAGTAGTCCAAGTGGGAGAGAACCAGAGCATATACCACTCTGGCAAGACAGTGAGCAGGCAGGCAGGGTCTCAGCCGGCGTACCAGATGGAGCTAGTAGACAGCTTCCCTTGATGCTGAATCAACCTGCCCTATATACATCTCGCCTCTCTGCCCATTCCATCACTTAGTTTTCCTCTCCCTCTCAGATTTCTGCCCCCTTTCCTTCTTCCCTGCATTCACCCAAAGCACCCCTCTCCTCCAGACTTGCGTTGATAGAGCCCTGCTTCCTTCTCCCATACGTCACTAAGCTTTTCTCCTTGCCCTGCCTTATCATCAGAGCAGCTCAGCCAATCACTGCTCAGCTTCTCTGTGGCAGGCAGGCAGGTGAGCCAAGCACTGCCAGAGGGCCTTGAAAACAACCAGATTCTCAGTGTCAGGAAAAGGGAGCTGAGCAGTCACTGCCAGAGACTTAATCACCATGATGGCCGGGGCAGCTGTCTCCAGGATCTCTTTGCACTGTATAAATGACCTGAGCTTGGGGGGGAAATGTCTTATCTGGTTTGGGGACTCCCAGAAATACTCAGGCTTCATATCTATTTTCCAAGATGAGCATGAGTAATCTGAACTGGCTTCTGCAGTTTTGCTTAAATGCATACTTTTTTTACTGGGAAACAGAACTGCACAGTCACCAGTCTCTGATATTCATGGCACCAATCTTACAAGACAGTCCCATGTCTTAAAAACTATAATCTAGTAAGATGTGGCTGTCACTTCCTACTGCAACCTTTTAGCGGTGGCTCCTGCCTAAAGGTCTCATCAGGCAAGCAGGACTTGAATCAGCTTCACATGTGTCACTTAGATGTGCTTTTGGAGCCTCTTTTGTTCTCGGGGTGTGTGTGTGCATGTGAAAGATAGAATAAATGCTCTTTTATCAAGTTGTGACGGTTGCCATGAGTAAGACAAAACCTCCAGACAGGGTCAGTTTGTCTGCAGAACAATTCCTCTCTGGCTCCAAATACGGTGACCAAGTATTTTCATAGCCACGTATAACCTGGACACTCACCTACAGACAGGACCTAAGTGGGAGCAAGTGGCCCATTTTGATGATGATGATGATAAATATATTTATACCCCACCCATCTGGCTGGGTATTAAAAACACAATAAAACATCAAACATTAAAAACTTCCCTAAGCAGGGCTGCCTTCAGATGTCTTCTAAAAGTCAGATAGTTGTTTATTTCCTTGACATCGGATGGGAGGGTGTTCCACAGGGCCGGCGCCACTACCAAGAAGGCCCTCTGCCTGGTTCCTTGTGACCTCACTTCTCACAGTGAGGGAACCGCCAGAAGACCCTCGGCTCTGGACCTCAGGGTACAGGCTGAGCGATGGGGGTTGAGACGCTCCTTCAGGTAGGAAATGGGTGGACTTGAGTGAAGACTAACGGCTGAAGTCCCCAGTCAATCCACCACCATGGCCCCGCCCCTTAGCTTGCAGGTGATTAGGCTCATTCAAACAGGCAGGTTTCCAGCAACCTTATTATGTGAAATTATTCACATAATCTCCTTGCAAAGCAAGGAATTACAAATGTGCACCTGGAAAAACAGATTGCCAAATGGCAATTCCCCCTCCGTTGCAATGGTTAACAAAAGATGCTGAGCTCTTCCAGCTGAGCAAGAGGGAAAGTGCAGCTCTCCACTGAACCACTGATGAGTGGAAGGGGGCACAGGGCGGGGGGAGGCAGATTACATCTGACTGCAGGCTGGATCCAACCTTTGGCCAGGGGTTCCCCTCTCCTGAATTGAAATTTCCTCACTGTAGGCTTAGACCATTTTATTTCTTCCTGCATAATGATTAATGATGCTTTTGCCCTTAAGTCAGCTGCCCCACCCCCACCTGCTAGGGGTGAGGGATTAAATTATTGCTTTCTTGCCATTGTTTCTTTGCAATAACAATTTTTCGCAGTGAAAGACAGAAAAGAAATATGGGAGGGGGCAGTAATTTAACACACTCCTCAGGGGGAAAGGAGCTTACACAGAGGGTCCCTTAAGAGGCATTACAGCATTATTTCCTAGCCATAATGGGAAGCTTTCCATTAAAGGCAAAATAAACTGAATTTGCCTATACAGTTGTACCTTGGTTCTCGAACAGAATGCATTCCGGGAGTCCATTCAACTCCTGGAACTGTTTGAAAACCAATGTGGAGCGTCCTGCAGCCAATCGGAAGCTGCGCCAGATGTTTGGCTTCCGAAAATCATTCAGAAACTGGAACACTCGCTTCCAGGTTTCGATCATTCGGGAGCCATTTGTTCAGGAGCCAAGGCGTTTGAGGTCCAAGGTACAGTGGTGCCTCGCAAGACGAAATTAATTCGTTCTGCGAGTTTTTTCGTCTTGCGAATTTTTCGTCTTGCAAAGCACGGTTTCGGAAAAGTTTTGGAAAAGCTTCAAAAATCACCAAAGTCTTCAAAAACCTCAAAAAAGGCTACCACACCGCATGCTATGAGTTGCTCCTCGAAGTCAAGTCACAACTGTATTAACGGTTTTAAGAAAAAGGAAACAAACTTGCAAGACGTTTTCGTCTTGCGAAGCAAGCCCATAGGGAAATTCGTCTTGCGAAGCAACTCAAAAAACGAAAAACCCTTTCGTCTTGCGAGTTTTTCATCTTGCGAGGCATTCGTCTTGCGAGGTACCACTGTACAACTGTATACAGGCTTTCGTTGCAATTGCATTACACTACCAGATAATCAACAGAAATAAAAAAAACCAGAAGAGAGGGGGGAACAGAGCACAGACAGTAAATTTTCTGGGTACTTATCACTAATTGTCTGTCCTGGGTTATAAAGTTTGCTCGTATTTTTTCCTCCTGAATATTAACAGATGTAAATTTTGTTGTGTTAAGTGGGTCCATTTATGTTTGTGCAGATGCATTCGTTACGACTGCTAAGCCAGAATCAGCCTTCACAGATTTTTCTGAGTATGAGCGACAACTTCAGACCAGTCCAGCCTCTCAACAATCGATGTATCCGAACGAACATCAACTTTAGTTTACAGGGAAAAGATTGCCCAAACAATAGAGCACAGAAACTACAGTATAGAGGTATGCTCCCAACATTATTTTCATTTCTTAAATGCTTGTTGTCATAATTCTGTAGCATCCCTTGACAGCAACCAGGCTTAGGAGCACAGGACCTTGCCTTAACCAGGTGAGATGATTTGTCAATGTAACACAGGGATTTTTAATACTCTTAACCAGCAGCAGCTCTCAGACGGAGAAAAAAGGTATTTTCGACTTTTATTTGGAGATGCTGGGTTGAATCTGGGGCATTTCACATGTAAAGACACCGGCCAGACTAGTAGTGGCTGGCAAGAAAGGCAATAGCTGTGCGCTGCTCTCCCATCAGCAGAGTAGCTGCTGTTGACCGGAAGGGAGAAAGGTGGGGAGGTCAGCACTGTGCGTGTGCACCAGCAGAGTCAATCTGGTGCTCCTACCTCTGCATCTGCACACAGACAGCCTTCCGCCCCACCTCACCCCTCTCCCTCCTAGTAAGCAGCATCATCTCTGCTGGTGGGAGGTCAGTTGCATGGCCCCTTGTCAAGGAGCTGTCAAGGAGCCAGGTCATCCACAGGGCAAGCACACACACAGAAGGAATGCAATCAGCTTTTTATTAGCAGAAAAACAACAGTACAGCAGTGTCCTTGGTTCATCGTAATGAAAGTATTGGTGAAACTAAGCTCTATGCATGCCCCTTTCCTCTAGCATCTCACTCGGGATCTCACCTTTTCCTGACCCTCTCCCCCTTGATCACTCAAGTCTCCTGCTTCTATCAGCTCCCAGTTCAACCCTTCTGTTCCTCACTGTCCCACGATCAGGCTCCGGGCCCTAAAGTGAAATCTTCAGAGCCCTCTTAAGAGGCAGGCTCCCACTACTCTTCTTCAGCCAGCCAGTCCCCAACGCCCCTTCACATGGGCTGTTTGCGGCTCTGCCACTGATCAACAATCGCTCTCCAAAACACTCTCAACGTTTCAAGCAAGCTCCTTAAACATTAAGCAAAATCAAGCATATGCTAGGAAAGTAAAATGACTCCAGACAGTACTGGCTAGAGTCTGATGCTTGTGGTGGGCTGAAGGAGTTTCAGCTGGAAACGAAAGGGGCTTGAACGACTGAATGTCTGCACAGGGGAAATTACTTATTCTGGAGGAATCTCCACAATACGCACTGTGGGAAATTCTCTCTCCAAATTGGAGTGAAATGCCAAGCCTCCGCTGTAAACAGCAAATATCAGAGGCCTAAAGGTTGGAGAAACAGCGAGGTAGCAGAGAAAAGTATGCCGTTGCCTCCAGATGGCCAGAATTAGCCACTTCCACAGGCAACCCTCTCTTTATGTCCCTAATTTCAAATGATTTGATATGGGTAGGAGAAATAACAGCTGTTTCCATGGAAGAGCTTCTGTGTGTCAGTCCAGTCAGCAACTAGGAAATACCTCACTATAGTGATACTTCAGAAATGATGTTTCTGAACCGCAGTATATGTTTTGACACACCAATAGTAAATATGGATCCTGCCCATTCATTTAGACCAGGCTAGGGGGGACTGTGGCCTTCTAGATGTCATTGGACTACAGTGGATGGCCAAGGATGATGGGACCTGTAGTCCAACAACATATGGTTCCCCATGTCTGATCTAAATGGTAGTATCTGGGAGCACAGTCACCAGCATCATGTGGTGGTTGTTTTTGGAGAGCAGCAGTGGCTTTACAGGAGAGGACAATTAGAACCTGAGATTCACTCCCTGGCAATGTCCTTCAAGTAGGACATAGAAATGGGTTTGAGATCCTGGAAGGTCACTGTCAAAGAATATAGCTAGATGGAGCAGTGCAGTGGGAGACAGCTTCATATTTCCAGACTGTGAACAAGACGTTATCCCTTTTTCTGAAGCCCTGTCTCCCTTCAATGTGTTACTCTAAGGCTGAAGTTTTACCTTCGTTTTTTACTTGTCATGAGTTGGCTCCTGTGTACCAATCTCACGTGAGCACACAACGGGCCAAACTTGATGTGATTTTCATCACATGGTTTGGTGACTCGTTTTTTCTTTCACCAGTTGCCATCAATGGGGCTGGAAGGGCAAAGGGGCATTGAGCCTGCAGGGAGGGGGAGCTTTAACTCTTTGGCAAAGTGACAGATGGTTGCCATACATCCTCTATTGGTGGGGGTTAAAATCTTGGGATTTTTAAACTTGGGAAAAGGTCCAGGTTTTTTTTGTTTGGTAGCAGGCGAGCAGTCGGGGGGCCCTTTGCACAGCTCAGCTGGGGAGTGGGAGGGCTCCTGATTCCCAGCTGAGCCAGCCCCGGTGCTACCCCTCTGTTGTCTTCTTTTTTGCCCTTCGAAATATGGCAGCCCTACAAATAGTGGGGAGGGGGGGCAGTAGGAGCAATGGACGAAGGTGCTCTTAATCAGCAGAGTGTTTCTCCATGCCACGAGGGGGTGCCCAGCAGAGGACAAAGAGAGCTCACTGCAACTGCCGGAGCGATACCATCACCAAATACAGTGGTACCTCGGGTTAAAGACGCTTCAGGTTACAGACTCCGCTAACCCAGAAATAGTTAAGAACTTTGCTTCAGGATGAGAACAGAAACCACGTGGCCCCATAAGCTACAGTGGTACCTCAGGTTAAGAACGGCCCTCCAGAATGAATTAAGTTCTTAACCCGAGGCACCACTGTACCACAGCATGCTGTTCATGCCTCCTTCCCTGGATCTGAGCCTTGCAAGGCCACTCAGGAAGGGCAGTGTGAGGACCCAGTAGCCATGCACCACTTGATCCCAGCCTCACACGTGGCTGGGATCTAAGAGTGAATGGCTGCCGCCATCCCACCCCACCCCCAAAGCAGCCTTGCAAGGCTGGGGTCTGTGAAGGGGGAGCCCGAGCAGCTAATGGCCCCGGTGGGTATGAAGCGGGGACCCCCAGCCCGGTGTTCCTCTCACTGTGGGACGCTTTGTGTCCCTCAAAATTCTATGCACAAGGCCATGGCCCCTCCAACACCCATTATAAAGAGACTGCTGTCCAATACATGCTTCCTTGGGAGCAGTCATCAGAATGGCATTCCAACGCTTCTCACCTGGGCCCTCAGAAGCGGGGGGGGGGGGTAAGACCCCTCCTCTAGAGCCGAAGGCACAATGGGGCTTTGCTGAGGCTCCTCAGTTGATGCATGCGAAAGCCGTGCCTCAGCTGAGCAGCCTCAACAATAGGCCTGGCCGATGTATCGATACATCACCCAGGGCCAAAGTGTGATGGCAGCTTCACCCAGTGGTATATCATGAGTGAAACCACCGCCACCATTCCAGACTCCCTCTGCCACTGGTCTGCAGGTGGCAGGTTCACTTGCAACTGATCACTGGGTGAAGCCGCCATTGCTCTCTGGCCCTTATACCACATAGGTACGGCGCAGGGAGATGGTTTCATTAAACTGCTTTTACTGAGGTGCAGGAACCACAGGCCCCTCCAGCAAAGCAGTTTAAAGAAGTTGCCTGCCTTAACTGCCATCCCATGGGCAAGCAGGCTACCTCTTTCTCCCAGGAAAAAGGTGAGTTTTGTTCTTTTCTCAATGACTCACCTAAGATCTGTATTCCCAGGGCACTTCTGTGATCTTCTTTAGTCAAGTGGGAGCTTCCCCTGCCCTTAAAAAAGTCGGTACCACTGTGGAAAACCTACATGATGTTGTTCTTGTTGTGTTCCTTTTCCAGTAAACGAATGGCTCCTCAAGTGATTGCGACAGAAGCAGGAAGAACTCCTAACCTCAGTTGAATGCTACTACTGTGAATTGACGTAATACAGAATGCCCCAGCCTCATTCAGTCTTTGTACTTCATAGATGGCGTGCACACACACACGTGCTGCAACGAAAAGAGAAAAAAATAAACGGATGCCAAGTTGGGAATTCAGCTAGATGAAATTTGTCCATAGATGATCGGTCCTAACAAAAGCAAAAAGACAATGATCTTACCGATAACATGATTACAATTTTGATACTGTTTTCCTGAAACTACTGTAGCTCACCAAGCAAAGACTTTTCAGACTTTGTACATATGAAATTTCTCCTCTGTTCCCCTCCTCCCTTCTTCCCCCTCCCATCATCCCCCCCCCCATTGAAAAGAAAAAAAAAATACCATACATGGTGGTTCACTACGGCATCCAAGTGGGTTTGTGTTCTGTGTGCCAAGTAATCCTTGGGAAGCGCTCATAATATCACTCTCATTACTGGTTACTGGCAAAGCAGAACTAGAAGATTGTTAAGGGAAACTTCTGTTTATTTAATAATGGACAGATACCGGGATAAGTATTGTAAATAGATCACTGAAGAAATATAAAGGAAATTGAAATATTTTCCCCTCATCACATATCTGTAGTAGGAACTGCCAAGACTGGGATTAATCCATTTTTTTCTGTTCCTTGTTTTACAAAGGTCATACGTTGTGTTTGGTTACTGTTAACAATTCAATAAATGTGTTTAACAAATTAATTTACTACACTTGCTTTGGTTTACTCTGTCCTCCTATATATATATTTTAAAGAAATGCTGTCTTACGTTTTAAAAAATCGCAACAAAACCCTAAACATATATATTATAAATATATTGCTAGTTTGTCTAAGCTAAAGCATTGGGGGATATATTAAAATATAGCGGTGTGCATTTAATTCTGCCATGAGATTCACAAGGAATAAGATTTAGATACCAGAAGCAGGTAAGACAATTGCAAAGTGTTCTACAGAGTAAGCCAAACCCCACAGCCTCCTCCCTTGCTCTACTCAATAACAATTAAGAACTTTGCTTTTCCTGGGATTTAATTTTTTTTTTATCTCAATGAGACCTACTCAGTCTCCTGCAGCCATTAGTGCAGCTGCCTTGCTCCCCTCCAGCTGAATAGCTGCTGCACACTAGGATGGGGGTGGGGTGATGAAGCAGGAGTGCCACATTGGCTCAGCTAGCACATTTGCACTGTGCACAGAGCCTAGGCTTTGCCGATCAGAAGGTCAGCAGTTCGAATCCCTGCAACGGTGTGAGCTCCCGTTGCTCTGTCCCAGCTCCTGCCAACCTAGCAGTTCAAAAGCACGTCAAAGTGCATGTTGATAAATAGGTACCGCTCCAGTGGGAAGGTAAATGGCGTTTCCGTGCGCTGCTCTGGTTCACCAGAAGTGGCTTAGTCATGCTGGCCACATGACCCAGAAGCTGTACGCCGGCTCCCTCGGCCAATAAAGCGAGATGAGCGCCACAACCCCAGAGTCGGTCACGACTGGACCTAATGGTCAGGGGTCCCTTAACCTTAACCTCACCACTACCCAAAGCCTTTCGCCCGACTCAGCTGGAGCGAGATCTGGTGAATGGATGGCACAGCCCCAGCACGCTGTCCGCCACTGCCCTTGGTAGACTCTGGGCCCCCAGGATGTGAGGGAGGGCTGCAGGGAGGGGATGTACAGGAAGTGGGAGGGTCAAGGGGTGCATCTTACCTTCCTCTCTCACACATGATGGCAATTGCAGCCGGGGACGGAGAATGAGCTTCTGTTGCCATTCCCATGGGAGATGGTGGCATTAACAAGAACCTCCTCCATTGTTCTTCTTAATGCTAATAGTTTCAGTTTCAAGATGGGCCCCATGGACTGGGAATAGGTCATAACATGGAGCTGTCACTGAGACTGTACTCTAATCGGTGCTCGCGACACATGCACAATGCTATTGCTAGCAGCACTCCAAATTGCCGTGATCTCCATGTCTGAATCACACTCGGTGACTCAGGAGCTGCCAGGAGCCATCAGCTCACCCAAGACGACCCCCGATTTTTGACTAAAAAATTGGGGTGGAAAAACATTGTCTTGTACATGGGGAAAATACAGTAGATCAAGAGAGAGGAGAGGATCTTTCTTGTGGTAAGAACTGCCATTATCAAAGTTGCACATGGAAGGCATCAAATCACTCTCCCAAGGTATTTTTTTGTTAAGGCTCGACAATGTTTCAGTGAGTTGATCCCCACCCCCACCCAGCAATAGGATCATTGATCTAAACCCTACAAGCCACACATGCCCTGGTCAGTCCATGCAGTACAATGAGATGGTAAAATATTTATGGGGTTGCGGAATGCGCTGCACCTCTTCAGAATGCAAATGTGGGGTCACATTACTGGATATTCCTTGCAAAGAGGAAACCATAACAAGTAAAGGTCTGGACCCTTTTTCCACAGTGTGCTCTTATTCCATATTAAATACCATATGGAGACCCTGGGATAAATCTCTAATCAGGTGGCTGGGCACCTTACCCCTTTGCTTGCAAGCTGATATAATAGATTGCAGCAAATGGAAACCAAGGCAAAGAACTTTAAAAGGGGCCAAGGTGTGTCATGGCAAATAGCCATGCAGGAAAAGCAGGTTACTAAAGCAACATTGTTGGTTTGTGCAGCAAAGAGTGCTTTTTCAGATGCACTTTGTAGCCTTGGGTTCTTCCCTTTCAACCTCTCAGTAAACCAATGGGGATGAGAGAGCACCACAAAGAAAACCGCACATAAGATCCTCATAAAATCCCATCTTTCCCAGCTCAAGGCAAGATGTTGTGAGAGTCATCGGGGAGAAAGCATCAACAGGTGGAGTCTTCTTCTGAGCCCCAATCATACGACTTCACATAGTTTAGAAACCTTTACAGATTGGTAGATGATTGCAAGACCCATTCTACCCAGCAAGTAGATGACAAAGGATGAAACTCTGACATGTCTAATATTCCCATCGTTAGCTCTATCAGTACTCGGCATCATCTATTCCTGGTTTGCAAATGCAAGGTTCCTAGTCCCTTGTTAGAGAACTGATTTCCAGACACAGCAAAAAAAGCAGGAGTAGAAAGACTCCTAATTCTTAACACAGACAACACCCGATTTGCACGGGAATTGCATTCCAGGTCATCATACACGGCATCGGAGCACGCATACACCCCATTACGACCCTGCCCCCATCATTCCCCTCCATTCTTCCCCCTTTTCCAGCCACTTCCTGGTTGCTACAAGGCACACTTGCACAGTTGTGCATCAATCGGATGCACATAAATCGGTTGCTACCTTAGATCATGTCTGGTCAATGCTATGTTTGATTGTGTACTGCATCTTGCCTGGAGAAGTCACATCCGGATGAATTCATTCACTTGGGATGTTAGTGTTGGTGATCTGTAAAGTTTGCCTTCAATATAAGGTGAACTTTACAACGTCTGAATTATTTTCCGGCACAGATTTTAATCTGAGCCTGAGAAGAATTCTGTCCCTCCCCAATTCATCGCTTCACTTTCCTATCTGCAGCTACAGTAGCTTCTGTAGTACTAACAGAGAGGGAGAGAGGTATCTCTCCACACTCCTCTTCTTATTCCTCCCAGCTTCTCCAGTTCCTCACTCCTGGAACTGCCACAGAAGCATCCCAGACACAGGGCACCCTGGGACATGTTCATATAGATCCCGGGTGCTAGGGAAAATTACATTTCCCATGGATTCTGGCACCCTGAGAACTGTTCTTGCCCTTTTTCAGGTAGAGGGTTGGGAACAGAAGCAGAATGAGAAAGAGGAAAGAGAATGAGAGAGAAGACACACAGAGCTCAACTATGGCCACAGCAACTAAGGAGAGGGAGAGGGAGAGAGAGAGAGAGAGAGAGAGAGAGAGAGAGAGCGCTCCCATCATCACTTAGCAAGGAAAACTCATGATGGAGGGAATTGCAGGGGTTATGGAGCAAAAGTGACAAGTGAATTTGGGGTTTGGGGTTTTTTTCTTCCCAAACATAAATAAGTTTTTTCTGAACATTCTTCACTTTTTCTTATAATTGCTGGTCCCAGCACTAATGGAAGCTAGGCAGGTTAGCCCATCATTACTCTTGTCTTCTGGTTTCTCCAAATCTTGGATTTCATTCCCCTACGACTTCAGTTCTCGTCTTGCAGCTGCACAAGGCAGCTCATTTGTCTACAATCCAGACACCAAGGCAGCTGAATTATAACTGAAAGTCTGCTAGCTCCCAGACTGGTAGGCAAGCAAGGCTTTCTAATATTACCTTGTCATCATTAGCTCAAAATATTCCATCATTAGCAGAGGAACGGTGTGTTAGGAAATAGTCCATCCGAAAGCATAATCCAAAAAAAGACAAGGCATGAATAAAGACAAATGTTTACAAAATATTTGCAAGACTGAAGGGAGGGTGCTGAGTCTTAGCCTCAGACTCTTTCCTTCCTCTCTGTACCACTCGAAAAAATATCCTGAGTATTTCATATTTAATGATGGCAATAATACAGCAACAAGCAAGGTTGATTTCCGCTTTCTGCCTCCTTTCAGGCATAATTTGAAATGTGACAGTAATGACTAATCAGAGACATTTTCAAATATTGGATGCCAAAGTTTTCCCAGGCTGAGGGCCCCAATCATTAAACATTTATGCTGTGTGCCTGTGCTCCATGATAAAGCTACAGAAAGGAAATTTGGTAGACAACATTTCATCCAAATGCCATTTTCCTGTCTGCACTGGAGGAAATGTTCAAATGAGACAGCCTGTTTTCTTCTATTTTCATTCTCCCATCATGTGATGTGCAAAGGAGAGCTACAAAGTAGTGGCTATCCTTGTGCAAAGTAAGATATTCAAATTATTTCTGAAATGGATCTTTTATTTTGTCCCACAAATGGCTGCCCGATTATGAAATCATGTAGATTGGATTCAGAAGGCCACCAAAAAAAGGAGCATTTGAGGTCCTTTGTGAGAGATCCTGCCTATAAGTACATAACATGCCCTGCAACATTTTTCTAATGAGATTAGGAATGTCGTCTTCTTCTTCTTCTTCTTCTTCTTCTTCTTCTTCTTCTTCTTCTTCTTATTATTATTATTATTATTATTATTATTATTACACCACCAATCTGACTGGGTTGCCCCAGCCACTCTGGGTGGCTTCCAACATATATAAAAACATACTAAAACATTAAACATTATAGAGCCCTATACAGTGGTACCTCGGTTTAAGAACAGTCTGGTTTAAGAAAGATTCGGTTTATAAACTCTGCAAAACCAGAAATAGTGCCCCAGTTTGTGAACTTTGGGACGCGGGTGGCGCTGTGGGTAAAACCTCAGTGCCTAGGCAGTTCGAAAGCACTCTTAAGTGCAAGTAGATAAATAGGTACTGCTTTATAGTGGGAAGGTAAACGGCGTTTCCGTGTGCTGCGCTGGTGCTGGCTCGCCAGCTGCAGCTTCGTCACGCTGGCCATGTGACCCGGAAATGTCTTCGGACGGCGCCGGCTCACGGCCTCTAGAGCGAGATGAGCACGCAACCCTAGAGTTGGACACGACTGGCCCATACAGGCAGTGGTACCTTTACCTTTACCTTTACCTGTGAAATTTACCTCGGTCTAAGAACAGAATCTGAATGGTGGAAGGGCACTGGCAGCGGGATCCTTCATTAGGGGAAGCGTGCCTTGGTTCAAGAATGGCTTTGGTTTAAGAACAATCTTCCTGAACAGATTAAATTCATAAAGTACAGGGCTCCCTTCCAGTGTCTTCTAACGGTTGCATTTTTTCTTATATCTTTGGCTCAGAGGTCACATAACTCCAAACCCTCCAACATTTCTCCAATGAAAATAGGGGCATCTTAAGGAAAAGCAGGATGTTCTGGGATCTAATTAGAAACCGGGACGGCTTTTGTAAATCGGGGACTGTCCCTGGAGAATCAGGACACTTGGAGGGTCTTGCAAAGAGGACTTCCATCTCCCAGGAAATGAAACTGTATGGGCCAGCCAATTAAACAATATTGAATGAAGATTAAAAGAAGGCAACGAAGCAGAAAACAGGTGCAGAGAAGCAACAGTTAGAAAATGAAAGGGTTCAGGAAGAAGGCAAATGTTTGTAACTGTCTGGCTGTGTTGGGTATCCTAATTTCAAAGAAAATAGGGAAAGCAGAGAGCCCTTGCCACAGCTCTATGTTTAACCTGTCCTGAAAGCTTGGGTTAAGGTAACGAGGTATAAAGAAAATCAGGCAATGCTGACTGGGGTCCAGGAGGCTGTTTTTCTGTGTGCTTTGAGGCTAACAATGTCTAGTCCAAATTCCACACGGTTTTTGGAGTTGTTGTTGTTGTTGTTATCAATAAGTGGCACTCTACCAGTAGGAGCTAGAAACAAGAGTATTATCGCCGTGTGTGCACTTCATTTCGCAGAAGCCTCCTATCTACTGCCTTAGGCTGCCGCTCTAAACGAAAGCCAAGTCTCTCGCAGACAAGAGTCTCCGCAGCGTTTGCAGAAACACGACATCGAATCAAGCTAAGATAGATGGATGCGCTGCTGTTCCTATTCCCCGCGTGTCACAAGAATGAAACCTGGCAAAAGCTGAGTTTCAGTACACTGGGCAAATCGGGAACAGACCGGCACATCTGACCCAATACGTGGAGCACAGTTGCGCATGGTGACTTGACACCCCCTTGTTTTTGCAGTTCAAAGCCAACAGCAAAGGCAGGAGGTTGATCCAGCCTCATTGCTAGGACAGCATCCACGGCTAGCCAACTGTGTCTGACTTGGCCTAACCTAGAATGATTTTACTGCTCGGG
Organism: Podarcis muralis; assembly: GCF_964188315.1. Lineage (NCBI taxonomy): Eukaryota > Metazoa > Chordata > Lepidosauria > Squamata > Lacertidae > Podarcis > Podarcis muralis. Next base: position 17,040,065 of record NC_135656.1, on the reverse strand, counting down.
AATCGTGGAGCTGCTACACTAAATGCAATGTTTTGTGCAAGCAGAATCCAGATGCATGCTGTTTATCTTATTTTATCCTCTGGGTAAGTCAGAAGTAAGCTTGGCCAGCATAAAGGAGCTTTGTGGGGTTTCAGATCCTTATCATGTTTTAAATTGGTTTCATTCCTTTTCTATAACAACACAGAGCAGATAAAGAAACAAGAAGAGACTGATATGCATATTATGATGAGATCTAAATTTACCCTATCAGAGGCTGCCATCCTATTGAACTTGACGGACTTACAGCACAATCATACACATGTCTACTCAGATGTAACAGTGCAATCCTATGGCATCTGCAAGTACAGTGGTACCTCAGGTTACATGCGCTTCAGGTTACATACGCTTCAGGTTACAGACTCTGCTAACTCAGAAATAGTACCTCGGGTTAAGAACTTTGCTTCAGGATGAGAACAGAAATCGCGCAGCGGCGGTGCAGCAGCAGGAGGCCCCATTAGCTAAAGTGGTGTTTCAGGTTAAGAACAGTTTCAGGTTAAGAACGGACCTCCGGAACGAATTAAGTACTTAACCCGAGGTACCATTGTAATGGACGTCTATCCTGGAGACCTTGTTGTGGCCACAGACAAGTCCATGCCCATCCATCGTGTCCCTATTTTCCAGGGACAGTCCCAGATTTATTTTCGTCAGAGCAATGTTGGAGGCTATGCAATCACCCAGGGGTGCCAACTCAAATAAAATATTGGGGGTCCCAGGTAAGCCCCGCCCAGCATAATCGATCACATGATGTGGTACATACGCACCATTTGAATAGCAGTGTGCATTAACTTTGGGGGTGCAGCCCCCTCAATTGTTTTATCGGGGGTGCTGAAGACCCTTTGGCCCTGGCTCCTCTGCAATCACCATGCTACAATTTTTGAAGTCCTTTACCCGCCTCTCTTTTGCTACATTTCATTCCATGGCCGTTTGCACCCAGAATGGCCGGCACGTATCTGAGCGGTTTCATTTACTTCATGCCACATATCTGATGCTCCTGCTGATTGTTGAAGAGCAAACAATCAACTCTATGGTCCCAGCTGAATAAGGAAGGCAGAGTCCATTCTGGGATATTAGCCAAGAATGCCAGATGGACAAGATTGCTGAAACAATTACTATGAATTTACAAATTGTGCCTCTGGAATACATAATGTGTTCTACTGGTTTCCTGCCTATGGGGAATTTTAAGTGTTAAAAGCACTCTTTAGCCCGGGGTAGAACTTCTTTGCCCTCCTTTTCAGTTGGAGCAGAGAAAACTTACAGAGTTTTTCATTAGCCAGAAACTGTGCAGTTCATGAGATCTAAGGGCCAGAGTCATTGCAAACGCTATGTGCACTGCAGCCAGGTGATTGCACAAGTAATTGCCATGGGCTGCTTTATGGATCCCACAATGGATTTTGCACATTGTTCTAAAGTTGATGTACAACCAACCTGGGTTTGGCTCAAACCAACTTTGAAACATTGTGGATATGCTTTAAATGGAAGACGTATACAGCACTAAAACAGAACTGCTGGGCAGAAATGTGGGTAATTGAACAGAAAAAGAAGGGGATAGTTTAAAGGCTGAAAGGCCAAAATGATCAGAATGAAAGAAATTTCAGAACAGTAGCCCACCGTACTAGTCTGTAACAAAGGCGTAGCATGGGGGGGTGGCCCTGGGCACAATCAGGTGCCTCCACAATTGGTAGGTGGATGGAGGAAGCGGGTGAGGAGCCTGTTGGAAGTGGACTCCGTTCACCGCCACTCCAGCTGCCTAGTCCAACAGGGGGCGCCACACTCCGGGAGCCAGCAACCCATGCTACGCTGGGAAAACAACAGAGGGTTCTTGTACCTTAAGGACCCCTGACCATTAAGTCCAGTCGTGACCGACTCTGGGGATGCGGCACTCATCTCGCTTTATTGGCCGAGGGAGCCGGCGTAAAGCTTCCAGGTCATGTGGCCAGCATGACTAAGCCGCTTCTGGTGAACCAGAGCAGCGCACGGAAACACCATTTACCTTCCCGCCAGAGCGGTACCTATTTATCTGCTTACACTTTCATGTGCTTTCGAACTGCTAGGTTGGCAGGAGCAAGGACCAAGCAACAGGAGCTCACCCTGTCGCGGGGATTCGAACCACCAACCTTCTGATCAGCAAGTCCTAGGCTCTGTGGTCTAACCCACAGCGCCACCCGCATCCCTGTTCTTGTACCTTAAGGACTAGCAAATTATCATTGCCTGTCATGGGCTGTAGTGCATTTCCTTTAGATGCATTAAGTGTTATCCAGAGTTAAGACAGAGACAGAGATGGTCGCTTTCCTTACCAAGAAACTCAAAGCAACGTACATTAAAATCAATTAAAAACAACAATAAAAAGCTAAGAACACAGGTAAACAAAAGGCCAGAGGAAACCGAAGCCCTCCAGGTGTTGTTACATTACAACTCCCATACCCAACCATTAGCCATATTCACTCAGACTGCTGGAAACAGAAGTACAGTACAACATTGGAGAGCACCACGTTTGCCAGCCTTCATATACAGTGGTACCTCGGGTTACATGTGCTTCAAGTTACATACGCTTCAGGTTACAGACTCCACTAATCCAGAAATATTACCTCAGGTTAAGAACTTTGCTTCAGGATGAGAACGGAAATCGCACGACGGCAGCGCAGCAGCAGCGGGAGGCCCCATTAGCTAACAGTTTCAGGTTAAGAACAGACCTCTGGAACGAATTAAGTACGTAACCAGAGGTACCACTGTATTCTGTATCCAAGTAAGGCTCAGAAGGTGTCTGGCCAATCTGGAATCATACTATCAAGAGAACAAGTCAAGCACTGAACTACAAAAGAACCAAACTGATGGCCAATAAACAAAATAAAACAAAAACAACCACCAGCATACAAGTCAAAATGAGGTAAGAGTAGGTGCCCGCATATTGCTGTTCAGGTATAAAATTTGCCAGCTCCTGTGAATGGCAACCCCAGACCACCCAAGTGTCCCTGTTTTCCAGTCATGGATTTACAGAAGATGTCCTGGTTTTACTGGGCGAGAATCACCTAACCACCCCCATCAGCAGAAACCCTGCTCAAGGATTTCTACTTGTGCAATGTGACTTCCCACCCCCTCCTCCCCTTGCGCACACCCCAAAATCGGCTCCATAGGGGGTCAGGAGAACCCCCCAGAACAGCACATGGGGGGGAGGGGAGCTGGAAGCTGCAGTACTTGTGCAGGTGGGACAACTGGAAGCCCACAGTGTTGAATTCCACCCTTCATGCGCACAATTTCACAAATAACGGAGATGGGGTATTGCTGTTTTGCTTCCATTCTTAATTTATCTGCATTAATTTCACTATAGCTAGAAATGTATTTACAACGCTGCTAGTTGCCTGTGCATTAGCTGTTTGCAAAAACAAAAGGGAACGTGAGAGATTAAATTTAGTGTTGAATGAATCTGTCTCGTGGAGCGAAGGAACCTCCTGTGAAGCTTAAAAAATCGACATTTTAAGGCGTTACAGTTTCACAATTTACCTTTTAATTGAATTTGGTCTGCAAGCTTACCACAGAAATAATGTGCTACAGTGTCAGCACTTTTATAATGCTCTAATAGGAAGCAGACTATCTATGACATCTTTGAATAAAAGGGAACACTTTTTTTTAGTGTTCTATTAAACGTGAAAAGATTGCATTTTTTATTTTTTATTTTTTTAAAAAACTCTGCTTCAAATGCTGAAAGTTATGTGAGTTTAAAAATCTCAACGCTATTTGAACCAGGAACAGGAACAGGCTATTTATTCTGGGAATTCAACAGCACACTTCCTAGTCGCCCCTACACATACAAGGTGTTTTCCTCCACTGTCCACTGTAAAATGCTGCCGCTGAAACTGATTGTAAAATACAGCCATCAGGACTAGTAGCCTCCATAAACTTGTATAATTTCCCTCCAAAGCCAACCAAGTTAACAGACGTCACTACAATTTGTGGTGACAAATTATAGCTGAAGGAGCATCTCCAGGGCCGTCTTACCCATAGGTGCTAGGGGTGTGCGGCACCCAGGCGCAGAGCTCTCAGGGGTGCCAGGCTAAGAGTCCAGGGCCCAAGAGTTGAGTCCGGGGAAGAGCCTACCCATTGGTCGGAGTGCCTCAGCAGGCTCTTCTGCTGCGGGCAGCTCTGTGCCACGAGTTCAGGGGGGGGGGGACGACCCAGTCAGCAAGACGCGGATGCAGCTGGCTGGCTCTGCCCTCCTGCACTCCTGGGACTGGCAACCTGGGGGGGGGGATCTTTGCACCCCAGCACCACATATGCTTAAGACAGCCCTGAGCATCTCCACCCCCCATCTTTCAGCCCGGACACTGAGGTCCAGCGACGAGGGCCTTCTGGCAGTTCCGTCCCTGTGAGTAGTGAGGTTATAGGGAGCCAGGGAGAGGGCCTTCTCAGTAGGCGCCCGCCCTATGGAATGCCCTCCTGTCAGATGTCAAGGAAATAAACAACTATCTGACTTTCAGAAGACATCTGAAGGCAGCACTGTTTAGGATGTATGTATGTATGCATGCCTGCATGCATGCATGCATGCATGAACAAACAATATTATTATTATTATTATTATTATTATTATTATTATTATTATTATATTATTATTATTATTATTATTATTATTATTATTATTATTATTATTATTATTATATTTATTATTATTATTATTATTATTATTATTATTGCTACTACTCCATAGTTGAACTATGCTTTGGAGAGATGTTCTTCCATTAGTCTCACCTCCATCTCCCGCCATCCAACTTCACTGAAATGACCTCCAGCTTCTTGAGAGGCTCTTTCACTTACCTCACCTAATTCATCATTTTGTGCACCGATGTCATGCCGCTGCCCTTATTCACCCCATTTTTTCAAAGCTTAAAAGGACCCAAACACCGTAGCATTTGCTCTCAGGGGTGTTTCTCCCCTGAGATCGTTCTGGTTGCCCTCCTGAAGCTTTTACAGCTCCACAACATCCTGTCTGAGGAGAGGAGGCCACAACGGCTCATTGTATTACAAGTGCACCCAGAGCCAGTCCACCCGCGAGGTGCGATGAAGTGCAAGAGGCAGCACACCACCCACTACACTGCTTCCGGTACCACCAGAACACCCCTCTCTTGCTTGAAGAGGGAAGCATTCCAGTGTGTGGCGTTGTCACTTGTCTCCACCACCACAGGGACACCAAGGCCACACATGTACACCCTCCAACGTTTTTACGATGAAAACAGAGACAGCCTATTCAATCATCATGATGATTGTGGCGTTCATACGGAGCCCCCGGTCGTCTCACGTACTATTGACCCGTACACCACTAATCCGCTGCCACCAACCAGGTCCTCCCCGGTAAATCACTTCGTCTCAGTCAGGTTCTTAAGTTAACAATGAAGATTGTAGTTTATTGCAAACACAAATAAATTTTAAATGCATTTGAAGCGCTGTTCCCCTTTACCCTCTTAGTCTTATTTTAGTCTGTCTCTAACTCTTCTACCTCCCCTCACACAAGAACCAACTGCACTAACTGTCTCTCTAATTCCAGCTGCTTTCCCAACTGCCTTTTCCCAACCAACTAACCAACTAAACCTCGGGCTAAGCCCTTTTATAAACAGGTAGGCTCCACCTCTGGCTTTTCTATTGGTCTACCTATTAACTCTTTCTCTCCCCCTGTACATTTTCAAACGAATGGGCAAACGCCACGATGATGATGATATTATTTATATCTCACCCATCTGACCGAGTTGCCCCAGCCCCTCTGGGTAGCTGCCAACACATATAAAAATATAATAAATGCTGGAAATGTGGAGAAAAAGAAGGAACCTTTTAGCACATGTGGTGGACGTGCCCCAAGGTAAAAGACTTCTGGGAAAGGATTTATAATGAATTGAAAAAAGTGTTGAAAAACACATTTACTAAAAAAAACCAGAAGCCTTTTTACTTGGTATAGTGGGGGGTGAAATCCCCAAAAAGGATGTTACTTTTTTTCTGTATACCACAACAGCTGCGAGAATATTGTTAGCGAAGAATTGGAAGAAACAAGATTTACCAACTATCGGAGAATGGCAGATGAAGATTATGGACTATATGGAACTTGCTGAACTGACCGGGAGACTCTGAGACCAGAGAGAAGAGACGGTGGAAGAAGACTGGAAGAAGTTTAAGGAATATTTGAAAAAATACGTTAATATTTAAACCTTAGAATAGCTTTGGAAGTGGATATAGGCTGTAGGGTCAGAAGTAGAAGATAGGGTATTTTAAAATAGTATTATTTGTAAGTGATAAAAGTTATTTTAAGTATTATAAAAAAAGATGGTTAGAAATTATGATATATGTAAACTGCTAAAGATGAAGTAAAATGAAAATCAGATAGGTGGGACTTGGGGAAGTCAACTTAACAATGTTTAGAAAATAATGATAGGACAAGAATTTGTTCTTATTGCTTGTCTTTTCTGTCTGTGTTTTTTATCTGTGTTATAAAATGAATAAAAAATTTTTTGGAAAAAAACACATATAAAAACATAATAAAACATTAAACTTTTTTTAAAAAAAAACCTTCCCTATACAGGGCTGCCTCCAGATATGTTCTAAAGGTTGCATAGTTACTTATTTCTTTGGCTTGGGGGTCCCAAAGCTCCACCCCCTCCAACATTTCTCTGATGAAAATGAGAACATCCTAAGGAAAAGTGGAGCATTCCTGGATCAAATCAGAAACCGGGACAGCTTCTGTGAATACAGGATTATCCCTGGAGAATAGGGACACTTGGTGGTTTTTGTGCATGTCTCTTGGTGAGTTTGACAAGAGGGGCTTCTGGCACAGGGCGCTGTGGAATGCCCCCCCCCCCCAAGTTTCAGTGAGAGCGGGGGGAGGCCCATCTGGGAGGCAGGAGAAAGCGTATTCCATTTTCGCCTCATGTGGTCAAACGGGGCGGGGCGGCCCCTCCTCCAGCCACACAACTGATTGTAGAAGAGCAATCTATCCCAATGATCACAAGCTTAAATCTGCCTTTTTCATTCTGTATAATTGGCAAAACTGTAATTTTAATGTTTTAATGTTGTATTTTAATCTTGTTTTTAAGTTGTATTCATTCAACTTGTTTTTATTATTGCTTGTTAGCCACCCTGAGCCCGGCCTTGGCTGGGGAGGGTGGGGTATAAATAAAATTTATTATTAATATTATTAATATTATTGGGTGAATATCGGAAAATTAATAAAAAATTAGGTTTTGTTTTTTTAAAATGCATTTTCAAAGCAGTCACATACTTTTATATAACTACTCCACCTTACTCACTTTCTCTAAGCCAAATACACCCACCCACCCACCCACCCACACACACACACACCCCACCACCATGATTTGGGTTCCCTTTTTATCTACCTTTCCCAGCTCTTCCGTAAGCGCCACCACAGCCAAAACATAAAACCTTTCCTTACAGAAAACGCCTCAAACCTATCTAATACAATCCCGATCCAGTACACTCAAAATATGTGTTTTTATCATTGGTTGCAGGAAGATGCAGAATGCGCTGCCACACAACTGTGGACCTGCCAGGAAGGGGAAAGGAATTCTTCTGCCGTGTCAAATGGAATTCAGCCTGTGCCAAAGCGCAAAATGAGAGGTTGAAAATGAAGCAGATATAGCACCGCCACTGCAGAAACCGTGCATTTGCAGAGATGGATTTCTCTGGAAACACATAAGTTAGTAGTAAGTGGGGTCAGGATAGCTCAGCGAGACTTTATGAACGGCGTCGAAGTACATAAAACTGTTCCTTTAAGGAACTCAACAGCAATATCAATTAGCTTTATTTACAAGTATACTTTAGCTGTCTGTGTTGTCCACTGATATATCACCGCAAAGCAATGACTCCACAGGCTTATTCAGTTGCCCTCAGCCTCACCCTTTCAATCTTCTGAAGACAAAAATTCTCCCTTTCTCCTTCCACCCCTCCATGCACACACCTAACACACGCACGCATATGGTGTGCGCTTGGGGGCTTAGAAATCGATATACATCACTGCATATTTAAAAGAAGTCTTAGTCAGAGCTTTTTTTCAGCTGGAACTTACTAGAACTCAGTTCCAGCACCTCTCATGTGGATGCCACTGCCATTATAAGAGGACAAAGGAGGTGAGTTCCTGGTGAGTTCTGGCAAGGTGAGTTTCTAGAAAAATAGCACTGGTCTTAAGAAAGAATTGAAAGCAAGAAATAATAATAACTTCCTATAGAAGAGTAGAAGTTTCTCACATTGGCTCTTCTAGAAACACCACCTGAGGAAAAAACACTATATAATCATCTTTCTTATTTGTTTGTTTGTTTGTTTGTTTGTTTGTTTGTTTGTTTATAATATCTGTTATACGGCATGCTTTGTGGCATGGCTCAACCAGGTAACTCACAATATTATAAAGGTAAGGGACCCCTGGTCGGTTAAGTACAGTCAAAAGCAACTATGGGGTTGTGGCACTCATCTCGCTTTCAGGACGAGGGAGTCAGCATTTGTCCACAGACAACTTTCTGGGCCAGCATGACTAAAATGCTTCTGGCGCAACGGGACACTGTGACAGAAACCGGAGCGCATGGAAATGCCGTTTACCTTACCTTACCTATTTATCTAGTTGCACTGGTGTGTTTTCGAACTGCTAGGTTGGCAGGAGCTGGAACAGCGCAATGGGAGCACACCACCGTTGAGCGGATTCAAACCGCCGACCTTCTGATCAGCAAACCCAAGAGGCTCAGTGGTTTAGACCACCGCACCACTCGCTCCAGAGTCACAATATTATAAAACACAGTAAACACTACAAGCTATAGTAAGATCAATGTATGGAAGTGAGAGCTGGACCATAAAGAAGGCTGATCACCGAAGAATTGATGCTTTTGAATTATGGTGCTGGAGGAGACTCTTGAGAGTCCCATGGACTGCAAGAAGATCAGACCTATCCATTCTGAAGGAAATCAGCCCTGAGTGCTCACTGGAAGGACAGATCCTGAAGCTGAGGCTCCAATACTTTGGCCACCTCATGGGAAGAGAAGACTCCCTGGAAAAGACCCTGATGTTGGGAAAGATGGAGGGCACAAGGAGAAGGGGACGACAGAGGATGAGATGGTTGGACAGTGTTCTCGAAGCTACTAACATGAATTTGACCAAACTGCGGGAGGCAGTGGAAAACAGAAGTGCCTGGCGTGCTCTGGTCCATAGGGTCATAAAGAGTTGGACATGACTAAACAACAACAACAACATAGTAAGATCTGTGTGGAAAAGCTCTCTCTCTCCCTTTATCATAAGGATTTGCTCCATAACCTTTTCCATATATGGAACTATGGAAGCTACTGGACATGCCAAAATCACCTATCATCAGATCAATAAGGTAGCTTTGATTGTGTCCTCAATGTGCAACTGTTGGCCAAACTGGCTGGAGCTGACGGAACTCCAGTAACAACAATAATCTGGAGGACCGCATAGTCTTCTCCTCTGGTTTGGAAAGAAATTGTGTCTAAGTCAGCTCTCCAGAACCTGTTTTCAGTCTAGGAGACTATCACGGCTCATGGAAAGGTGCAAAAGGGAGCAAAGGGGGAAATAACATGCACATGGAATTAAGGGAGATCTTAGCAGAAGAAGAAGAAGAAGAAGAAGAAGAAGAAGAAGAAGAAGAAGAAGAAGAAGAAGAAGAAGGGGAGTTTGGATTTGATATCCCGCCTTTCACTCCCTTTAAGGAGTCTCAAAGCGGCTAACATTCTCCTTTCCCTTCCTCCCCCACAACAAACACTCTGTGAGGTGAGTGAGGCTGAGAGACTTCGAGGAAGTGTGACTGGCCCAAGGTCACCTAGCAGCTGCAAGTGGAGGAGTGGAGACGCGAACCCGGTTCCCCAGATTAGCAGACTACCGCTCTTAACCACTACACCACACTGTGCACCTACTAATCTTGACAGTGCTCAACAGCATCCTTTTCATTTGAAATGAGCCTGTGCACAAGGTTCAAGGTTCTTGTATTAATTTTACTTAGCTTTTATGGACCACCTGAACCCTTATAACCTAGCTCAGTCACTGAGATTATCTATAGGAGCCTTGTTGGTTGTGCCCTGAATTGGTACTGACATTAACACAAAAACTTCAGTGTCATCATTGGCCTGCTCAATGGAGATTCAGGGGGCATTTTTTATGCTAATCTTTCAATCTTTGCCACCAGGATTCTTTAGGCAATTAAGAAAAAGGTGGGGGGGGGTTGTAATAGTTGGCTGGTGATCTGTTTTAAAGAGATATAAAAGCTGTCATTAAAAGCTATAGAATGTAGAAAACAGGCAACAGTAAAGGAAAATGTTCAAAAAGGTGAAGGCCAAAAGATAATATTAAAAGACAATAGCAACTGCACAACTAAATAACTGAGAGAATACATCCATTAACACTGAGGGGAAATGCAAGCTTTTAATGAAAATCAGCAATGAAAACTCTGTTTTGTGAAGAACGATTTGCAACACAAAGTCATAGAGAAAGAAAAAACAAAACTTAAGAGGAAACCTAATGGATGGCAAGGTTGTACATTATTTGCTAATTACTTAATGTTTAATGTTTTATTATGTTTTAATATGCTAGAAGCCGCCCTGTCAGATGGGCAGGTTACAAACAATAAAAAATATTATTATTAGTCATCATTATTACTTTGCTAAGAGATTATAAAATACACTGACATATACGGCTCTGGTACAACTGATATGCAAAGTCAGATAGGTAGTAGCCTTGACTGTGTTCTGTTCTTTCTGTTCATCCTTACTAATCATTGAGTCCCATGGCTAAAATTGTGGGGGGACATATAAAATACAGTAGAATCAAGAGTGATCCTGGGTTATCATCTCCTGGTTTCTACCTTTCTAGCGCATGTGATGCATTCCTATGCAACCATGGTTAACATTATGAGAATGAGCCTTTATAAGTCTCAGGTAGGATGTAGTTGCTCACCTGCCTTCCGAACACTGAGCACTGCTGCCGGTAGCTAAGGAGGAGAGGGGCAAGGCATGGGGAGTGAGACATGGTGTGGGTGTGACAGTGGAGTCAATCTGCCTGGTTCTCTATTCCTCAGCCCTACCTCTCACCCTCTTGGGATATGGTGCTCAGTATTCAGAAGGGATATTCAAAAGGGACGCAGGTGGCGCTGTGGGTAAAAGCCTCAGCGCCTAGGGCTTGCCGATCGAAAGGTCGGCGGTTCGAATCCCCGCGGCGGGGTGCGCTCCCGTTGCTTGGTCCCAGCGCCTGCCAACCTAGCAGTTCGAAAGCACCCCCGGGTGCAAGTAGATAAATAGGGATCGCTTACTAGCGGGAAGGTAAACGGCGTTCCGTGTGCTGCGCTGGCTCGCCAGATGCAGCTTGTCACGCTGGCTACGTGACCCGGAAGTGTCTGCGGACAGCGCTGGCCCCCGGCCTATAGAGTGAGATGGGCGCACAACCCTAGAGTCTGTCAAGACTGGCCCGTACGGGCAGGGGTACCTTTACCTTTTTATTCAGAAGGCACATGAGCAATCCAACTCTATCTGCGCCACAACACCCGACTTGTTCCAGCAAAACACATTGGTCTGCAACTGGACGACACAACAAGCTCCTCAATTTAAAATGAAAGCTGGTGCTTCTGAACTCCTCCTCATGGTTGCGCAAGAAGATGAGGTGCAGGGACACACAAACTCAAGGCTCCCTGAAGTTCATTATTGTAACCCTTAACCATGGTTTAGTGTTACTTCCAATGAGGACCAAAAGGAAGATGAAAAAATGAGGTTCAGGTAAACGAGAAGAGTTTTAAAATATACTCAACGCAGTATTCTGGAGTGGTGAAGGGGGTTAGGCCTGTGAGTGATCGAGAACTTAATAGTGCAGGTGTTGGGAACCTTTGGTCCTCTAGATGTTGTTGAACTACAACTCCTATCATTCCTGACCATTGGCCATGCTTGCTAGGGCTGATGGGAGTTGTAAGTTCAGCAGCAGCTGCAGGGCCAAAGGTCCCCCACTCCTGTCATAGAGCAACCAATCCCAGTGGGCCTTGGCTACAGCAACCCTCGTTTTCTAAGGAACAATTGGGAGTACAGTTTAAGGCAGACACAGTTTTGCCTTCTCCCCCCCCCCCCCAGGTCATCATATATAGGGCAGGCACATATGGTTTTGGAAAGCAGGTCTCACAAGCCAAATTGTGGAAAGCAGGTTTTGGAAAGCAGGTCTCACAAGCCCCACAGGCCAGAGCCTCCCCAGTGCTGCATTACATAACAGTGGTACCTCGGGTTAAGAACTTAATTCGTTCTGGAGGTCTGTTCTTAACCTAAAACTGTTCTTAACCTGAAGCACCACTTTAGCTAATGGGGCCTCCCGCTGCCACCACACCGCCACCACACGATTTCTGTTCTCATCCTGAAGCAAAGTTAACCCAAGGAACCCAAGGAAAGCTAACCCAAGGAACTATTTATGGGTTAGCGGAGTCTGTAACCTGAAACATCTGTAACCTGAAGCGTCTGTGACCCAAGGTACTACTATAAATTATTTGCACATGTGCAGGTTGTAACAGATCCTCCAAGTGTCCCTATTTTCCAGGGACGGCCCTGGAAGTAGGTATACATTTCAGTAATACCTAGGTATATATGTATCTTGTTTTTTCTAACTTGATCAAAATTATTTATTATTTCATAAAAAGTAGATAGTTAAGAGCTTAGGTGGCTTCAGCAGCAGGCACCTGGCGCTCCCCAGAATTCAACGCCTGGGTGCCCCACACCCCTTGCACCCCTGGGTAAAGATGGCCCTGCTTAGGATGTCCCTATTTTCATCAGAGAAATATTGGTGGGTATGGAATAGGACATCCCCAGGGCTTTTTTTCAGCTGGAACTCTGTTCTGGCACCTCTCAGGTGTGTGCTATTGCCATTCTAAGAGAACAAGATAGGCATCCATGGTGAGTTCCGGCACCTCTTTTTCTAGAAAAATAGCCCTGGACGTCCCTATTTTCATGTTGGAGGGTATGTTGTAAATGTGAAAGCTCTCTTAGATCATATCCCGCACCCTGGTGGACAAAGGCTGCTACTGAAGGTGATTTGGTGTCAGTATCAAACTTGCATCACTGAATTAAGTCAAAGCAATTTAGTGCTAAGATCAGGAGATAAAGGCCTTTGCCTGCTCTTTAGAGATACCTGGACTGGAAAATATTCTCATAGCTGTGAGCAAAGTAAGTGTTAAGTCAGCAGGTAATGTACAACAACTTTATATACTATTGAAAACTAAGGAGTCTAATCTTAATAACATCTTTTTATAGGTACTGCCCCATGTGACACAAGTACCACTATAGGTAAAGAGGAAAGTGAAATCATCTTAATGTTTCCAATTCTAAATATTTACACGCCGTTATGCCTGAATCATGGCCAAGGCAGCTAACAACAACAAAATTAATCTGAAGATCAATATACAATTAACAATGAAAAGGTAACAGAGAATCATTCCCTTGTACCTTGGGACATGGCCACAGAGAGCAATCAGCAAAGCATAAAATTAATAAAAACACCAGAATATCTTTATGATCGGGGATTTATATAAGATGCTACCCCAAGCAACCACGTTTAATTAAAGTTCATTTTGTAAGCTGGGCATAGCATTTGTGCACATCTCAAAGAAGAGGCTTATTCCTTATTCAAATTCACTTCCCAATTAACAGGCAGGCTCGTAAAATTCTCCTCCATAACTTTGCATATAGTGGTTGAAACAAAACACACACACACACACACACAGCGCTGGTAATAGCCTTATTAAATTATTATATTGCACTTTACAGCGTTATGCAGATTTCCCTCTCAAATTGACTACAGATTTCTCTCCTACCCATCTCATCACTTACACTCATGTAACCAATGATTTGCTTGCAGAGAAACTGGTGTTCGGGAGGCGGACAGCTAACACTTCCCTCTCTCCACCCCCTCCCAAATTTATTCTAATACTTTTCATTATGCGCTAATTACTCTGACTGGTGATGGTTGAAGGGGAAAATGTGTGTGGCAGCCACAGCTCTTCCCACAACGGCCAGAGGAATTCATATATCACAGCCATTGTATGCAGATGCTACCAGTCTTTTCGTTTGTGTTTTCTCTGAGCCCCGAGGATTTTCATTTTTTAAGTCGCGGCTGCAATTTTTCATGCTGTCACTTCCAAACATGCATATTGACAAGAATGTCAGGAAGTGGCCTTGCATGCATTTATTTTCTCTCCCACAGCTTTGCAAATAATGAGAAAGATGATTTATCCATTAAGGTGCACACTGATTCATTGCTGAGAATGCGTTTACATTCATGTAATGGCATAATTAGCAGTGGTTGTCTGCAAAGGAGATGCTTTTACGGCCCATTGTTACTTGGCTAATACTCGACCTTTGGGTCCGGATGTGGGCGGCTCCCATATATCACTCTTTTTTGAATGCTGGTGAGGCATTTTCAAACCAAGTTGGTCGTAAAAGGCTTAATTAAAAGTTGTAAAAGAGCCAGAAGTCTCATTGTTTAGCTTTGGGATTGCCAGTGCAAACAGTTTTGTTGTGTAGTTGTGAGGGTTTGGCAGCAACTTGCCCAAAAAACCAAAACAAAACAAAACCTTCCATTTTCTATCACTTATTCTTCAAATGTAGGGGCTAGACAGAAGAGATATCAAGTTATAAAGCCGTTCATTACCTGCTGTAGAGATACAGGGCTAGTAAAGCTCTTTCTCTATATGTGATAATCTTTTGCACAGTCCTTATCAGTAAATAAAATTCTTCTTCTTGTTGTTGTTGTTCTTCTTCTTACTATTTACTTATTCCTCAGCCATCTGTCTGGGTTTACAGCCACTCTGGGTAGCTTCCAACAGAATATTAGTACGTTTCCGAGCACAATTCAAAGTGTTGGTGCTGACATTTAAAGCCCTAAATGGCCTTGGTCCTGTATACCCGAAGGAGCATCTCCACCCCCATCATCCAGCCCGGACACTGAGGTCCAGCGCCGAGGGCCTTTTGGCGGTTCCCTCGCTGCGAGAAGTGAGATGACATGGAACCAGGCAGAGGGCCTTCTTGGTAGTGGCGCCTGCCCTGTGGAATGCCCTCCCAGCAGATGTCAAGGCAATAAACAACTATTTTACTTTTAAAAGACAACTGAAGGTGGCCCTGTTTAGGGAAGTTTTTATCGTCTGACGCTGTATTATTTTTAATATTCAGTTGGAAGCCGCCCAGAGTGGCTGGGGAAACCCAGCCAGATGGGCGGGGTATAAATAATAAATTATTATATTATTATTATTAGAAATACGATAAAACTTCAAACATTAAAAAATTCCCTAAGCAGAGCTGCCTTCATACAGATGTCTTCTAAAAATCAGATAGTTGTTTATTTCCTGACATCTGATGGGAGGGCATTCCACAGGGCAGGCGCCACTACTGAGAAGGCCCTCTGCCTGGTTCACTGTTGCTACTCTTGCCAAAAGAATCCACTCTTTTAATACAAACAAAAGAAAAAAATTCTGAAATGGCCTCCACAACTGATAGGCCACATATGCACCCCAGCCGTTCAACACATGAAGCAAAGGTGAGAAACATTCTTCCCGTTTTTTTTCAATGGAAAGAAAATGGAAGCAGAAGGTAACTTGGCCTCCTTCAGATGTTTTGGACTACAATTCCCATCAATCCCACCTATGTGCTGTAAATAAAGGCAAGATATAAAAAAAATGCAATGAATCAATCAATGCATCTTTCAGTGGGACTCCGAATATTTGCCTCCAATAAATATCAGGAAGGAGTAGGTCACTGCGGAATTGTAGAATGGCCAGACTTCAAGTCTCAGAGAACTCTCAGCTTTCGCAGGACTCAGCGCAAATTGACTTAGAACTTGTGTATGGACCCTGTTCGGCAAGGACTTTGCAGTACAGAAACCCCTGTGGTACCAGACGGAGAAAAGCCTTCAAATAACCCATGGGCAGGCAGATTAAGGCCCGCGGGCCAGATCTGCCCAATTGCCTTCTAAATCCGGCCCACAGACGGTTCGGGAATCAGCGTGTTTTCACATGAGTAAAATGTGCGCTTTTATTTAAAGTGCATCTCTGGGTTATTTGTGGGGCATAGGAATTCATTCATATTTTTTTTCCAAACTATAGTCCGGCCTCCCACAAGGTCTGAGGGACAGTGGACCATCCCCCTGCTGAAAAAGTTTGCTCACCCCTGACCTGTATACAATGTGTAAATATTGTGTGTGCTACTAAAGCAACTCCACTTAAATCGGCAACTGTTTCTTGTGGGTGAGTGTAACAGCTTGCTGAAGCTCGTGTGGCACACACAGAACGGACAAAATTTATAGGTGGCCAAAGACAATCAATCAAAAACCTCAACATACATTTATTCAGACAGTTCTGCTTCTTCAGAAATTTGCTTACTGCTTTATAATTTGTCATAATGGACCTACTTGCCTACCTGGTTTTGCTGATAAACTGAAGGGGTTTTTTATTACATATAAAAGAAGATACAGGTGCCCTTTGTTTGAGCTGCTTGCATATTCATAACTTGCTGCAGATTGGTAATGTTTTAGCTACAAACATTTCCAAGACCTAGAACAGTTTGCAGTGGGCTTCCGGAAATATTTGATGGGCACTACCCTAACAAACTACAGCTTCAGAATCTAATCACTGTGGAAAATTTTTTCCTATGAAGCTGCAGAAAGCTTTCAACTTCACTGGCAGAGTTGAATCTGCAAACAATCCGTTTGTATTGTGAAGCGGTTAGCTCTCAAAGAAAACTGTTAATCACTTCCCAAAGCCCAGTAGACTTAGTGCCCATCCTTTCATGAATCATTTGATCAGCCAAAGCCATTTTCTTCCAACATTCAACGTGATACAGCTGCTCATTATCAAGTAAAATACCTTGAGAGAAAGAGGAAAAGCGTAACAGAGGTTTAGATGGAACTTAAAATGATTCCTGTTAGTTTCAGTCCTTTACTCCTTTTGAGGCACGCAAAAGGTGTATTCTGGGGTGGAACAAATATACATGTAATTATAAATGTAGGAACTGTTAGAGACTCAAATTCATTTTGTACTCCTGGCTGTCTTTAGATATATATATGTATGTATATAAAAGTACAGACTCAGTCCATTAAATCTTCACCGTCTTTGCCATATTGTACTTTCAGGTACAAGACAGGCATAAATATTTAAAGATATTCTAGCATTAATTTTAAGGTTTGCGAAGTACTTGAGAGATTTCTGGGGCTATCAATCTATGCCTAATATAAAGTATCATGAAAAACTCTTGTACCTGCAGCTATGAATATGCACTCATAATAAGTATATGGTCAAGAGAGCAAGATAGGCAGGCATATTTCTCGAACAGAGGCAGAGGAGGGAAAAATACTGAAGTGGACTCTTCTCTCCCTTGAGGACCTCACATTTCATGTGTATGTATTTCTTCCCCCTATTAGCATTCCTGAGCCATGAAAGCCTTTTTTTCTCTTCCTTTATTATAACTAAAATTCTCCCCTGGAGAATATAGTGGGAGGACTGCAGTTGGTTAACTCCAATTATTTCTAGGACGGAGGCGATGCAGGTGAAATACCAAGGACCTATTTGGAAGATGAAGTGACCGGCCTGAAATCACAAAGCAAAGTCAATGGTCTTTGGAGTTCGCCAAGAATGCCATAACTGCTCATTCTCTGGCAGCCCGGTCCTAAGGGTCCATTTTCGCCCCGGCAGTGCAAACACAGTAGCTTCCCTTGCAGCAGTTTAAGTGATGCCCTGTGCTTTGTAAATGGAGTTGAAGTATCAAGCTACAGAGTATGCAAAACTCTTGGTCCTGAAGGGTCCAAGCGACTCTCATAATGACACATATCTTCATCTCTGCTTCATATTCCTAAGGGTGTAGTTTAGGCAATTTTAGACTCTGGCCTTAATGGTCTTCAGAGCGGGGAGGGAGCATATTTTTAAGATGGTATTGTGTACTATTTCCATTTGGTGGTGGCTGGTGCCCATTGGGAATGGTAAGGCGGAAGGGAGGAAAGTCAATGGAGCCAGAGCCAATTCGTTCTCATTTTGCCCCCGTTCTCTTTCGCTGCTGAGTTCGACAAAGGAAAAACAGGCTAAGGAAGAGGAAGCAGAGAGCCCAAGCCACCACTGTCCTGGAATGGATGGAAATAATGGAGGCAAGCGGGCTTGAGGGAACCAAGACCGTGTTTCATGGGGCAGTGCCTAATGGACCAGCTTCCTGCTTCACAGGAAGTAAATGTAAGCCAGTCTGTTGCATTTGGGGGGCTGTTAAAGGGGCTTCACAGCCACATATATGACACCCCAGAAGCAAGGGAATATGTCATCATTTATGTAAATATACAAAGAGGAATTGATAAATCAACAGCTGATGGATAATGGGAAGGTGAAAAAAAAAGTATTATAAATTGAATATAAGGAATGAAATGTGAATTAGAAATAAATATGATATCAAGCAGCAACAGGGGAAAGTA